>NC_143044.1:17101666-17412500 GCF_057628025.1 Oncorhynchus mykiss | reverse complement strand
AGTCATTGGTGAACAGGGAGTACAGGAGATGGCTGAGAATGCACCCTTGAGGGGCCCCAGTGTTGAGGATCAGCGGGGTGGAGATGTTGTTACCTACCCTCACCACCTGGGGGGCGGCCCGTCAGGAATTCCAGGACCCAGTTGCACAGGGCGGGGTCGATACCCAGGGTCTCGAGCTTAATGACGAGTTTGGAGGGTACTATAGTGTTAAATGCTGAGCTGTAGTCAATGAACAGCATTCTTACATAGGTATTCCTCTTGTCCAGATGGGTTGGGGCAGTGTGCAGCGTGATTGCGATTGCGTCGTCTGTGGACCTATTGGGGCGGTAAGCAAATTGGAGTGGGTCTAGGGTGTCAGGTAGGGTGGAGGTGATATGGTCCTTGACTAGTCTCTCAAAGCACTTCATGATGACGGAAGTGAGTGCTACGGGGCGGTCGTCATTTATCTCAGTTACCTTAGCTTTCTTGGGAACAGGAACAATGGTGGCCCTCTTGAAGCATGTGGGAACAGCAGGACGGGATAAGGGTTGATTGAATATGTCCGTAAACACACCAGCCAGCTGGTCTGCGCATGCTCTGAGGACGCGGCAGGGGATGCCGTATGGGCCTGTAGCCTTGCGAGGGTTAACATGTTTAAATGTTTTACTCACATTGGCTGCAGTGAAGGAGAGCCCACAGGTTTTGATAGCGGGCTGTGTCAGTGGCACTGTATTGTCCTCAAAGCGAGCAAAAAAGTTGTTTAGTCTGTCTGGGAGCAAGACATCGTGGTCCGCGACGGGGCTAGTTTTTCTTTTGTAGTCCGTGATTGACTGTAGACCCTGCCACATACCTCTTGTGTCTGAGCCGTTGAATCTACTTTGTCTCTATACTGACGCTTAGCTTGTTTGATTGCCATGCGGAGGGAATAGCTAAACTGTTTGTATTCGGTCATGTTTCCGGTCACCTTGCCCTGATTAAAAACAGTGGTTCGCGCTTTCAGATTTCAGCGAATGCTGCCATCAATCCACGGTATCTGGTTGGGGAATGTTTTAATAGACGCTGTGGGTACAACATCACGGATGCACTTGCTAATAACTCACCGAATCAGCTTATTCATCAATGTTGTTGTTCGATTGGTTGGACCAGCGTTGAACAGACCTGAGCACAGGTGTTTCCTGTTTTAGTTTCTGTCTATAGGCTGGGAGCAACAAAATGGAGTTGTGGTCAGCTTTTCCGAAAGGAGGGCGGGGGAGGGCCTTATATGCGTCGCGGAAGTTAGAATAACAATGATCCAAGTTTTAGTCAGCCCGGGTCGCGCAATCGATATGCTGATAGAATTTAGGGAGCCTTGTTTTCAGATTAGCCTTGTTAAAATCCCCAGCTACAATAAATGCAGCCTCAGGATATGTGGTTTCCGGTTTACATTGATTCGAATGAAGTTCTTTCAGGGCCCTCTGTGTCTGCTTGGGGGGAATATACACGACTGTGATTACGATCGAAGACAATTCTCTTGGTAGATAATGCGGTCGGCATTTGATCGTGAGGAATTCTAAGTCAGGTGATCTTGATATTGTGGTTTCTGGTATCTGGATCAGAATGATCATTTCCAACTATTTTATGAAAAACTGTCTCAAAAACAGCCAGATATATCTGATACTGGATTGCAAAAAAAGAGGATTACAGAATCTGGATAAGTCTGTAAAAAAAAAAAACTGGGCCCAGATGACAGCCTCAGTATCAGATGAGAGTTTTTGGTTTTACTTGATGAGTGCAGACTGTAAAAATATACAGTGCCTTGCGAAAGTATTCGGCCCCCTTGAACTTTGCGACCTTTTGCCACATTTCAGGCTTCAAACATAAAGATATAAAACTGTATTTTTTTGTGAAGAATCAACAACAAGTGGGACACAACCATGAAGTGGAACGACATTTATTGGATATTTCAAATTTTTTTAACAAATCAAAAACTGAAAAATTGGGCGTGCAAAATTATTCAGCCCCTTTACTTTCAGTGCAGCAAACTCTCTCCAGAAGTTCAGTGAGGATCTCTGAATGATCCAATGTTGACCTAAATGTCTAATGATAATAAATACAATCCACTTGTGTGTAATCAAGTCTCTGTATAAATGCACCTGCACTGTGATAGCCTCAGAGGTCCGTTAAAAGCGCAGAGAGCATCATGAAGAACAAGGAACACACCAGGCAGGTCCGAGATACTGTTGTGAAGAAGTTTAAAGCCGGATTTGGATACAAAAAGATTTCCCAAGCTTTAAACATCCCAAGGAGCACTGTGCAAGCGATAATATTGAAATGGAAGGAGTATCAGACCACTGCAAATCTACCAAGACCTGGCCGTCCCTCTAAACTTTCAGCTCATACAAGGAGCAGACTGATCAGAGATGCAGCCAAGAGGCCCATGATCACTCTGGATGAACTGCAGAGATCTACAGCTGAGGTGGGAGACTCTGTCCATAGGACAACAATCAGTTGTATGTTGCACAAATCTGGCCTTTATGGAAGAATGGCAAGAAGAAAGCCATTTCTTAAAGATATCCATAAAAAGTGTTGTTTAAAGTTTGCCACAAGCCACCTGGGAGACACACCAAACATGTGGAAGAAGGTGCTCTGGTCAGATGAAACCAAAAGTGAACTTTTTGGCAACAATGCAAAACGTTATGTTTGGCGTAAAAGCAACACAGCTGAACACACCATCCCCACTGTCAAACATGGTGGTGGCAGCATCATGGTTTGGGCCTGCTTTTCTTCAGCAGGGACAGGGAAGATGGTTAAAATTGATGGGAAGATGGATGGAGCCAAATACAGGACCATTCTGGAACAAAACCTGATGGAGTCTGCAAAAGACCTGAGACTGGGACGGAGATTTGTCTTCCAACAAGACAATGATCCAAAACATAAAGCAAAATCTACAATGGAATGGTTCAAAAATAAACATATCCAGGTGTTAGAATGGCCAAGTCAAAGTCCAGACCTGAATCCAATCGAGAATCTGTGGAAAGAACTGAAAACTGCTGTTCACAAATGCTCTCCATCCAACCTCACTGAGCTCGAGCTGTTTTGCAAGGAGGAATGGGAAAGATTTTGAGTCTCTCGATGTGCAAAACTGATAGAGACATACCCCAAGCGACTTACAGCTGTAATCACAGCAAAAGGTGGCGCTACAAAGTATTAACTTAAGGGGGCTGAATAATTTTGCACGCCCAATTTTTCAGTTTTTGATTTGTTAAAAAAGTTTGAAATATTCAATAAATGTCGTTCCACTTCATGATTGTGTCCCACTTGTTGTTGATTCTTCACAAAAAAATACAGTTTTATATCTTTATGTTTGAAGCCTGAAATGTGGCAAAAGTTCGCAAAGTTCAAGGGGGCCGAATACTTTCGCAAGGCACTGTAAATGTGATTGAGTGGGAAAGCTATTATGCATGAAAAGTGGGCAAAAGACGTGTATAAATGAAGTTTAAAAAACTTGGGACATTGTGAAATCACATTATTTCAGATATAAGAGAAAAGAGATTGTCTATGAAGCCTCTCAACTACAGTATGTATATAAACCACTACAAAGAATTTAGACAGTCTCCTATTGTACGGCAGTCTTCCCACTGGATTATTGAAGTGAGGGGACCCATCTCTCACGATCAACAAGTCACTTATGCCAACTACATGTAAGAAGCTTTGAAGTAAAAAGTAAAGAGCCAGAAAAGCTAGCGTATGATTTGATGTCTAGGTTTACTTCTACATATCCTTCACTACATATTAACAACTGCGAGATTTCCATGACATAGACTGACCAGGTGAATCCAGGTGAAAGCTATGATCCCATTTTGATGTCACTTGTTAAATCCACTTCAATCAGTGTAGATGAAGGGGAGGAGACAGGTTAAAGAAGGATTTTTAAAGTTTTTGGGCAATTGAGACATGGATTGTGTATGTGTGCCATTCAGAGGGTGTATGGGTAAGAACAAATATTTAAGTGCCTTTAAATGGGGTATGGTAGTAGGCGCCAGGCGCACTGCTCTGAGTGTGTCAAGATATGCAATGCTGCTTGGTTTTCCATGCCCAATAGTTTCCCCTATGTATCAAGAATGGTCCACCACCCAATGGACATCCAGCCAACTTGACACAACTTTGGGAAGCATTGTCAAACTGTCAAACTGGGCCAGCATCCCTGTGAATTGCTTTCAACACCTTGTAGAGTGCCCCGAAGAATTGAGGCTGTTCTGAGGGCAAAAGGGGGTACAACTCAATATTAGGAAGGTGTGCCCGATGTTTTTTACACTGTGTATATTACATGCACAGTACCGATATCTCATCCACCTCCCACACCTTGCGGTATTTCTTCACTGCATACAAGATCAAACATATGTATCATAATATTAACATGGAATGTTTGATATTAGCATTTTATTAGGAAATAACAAATCAATAGGTGATTGATCTGCATTCATGGCTTCAGCTAAATTGATTATGTATATCATATCATGTGTCACAGAGAAATAAGTAAATGTGCCATGTCCTTCTGCTTGGTTCAATAGGTACATTTATGCAACATGCTGCTCTTATGTGTGACTCACTGTTAATCTCCATGCTGAGAAGGGTAGTGTGTGGATAATGTGGGAATAATATAATGTGGGACGCTGTGAATAGCTACGAGGGGGGCTAGTACATATACAATATAGGTCCCTGAGCCGTTACTTCAGTAGTACATGTATCTCTGGTACTAAGAAACACAAGGAATATGGTAGATTCTCTTTCTCTCTTGTCCGCCACGCCCCCTCTCCATCTTCCTCTTGCTCTCCCGCTGACAGACTCCAGGATTTTCATCCCTGATCTTTTCCTCACATTTATACCTTACTTTTCTGACCCCAATTACCCTAAATAATCCCAGATCAACGTGTACATTTATATACCAATTAGGATCAATTATCGTAACATGTAAACCTATATTTTTAAGAAAGAAACAATATTGTTGAACATATTGACTATTTGCATGGGTCAAAACATTCAAGGTGTTATTTCCAGTGGTGGAAAAAGTGTTAAATTGTCATTCTAAAAGTACAGGATACCTTAGTAGAAAATGACTCAATTAAAAGTGAAAGTCACCCACTAAAATACTACTTGAGTAAAAGTCTAAAAGTATTTGCTTTTAAATATACTTACATATCAAAAGTCAATGTAATCGCTAAAATACTCTTAAAAATCTAAAGTAAAAGTATAAATAATTTCTCATTCCTTATACAGTATTACAGTATTAATATTTACTGCCAAACGGTCATATGGAGCTGTGAGCTATACCAGCCAAGATGAACACCCTTATCAATATTTTTTGATGGGGATCGTGCCCTTATCTGGGGCTGACAGCAGCAGTCCAGGCGTGAGGAAAAGGACATGGGCGTTTATCCTGCCATGGGTGTAGAGAGTTGGGTGAGGGGGTTAACGCAATGTTAATGTGCTGAATATTAAAGTGCTGAATATCACCAGACAAACACCTGAATATTCTTGTATACTTACAATATGGGGGTGACAATGTTGACTGTTTCAAAGTCAAACTTGTTTTGCATTTGTGGCACAAATCCAATGCAGGTCAATGGTACCTATTTTCGAATTTGACGCTTTGTGTCCAGTTTTTCTATAAGTAACTTCATTGAGTTACACAATCAATTTAAGGTAGATGAACATGAAGCGTGAAATTCTAAGATAGGTACAATTGAATTACATTGGATTTGTGCCACAAACACCCAAACTATTACTTTTAAAAAAACAATCTGGTAGTAACACGTCTCTTTAATGACAGACATTGACCACACCAGCCCTATGGGGGTCTATTTCAATTCAGTGGTTATTGAATAGGAGTGATACTGTGAGACTATTAATTTCAAAGAGTGCTGTGTCTCAATACAAATCAATGAAATCTAAATCAGATCACATTTTATTAGGCACATGCTTGATTGACAACAGGTGTCAACCAACACTGAAATGCTTATTCACAGGCCATTTCTATTTTTTTTATTTTTTTTAACCTTTATTTAACCTGTTAGATCTCTAGGGGCGCTATTTCATTTTTGGATAAAAAACGTTCCCGTTTTAAGCGCGATATTTTGTCACGAAAAGATGCTCGACTATGCATATTCTTGACAGTTTTGGAAAACACTCTGAAGTTTCAGAATCTGCAAAGATTTTGTCTGTAAGTGCCCCAGAACTCATTCTACAGGCGAAACCAAGATGATGCATCAACCAGGAATTAGCAGAATTTCTGAAGCTCTGTTTTCCATTGTCTCCTTATATGGCTGTGATTTGCGCAAGGAATGAGCCTACACTTTCTGTCATTCGCCCAAGGTCTTAGCAGCATTGTGACGTATTTGTAGGCATATCATTGGAAGATTGACCATAAGAGACTACATTTTCCAAGTGTCCTCCTGGTGTCCTGCGTGGAATTCGGTGCGCAATTGCCAGCTGCTCGTACTTTTCCATTTGATATAGGGGAGAAACCATGTGTCCAAGAACGATGTATCAATGAAGAGATATGTGAAAAACACCTTGATGATTGATTCTAAACAACGTTTGCCATGTTTTCAGTCGATATTATGGAGTTAATTTGGAAAAAAGTTCGCGTTTTGAGGACTGAATTTTCGGATTTTTTTTGGTAGCCAAATGTGATGTATAAAAACGGAGCTATTTCTAATACACAATGAATCTTTTTGGAAAAACTGAGCATCTGCTATCTAACTGAGAGTATCCTCATTGAAAACATCAGAAGTTCTTCAAAGGTAAATTATTTTATTTGAAGGCTTTTATGTTTTTGTTGAAATGTTGCGTGCTGGATGCTAACGTTAATGCTAACGCTAAATGCTAACGCTAAATGCTAACGCTAAATGCTAACGCTAAATGCTAACGCTAAATGCTAACGCTAAATGCTAACGCTAAATGCTAACGCTAGCTAGCTACTTTTACACAAATGATTGTTTTCCTATGGTTGAGAAGCATATTTTGAAAATCTGAGATGACAGTGTTGTTTACAAAAGGCTAAGCTTGAGCGATGGCATATTTATTTCATTTCATTTGCGATTTTCATGAATAGTTAACGTTGTGTTATGCTAATGAGCTTGCTGATAGATTTACACAATCCTGGATACAGGGTTTTTTTCATAGCTAAAACGTGACGCAGAAAACGGAGCGATTTGTCCTAAACAAATAATCTTTCAGGAAAAACTGAACATTTGCTATCTGAGAGTCTCCTCATTGAAAACATCTGAAGTTCTTCAAAGGTAAATGATTTTATTTGAATGCTTTTCTGTTTTTTTGTGTAAATGTTGCCAGCTGAATGCTAATGCTAAATGCTACGTTAGCCATCAATACTGTTACACAAATGCTTGTTTTGCAATGGTTGAGAAGCATATTTTGAAAATCTGAGATGACAGTGTTGTTAACAAAAGGCTAAGCTTGAGAGCTAGCATATTTATTTCATTTCATTTGCGATTTTCATGAATAGTTAACGTTGCGTTATGGTAATGAGCTTGAGTCTGTATTCACGATCCCGGATCCGGGATGGGGAGATCAGAAAGGTTAACTAGGCAAGTCAGTTAAGAACAAATTCATATTTTCAATGACAGCCTAGGAACAGTGGGTTAACTGCCTTGTTCAGGGGCAGAATAACAGCTAATGTCAGCTCGGGGATTCGATCTTGCAACCTTTCGGTTACTAGTATGGCCACGCAGTTGTCTTGAAAGCTGAGCTGTAGTCAATGAACAGCATTCTCATATATGTGTTCATCTTGTCCAGCTGGGAGAAGGCAGTGTGGATCTGTGGATCTGTTAGGGTGATATGCAAATTGAAATGTGTCCATGTTGTCCTCGAGGATGTTGTTGATGTGAGCCATGACCAGCCTTTCAAAGCATTTCGTTTTTGGGCACAGGGACTATGCTGGTCTGCTTGGAACATGTACAGTACGTATTACAGAATGGGTCAGGGAGAGATTGAAAGTAGTAGTCCTGGTAAATCTGTTTGGCCTTGTGAATGTTAACCTGTCTAAACGTCTTTCTCACATAGGCTACTGAGAGCGAGATCACACAGTCATCCATAACTGCTGCTGCTCTCATGCATGGTTCAGTATTGTTTGCCTCGAAGCAAGCATAAAAAGCAATTAGCTAGTCTGGTAGGCTCGCGTCACTTGGTAGCTCACGGCTAGGTTTCACTTTGTAATCCGTGATAGTTCGCAAGCCCTGCCACATCCGACAAGCATCAGAGCTGGCGTAGTAGAATTAAATCTTAGTCCTGTATTGAAGCATTGCCTGTTTGATGGCTCTTCGGAGGACATAGCGGGATTTCTTTAACAGTGCCTTGCAAAAGTACTCAACCCCCTTGGCCTTTTTCCTCTTTTGTTGCAATCTCTAATTTAATTTGGATTTCATGTAATGGACATACACAAAATAGTCTAAATGGTGAAGTGAAATTAAAAAGATTACCTGGTTAAAAAAAAAAAAATTAAATAGTGTGTGCATGATGAGTATGAGTATTGCACCCCCTTTGCAATGAAGCCCCTAAATAAAATCTGGTGCATCCAATTACCTTCAGAAGTCACATAATTAGTTAAATAAATAAATAAGCCACCAATCAAGCGACACCATGAAGACCAAGGAGCTCTCCAAACAGGTCAGGGACAAAGTTGTGGAGGGTCGGGTTATAAAAAAATATCTGAAACAATGAACATCCCGCAGAATCCATTATAAATAATATGGCACCACAACAAACCTGCCAAGAGAAGGTCCGCCCACCAAATCTCATGGACCAGGCATTGAGGGCATTAATCAGAGAGGCAACAAAGAGACCAAAGATAACTCTGAAGGAACTGCAAAGCTCCACAGCGGAAATTGGAGTATCTGTCCATAGAACCACTTTAAGCCGTACACTCCACAGAGCTATGCTTTACGGAAGAGTGTCCAGAAAAAAAGCCATTGCGCAAAGAAAAAAACAAGCAAACACATTTGGTGTTCGCCAAAAGGCATGTGGGAGACTCCCCAAACATATAGAAGAAGGTACTCTGGTCAGATGAGACTAAAATTGAGCTTTTTGGCCATCAAGGAAAATGTCTGGCGCAAACCCTATATCTTTCATCACCCCAAGAACGCCATCCCCACAGTGAAGCATGGTGGTGGCAGCATCATGATGTGGGGATGTTTTACATCTGCAGGGACTGGGAAACTGGTCAGAATTGAAGGAATGATGGATGGCGCTAAATGCAGGGAAATTCTTGAGGGAGACCTGTTTCAGTCATCCGGAGATTTGAGACTGGGACGGAGGTTCACCTTCCAGCAGTACAATGACTCTAAGCATACTGCTAATGCAACACTCGAGTGGTTTAAGGTCAGCCACCACAGGCAAAAATTGTGATTTTGCTTCCATCTGTACATTTTCAGATTTGGGATGTTTTGCAACTATAACTTCCCTACTTTCATAAGATGTACAAATAAATCGACAATAACGTATTGAAATTCTTGATTTGTATAATTTTGTCATTTTAACTTCATGCTAGCATACATTTCGTTCTTGATAGCATGTTTCATGTAGGACTTCAACCACTATTTATAAAAGTCTCCATGTTGAATCATACAAAAGCTTGTTTTCTGGAGCATATCATTAGCCAGTCTACACATGGCTATATGCTTTGTAGATTTAGTACTTTGTGCTGAAAGATGAGTAATTCCCTGGCGTCCGATTGGTTACTGGCATTTAAAGGCTCTTTCAGGCAACCTGATTGGATAAAATGCTGCACGTGCCGCGCAGCACTTCCTTGTTTGAAAATAGCTCCCGCAAAGAATCTACGTAAAGAGAGACAAAATTAACAAATCTCGAAGACTATACCTACGGTATGTGAATATCAATAAGCGATCTCAGTTAGCCAATGCGAGAAAATCAGTGAATGAAAAAAAATTAAATGAGCCTGATCAGCCGATTGAGGCAGTGGCCGTACAAGTAGAGGAGGAAAATGAGGTAGCTGGCAGCAGTACGTTGAGATGCAAATTAGATGAAGATGACCGATAGCAGCGATCAACCAGACAGCACCCAGCCAGCCAACAGTGGATTTTATTCCACATGTCACGAATAAACCAACTTGTACATGATTTGATTTTCCCTAAGTGTCTACACACTGGACTGAAAATCACCATAGATCCCACCAACCAAGGATTCTGTAATTATGTCATGATAGAATGTGCACACTGTGAAGGTGATCGTGATGCATTTAGGAGGAGTGTTTACACTTCCTCCAGGCTGCAGGAGTATTCCAGGGGAGATGTGGCATTTGACATAAATGTGAGGATGGTTCTTCTAGCCCACGAACTTGGACTTGTTTATGCAGCGCTAAAGAAAATAAGCAAAGTCCTAGGGATTCCTTCCTTGCATCTCAGCTCATATCAGAGACATAACAGGAGGTTGACAGGTAAATAAAAGGGGAGAGTAGCCCATTATTGTCAGGTGATTTGCTGTGCATAAAACGTATTTCCTTGCTCCAGCAAATGTATTCAAAGTGAATAAACAGAGTGATAGGAAAACATAACTATACAATGAGACTGTCACATAGGCCTACAGTGTCATAGGGCTGTAGCCTACTGTGATTACTGAGAAATTAGCTTTACATAAAGTGAATAAATGCTGATAGGTTAATATTCACATAGGGTAACATGCTGATATTTAATCATGTAGTTATGACTGTAATGTTGACAGAGATCATAATAAGTACATTTCCCCCTCATTTTAGTTGCAGAGATTCAGCAAGGGCTACAGTCAATGGAGAGAGCCACAAAGATCATTAGAGGAGAATATGCAGATATAGACCCAGACATGGCAGAGTTGCTGAAGAAGGATGAGGATGCCATCATAGAAATGAATGTATCCTTTGATGGCATTTGGCACAAGAGAGGATTCACTTCCAGCTACGGGACAGGTAAACACCAGTCTCAACTTCAACAGTGAAGACGTGACTCCAGGATGCTGGCCTTCTAGGCAGAGTTCCTCTGTCCAGTGTCTGTTCTTTTGCCCATCTTAATATTTTATTTTTATTGGCTAGTATGAAATATGGATTTTTCATTGCAACTCTGCCTAGAATGCCAACATCCCGGAGTCGCCTCTTCACTGTTGACATTGAGACGGGTGCTTTCAGATACTATTTAATGAAGCTGCCAGTTGAGGACTGGTGAGGCTCCTGTGTCTCAAACTAGACACTCTAATGTACTTGTCCTCTTCATCAGTTGCACACCGGGGCCTTCCACTCCTCTTTCTATTCTGGTTAGAGCCAGTTTGCGCTGTTCTGTGAAGGGCGTACTACTCAGCATTGTACGAGATTTTCAGTTTCTTGGCAATTACTCGCATGGAATAGCCTTCATTTCTGAGAACAAGAATAGAATGATGAGTTTCAGAAGAAAGTGCATTGTTTCTGGTCATTTTGAGCCTGTAATCGAACCAACAAATGCTGATGCTCCAGATACTAAACTAGCCTAAAGAAGGACAGTTTTATTGCTTCTTTAATCAGCACAAAAGTTTTCAGCTGCGCAAACATAATTGCAAAAGGGTTTTCTAATGATAAATTAGCCTTTTAAAATGATAAACTTTGATTAGCTAACACAATTTGCCATTGGAACACACAAGTAATGGTTGCTGATAATGGGCCTCTGTACGCCTATGTAGATATTCCATTAAAAAAATCTGCCATTTCCAGATACAATAGTCATTTACAACATTAACTAACTAATACTGTCTACACTGTATTTCTGATCATTTTGATGTTATTTTAATGGACAAAAAAATTGCCTTTCTTTCAAAACAAAAACAAGGACATTTCTAAGTGACCCCAAACCTTTTTAACAGTAGTGTATATGTGATGTTCATTTGTCAGTTTAGAAGTAATATATGAATAAGAGTTTAATTAATGTGACATAAATGGTAATATTTATGGAAAGTACATTTTAGTTGCATTAGCATTTCTTTATCGACCATTTTCTCAAAATGACATGTTCCCCCTGCGCCAATTCATTTTTCTCAGTCTTCAAAGGAAGTACATTCACATTATTACACACATAGGTTCTTAGGTCTTATAGTCAGACTTTTACAGAGGCTAATTATTATATCTTGTTTCGTTTTGATTTTAAGTGTCATTTTATGTGTAAATATATGCAAAATATGCATCCGTCACACATTTTTTCTTTAAATAATTCCATGAAATTACAATATTTTGATAAACTGATCTGTGAAAGTCTGACCATTGAATGTCTTATCACAATAAAACATTCTGCCTTGAAGCAATGTGTTGAAAAACGGATTCTCGTAATATGCATATTAGCACATATTTAAGGATGGTTTGCCTCATTTGCATATTTACATTTTCAAATAAATAAAACTTGTAATACAATAACATATTTTATTTATGTATACTTTCAACTGGTAAAGACTCTTTCTGATGAGACTAAAGAAAAAAAATCCCTAAAGAAAAAAGATCCTTGAAAGCGGCAGCTCTAGCCTTTAGCTCAGTGCGGATGTTGCCTGTAATCTGCTTAATTGCGTCTGCTCATGTCATGTCACTGGTACTTCCAGTTGGAGTAAGCAGGAATCAGGAGGATAGAGTTATGATCAGATTTGCCAAAGGAAGGGCGAGGGAGAGCCTTGTCTGCGTTTCTGTGTGTGGAGTAAAGGTGATCTAGAGTTGCATTGCCTCTAGTTGCACAGTGACATCCTGGTAAACATTTGGCAAAACAGATTTCCGTTGATTTAAATCACCAGCCACGAGAAGCACCACCTCTGGATGTGCATTTTCTTGTTAGCTTATAGCTATATACATCTTGTTGTGTGTGGTCTTAGTGCCAGCATCTGTTTGTGGTGGTAAATAGACAGCTACAGAAAATATAGATAAACTCAATTAGTATGTCTGGTCTGCAGCTTATAAGGAATTCTAACTCAGGCGAGCAAAAACTAGAGATGCATTATAGATCGTGCACCAGCTGTTGTTAACAGAGACACACATCCGTCCAACTCTCATCTTACCGGAGGCTGCCATCTGATCTTGGCGATGCATGGAAAAGCCAGCGAGTTATATGTTATCCATGTCCTTGTTCAGCCACGACTCCGAGAAACAAGGATATTACAGTTTTCAGGTCCCGTTCAAGAACAGAGTTTCACTTTATCCCCTGAATTCACTTTGTTAAAATAATTGACTCAAACCCAGGTTTGATTTATTTGCAGTAACGTTACTAGCAAGAATACATTTGTATTTAACCACCCATCAGCTTTATCAAGTTCCCTTTTACTTTTACTTTTACATTTTACTCTGAGTAATTCTTTACTATTGTCACCCCAGGCTTCGGGATTTAATATTTTGTAAAGCATTGTGTGATAAAATACTTTATACAAAAATGACTTTGGCATCTCCAGAATCCACAGCCGGCGTGATGTGGTGCCACTCGTCAGGCGGTTAGCTTGTATCTGAACTGTCTGTGTCATTCAGCACTGCTGGTGTATGTTCTGGTATCTGTTACTGATCTAGTACTTAATGCATGTAGGACTCCTATCTTTCTTGTCAAGTCCCTGAGGCCTATTTGTTTGCTGCCAGTGACTGTCTACCTCCATCCACACCCCATTGTGTTTGCTTGCTCATCCTGTCAGAGACTAGATCTTGCTTTATTTATACACTGTCAAAAAGCTGTCCAAACTATGGGCAGTTGCACACAGAAAGACAGATGACGGGAGAGAGAAAAATACAAATTAAACAGACAAACAGAGGGAGTTATACTAACATAACAAATGGCCAGCCAGAGACAGATGAAAGAACAAGATGATATAGATGAAGATGTGGAAGGGGGTATGTGTGGAGATGAAAAGAGAGGTGGAGGGAGAGCGAGCGAGATAGATCTATTATGGATCAGTCCTGATGCTGACTGCAGCAAGAGCATCGATATGGAGCGTGCATAGGCTGACCCTTCACCTAACCAACCCACATAAACATGCCAGCAACTGTGGGAGTAAGAACCAACTAATGATGGTGGGTGTGTGTGTTTGTGTGTGTGTGTGTGTGTATCTGTGCACATGCATGCTTGCATGTGTGTACTGTGCATGAGTGTGCGCGAGAGAGATAGAGAGAGAATTATGTGAGTGAAATCTTAACTCTCTCAGCAGGGGAGCAGAGCGGTGAAAAGGATGGCTGCAAACTCATTAGAGACCCTGCTGCTGCACCCTACATTCATCAGCAACACACACACACACACACACACACACACTTGCACATGACCACACTCAAACAAACAAACTCACATATGCACCTGGATGGATCTTGTTGACATACAGAGCATTCGGAAAGTATTCAGACCCCTTGAGACGTTTTCAACATTTTGTTATGTTACAGCCTTATTCTAAGATGTACGAAGTTGTATGAAGAAAATGTAGTTTTTTCCCCCTCATCAATCTACGCACAATACCCCATAATGACAAACAAAAACATTTTTTGGGAAAATGTTGCAAATTTATTTTAAAAAACCCCAGCTTAAATATCACATTTACCTAAGTATTTAGACCCTATACTCAGTATTTTGTGCTCATGATCAGGGTTTCATCAAGGATCTCTTTGTACTTTGCTCTGTTCATCTTTTCCTTAATCCTGACTAGTCTCCCAGTCCCTGCCGCTGAAAAACATCCCCAATGCATGACGCTTCCACCACCATGCTTCACCATAGGGATGGTGCCAGGTTTCCTCCAGACGTGACACTTCGCATTCAGGCCAAAGAGTTAAATCTTGGTTTCATCAGACCAGAGAATCTTGTCTCTTATGGTCTGAGAATCCTTTAGGTGCCTTTTGGCAAACTCCAAGTGGGCTGTCATATGCCTTTTACTGAGGAGTGGCTTCCATCTGGCCACTCTACCATAAAGGCCTGATTGGTGGAGTACTGCAGAGATGGTTGTCCTTCAGGAAGGTTCTCCCATCTCCAAAAAGAGGAACTCTGGAGCTCTGTAAGAGTGGCCAAAGCACTTCTCTCTCGATTTCTCAGTTTGGCCGGGCGGCCAGCTCTAGGAAGATTATTGGTGGTTACAAACGTCTTCCATTTAAGAATTATGGAGGCCACTGTGTTCTTGATGACCTTCAATGCTGTAGATATTGTTTGGTACCATTCCCCAGATCTGTGCCTCAACACAATCCTGTCTCAGAGCTCTACGGACAATTCCTTCGACTTCATGGCTTGGGTTTTGCTCTGACATGCACTGTCAAATGTGGGACCTTATATAGACAGGTGTGTGTCTTTCCAAATCACGTCCAATCAATTGAATTTACCACAGGTGGACTCCAAACAAGTTGCAGAACATCAAGGATGATCAATGGAAACAGGAAGCACCTGAGCTCAATTTGGAGTCTCATAGCAAAGGCTCTGAATACTTATGTATTTTATAATTGCCATGTTTTATCTGGCACAGTGCTTTTTAAAATAATATGTTGCTGCTTTTGCCAACACAGGACAGTCTGTTACGGTGCGTGAATGAGGACCCAAAAGCGAATTAACTTAAACAGAGCTTCTTTAATTACCAAACATAGGTAGGCTCAGACGGACCGGCAGATTCCGACAGGACAAGACAAGGTTACAGCAAACATGACGACAGTCTGGTTCAGGCATGAAACACAACAAACAAGAATCCGACAAGGACAGGAACAAAAACAGAGAGAGATATAGGGACCTAATCAGAGGGAAAAAGGGAACAGGTGGGAAACGGGGTGACGAGGTGGTTAGGAGGAGACAAGGCACAGCTGGTGGAAATTGGGGGAGAAAAGGTAACCTAACAACGACCAGCAGAGGGAGACAGGGTGAAGGGAAAGGACAGAGACAAGACACAACATGACAGTACATGACAGTACCCCCCCACTCACCGAGCGCCTCCTGGCGCACTCGAGGAGGAAACCTGGCGGCAACGGAGGAAATCCTCGATCAGCGCACGGTCCAGCACGTCCCGAGAGGGAACCCAACTCCTCTCCTCAGGACCGTACCCCTCCCAATCTACGAGGTACTGGTGACCACGGCCCCGAGGACGCATGTCCAAAATTCTACGGACCCTGTAGATGGGTGCGCCCTCGACAAGGATGGGGGGGGGGGGGGAAGACGAGCGGGGGCGCGAAGGACGGGCTTGATGCAGGAGACATGGAAGACCGGGTGGACGCGACGAAGGTATCGCGGAAGAAGAAGTCGAACTGCGACAGGATTAATGACCCGAGAAATACGGAACGGACCAATGAACCGCGGGGTCAACTTGCGAGAAGCCGTCTTAAGGGGAAGGTTCTGAGTGGAGAGCCAAACTCTCTGACCGCGACAATATCTAGGACTCTTAGTTCTACGCTTATTAGCAGCCCTCACAGTCTGCGTCCTATAACGGCAAAGTGCAGACCTGACCCTCTTCCAGGTGCGCTCGCAACGTTGGACAAAAGCCTGAGCGGAGGGGACGCTGGACTCGGCGAACTGAGATGAGAACAGCGGAGGCTGGTACCCGAGGCTACTCTGAAAAGGAGATAGCCCGGTCGCAGACGAAGGAAGCGAGTTGTGGGCGTATTCTGCCCAGGGGAGCTGTTCTGACCAAGACGCAGGGTTGCGAAAAGAAAGACTGCGTAAGATGCGACCAATAGTCTGATTGGCCCGTTCTGCTTGACCGTTAGACTGGGGGTGAAAGCCGGAAGAGAGACTGACGGAAGCCCCAATCAAACGGCAAAACTCCCTCCAAAATTGAGACGTGAATTGCGGACCTCTGTCCGAAACGACGTCTGACGGAAGGCCATGAATTCTGAAAACATTCTCGATGATGATTTGTGCCGTCTCTTTAGCAGAAGGAAGCTTAGCAAGGGGAATGAAATGAGCCGCCTTAGAGAACCTATCGACAACCGTAAGAATAACAGTCTTCCCCGCTGACGAAGGCAGTCCGGTGACAAAATCTAAGGCGATGTGAGACCACGGTCGAGAGGGAATAGGAAGCGGCCTGAGACGGCCGGCAGGAGGAGAGTTACCGGACTTAGTCTGCGCGCAGACCGAACAAGCAGCCACGAAACGACGCGTGTCATGCTCCCGGGTGGGCCACCAAAAACGCTGGCGAATGGAAGCAAGCGTACCCCGAACGCCAGGGTGGCCGGCTAACTTGGCAGAGTGAGCCCACTGAAGAACGGCCAGACGAGTAGGAACGGGAACGAAAAGAAGGTTCCTAGGACAAGCGCGCGGCGACGGAGTGTGAGTGAGCGCTTGTTTTACCTGCCTCTCAATTCCCCAGACAGTCAACCCGACAACACGCCCCTCAGGGAGAATCCCCTCGGGGTCAGTGGAGGCTACTGAAGAACTGAAGAGACGAGACAAAGCATCAGGCTTGGTGTTCTTAGAGCCCGGACGATAAGAAATCACGAACTCGAAACGAGCGAAAAACAGCGCCCAACGCGCCTGACGCGCATTAAGTCGTTTGGCAGAACGGATGTACTCAAGGTTCCTATGGTCAGTCCAAACGACAAAAGGAACGGTCGCCCCCTCCAACCACTGTCGCCATTCGCCTAGGGCTAACCGGATGGCGAGCAGTTCGCGGTTACCCACATCATAGTTACGTTCCGACGGCGACAGGCGATGAGAAAAATACGCGCATGGGTGGACCTTGTCGTCAGAGAGGGAGCGCTGAGAAAGAATGGCTCCCACGCCCACCTCTGACGCGTCAACCTCGACAACGAACTGTCTAGAGACGTCAGGTGTAACAAGGATAGGAGCGGATGTAAAACGATTCTTGAGGAGATCAAAAGCTCCCTGGGCGGAAACGGACCACTCAAAGCACGTCTTGACAGAAGTAAGGGCTGTGAGAGGAGCTGCCACCTGACCGAAATTACGGATGAAACGACGATAGAAGTTCGCGAAGCCGAGAAAGCGCTGCAGCTCGACGCGTGACTTAGGGACGGGCCAATCAATGACAGCTTGGACTTTAGCGGGATCCATCTTAATGCCTTCAGCGGAAATAACAGAACCGAGAAATGTGACGGAGGAGGCATGAAAAGTGCACTTCTCAGCCTTCACAAAAAGACAATTCTCTAAAAGGCGCTGGAGGACACGTCGAACGTGCTGAACATGAATCTGGAGTGACGGTGAAAAAATCAGGATATCGTCAAGGTAAACGAAAACAAAGATGTTCAGCATGTCTCTCAGGACATCATTGACTAATGCCTGAAAGACAGCTGGAGCGTTAGCGAGGCCGAAAGGAAGAACCCGGTATTCAAAGTGCCCTAACGGAGTGTTAAACGCCGTCTTCCACTCGTCCCCCTCCCTGATGCGCACGAGATGGTAAGCGTTACGAAGGTCCAACTTAGTGAAAAACCTGGCTCCCTGCAGGATCTCGAAGGCTGAAGACATAAGAGGAAGCGGATAACGATTCTTCACTGTTATGTCATTCAGCCCTCGATAATCTATGCAGGGACGCAGAGACCCGTCCTTCTTCTTGACAAAAAAAAACCCCGCTCCGGCGGGAGAGGAGGAGGGGACTATGGTACCGGCGTCAAGAGCTACAGACAAATAATCTTCGAGAGCCTTACGTTCGGGAGCCGACAGAGAGTATAGTCTACCCCGGGGGGGGGGTGGTTCCCGGAAGGAGATCAATACTACAATCATACGACCGGTGTGGAGGAAGAGAGGTGGCCCTGGACCGACTGAACACCGTGCGCAGATCGTGATATTCCTCCGGCACCCCTGTCAAATCACCAGGCTCCTCCTGTGAAGAAGAGACAGAGGAAACAGGAGGGATAGCAGACATTAAACATTTCACATGACAAGAGACGTTCCAGGAGAGGATAGAATTACTAGACCAATTAATGGAAGGATTATGACAAACTAGCCAGGGATGGCCCAAAACAACAGGTGTAAAAGGTGAACGAAAAATTAAAAAAGAAATGGTTTCACTATGATTACCAGAAACAGTGAGGGTTAAAGGTAGCGTCTCACGCTGAATCCTGGGGAGAGGACTACCATCCAGGGCGAACAAGGCCGTGGGCTCCTTTAACTGTCTGAGAGGAATGTCATGTTCCCGAGCCCAGGTCTCGTCCATAAAACAGCCCTCCGCCCCAGAGTCTATTAAGGCACTGCAGGAAGCTGACGAACCGGTCCAGCGTAGATGGACCGACAAGGTAGTGCAGGATCTTGAAGGAGAGACAGGAGTAGTAGCGCTCACCAGTAGCCCTCCGCTTACTGACGAGCTCTGGCCTTTTACTGGACATGAAGTGACAAAATGACCAGCGGAACCGCAATAGAGACAGAGGCGGTTGGTGATTCTCCGTTCCCTCTCCTTAGTCGAGATGCGGATACCTCCCAGCTGCATGGGCTCAGCACCCGAGCCGGCAGAGGAAGATGGTAGTGATGCGGAGAGGGGGGCGACGGAGAGCGCGAGCTCCTTTCCACGAGCTCGGTGACGAAGATCAACCCGTCGCTCAATGCGAATAGCGAGTTCAATCAAGGAATCCACGCTGGAAGGAACCTCCCGGGAGAGAATCTCATCCTTTACCTCTGCGCGGAGACCCTCCAGAAGACGAGCGAGCAAGGCCGGCTCGTTCCAGCCACTGGAGACAGCAAGAGTGCGAAACTCAATAGAGTAGTCTGTTATGGATCGATTGCCTTGACATAGGGAAGACAGGGCCCTGGAAGCCTCCTCCCCAAAAACAGATCGATCAAAAACCTGTATCATCTCCTCCTTAAAGTCCTGATACTGGTTAGTACACTCAGCCCTTGCCTCCCAGATTGCCGTGCCCCACTCACGAGCCCGTCCAATAAGGAGAGATATGACGTAGGCGACACGAGCAGTGCTCCTGGAGTAAGTGTTGGGCTGGAGAGAAAACACAATATCACACTGGGTGAGGAACGAGCGGCATTCAGTGGGCTCCCCAGAGTAACACGGCGGGTTCTTGATTCTGGGCTCCGGAGATTCGAAAGCCCTGGAAGTGGCCGGTGGATCGAGGCGGAGATGGTGAACCTGTTCTGTGAGGTTGGAGACTTGGGTGGCCAGGGTCTCAACGGCATGTCGAGCAGCAGACACTTCCTGCTCGTGTCTGCCTAGCATCGCTCCCTGGATCCCGACGGCTGAGTGGAGAGGATCCGAAGTCGCTGGGTCCATTCTTGGTCGGATTCTTCTGTTACGGTGCGTGAATGAGGACCCAAAAGCGAATTAACTTAAACAGAGCTTCTTTAATTACCAAACATAGGTAGGCTCAGACGGACCGGCAGATTCCGACAGGACAAGACAAGGTTACAGCAAACATGACGACAGTCTGGTTCAGGCATGAAACACAACAAACAAGAATCCGACAAGGACAGGAACAAAAACAGAGAGAGATATAGGGACCTAATCAGAGGGAAAAAGGGAACAGGTGGGAAACGGGGTGACGAGGTGGTTAGGAGGAGACAAGGCACAGCTGGTGGAAATTGGGGGAGAAAAGGTAACCTAACAACGACCAGCAGAGGGAGACAGGGTGAAGGGAAAGGACAGAGACAAGACACAACATGACAGTACATGACACAGTCTCCTTTCACTAACTGACTGACTCTGCACATATGTGTCCCTCCGTCTGTGAATGTGTATGTGTGTCCATCAGTGTGTCGATCATTGTTTTGCAACCCCTTGACTTTTTCCACATTTTGTTAAGTTGCAACCTTATTCTAAAATGTGTTAAATAAAACATTTTCCTCATCAATCTACACACAATACCCCATAATGACTTAGTGAACAAAATGTTTTTAGAATATTTTGCATAACTATTAAAAAAAGATACCTTATTTACACTAGTCTCCTCCTTCGACCCTCTTATCTGCCTTGCACTCACACCCCTCACTATGAGCCATGAGCAGACACAATATAAATACAATATGCATATAAACACAATGAGAAACCTGGAATTCTATCCCACAATAAGCTCTCTTTCTCTATATATATATACATCATTCTCTATAATCCCTCATCTTCTCTCTGTCTTGCTGACACACACACAAACACACGCACACAAACACAGGGCCCGTCCGCTCCTTAGGCAGGATTAGGCAATTGCCTATGGCGGCAGATCGATGAGGGCGGCCTTTTCTGAGCTAAACTGAACAAGACACACCTCCAAGAACACATACAACCTCACAATTCTGCCCCGAAACAATGACAATTTTTCTGAACCAGTGTTAAATGGGCTTTTTAGGTGAGCACTGATGCCACCCTATGATAAGCAGTGCCCACTTTGTCAAAGGCAGGAACGCAAAATACAGTGGGGCAAAAAAGTATTTAGTCAGCCACCAATTGTGCAAGTTCTCCCACTTAAAAAGATGAGAGAGGCCTGTAATTTTCATCATAGGTACACTTCAACTATGACAGACAAAGTGAGAAAAAAAATCCAGAAAATCACATTGTAGGATATTTTTATGATTTAATTTGCAAATTATGGTGGAAAATAAGTATTTGGTCACCTACAAACAAGCAAGATTTCCATCCAATTCCTTTTCCAGATACAATTTGGTGTCTTTTGAAATAGAGGGAAAATCAAGACCATTCAAAAATGACGTCTGATTAGTTAAGTGCTCAAGAGATTCAGAGTTGTAAAGTGTGTTGTAGCAGGAAGCAAATGTTTGGTTTATTTCTACAGGATCCATTGACATTTGTCCTTGTAAATGATGAATTGCATTCATGGCTCTCTCTGAATTTAACTTCTTAATGTGCCAGGCCAGCAATTTACCAGGTTTTTCACCTTGATCAAAGAAGAGCTTTTTCAAGCTGTTTGCAGCATTTGAGGTGGAAAGTTCTTCATACTGAGCTTTAAGAGCAAATATTTCCTTGTTTACTTCTTCTGAGTTATCCAAAAAAGCTCTGTCATTTTCAGATTTAATTGATTTCATTTGAAACTGGTAAAACATATCATTTGCCCCTTAATATAGGCTTTGAAAACCTCCTGTCTGGTACACGCTGACATTTGGTCAGTGTTCGATGTAAAATAAACATCTATATGCACTCCAACGTAATGTAAGAAGTCTGGGTCCTGTAACCATCTGGGATGCAAATGCCATCTATAGGATCCTTTTACTAGTTTTGTATCCCTATAGAATAATGACACAGGGGAATGGTCACTCAGAATAATACTATCATATACACCTCCTACTACATTGTGAAGCAATGAGCAAGAAACTAATAAGTAGTCTATAAGCGAATATGATTTAAATGTCGACGAGTAACATACATACTCCCTTTTACTCAAGTTCTGAGTCCTCCAAGGTTCACATAGATTTAAGTCCTTATTTTTTATATTTAACCTTTATTTAACCAGGTAGGCCATTTGAGAACAAGTTCTCATTTAAAACTGTGACCTGACCAAGATAGAGCAAAGCAGTGCAACACAAACAACACAGAGTTACACGTGGGATAAACAAACGTACAGTCAATAATACAATAGAAAAGTATATATATAGTGTGTGCAAATGTAGTAATATTAGGAAGGTAAGGCAATAAATTGGCCATAGTGGCAAAATAATTACAATTTATCAATTAAACACTGGAGTGATAGATGTGCAGAAGATGAATGTGAAAGTAGAGATACTGGGTGCAAAGGAGCAAAAAAATAAATAACAACATGGGGATGAGGTAGTTCGGTGGGCTATTTAAAGATGGGCTATGTACAGGTGCAATGATCGGTAAGCTGCTCTGACAGCTGATGCTTCAAGTTAGTGAGGGAGAAATAAGTCTCTAGCTTCAGTGATTTTTGCAATTCGTTCCAGTCATTAGCAGCAGAGAACTGTAAGGAAAGGCGGCCAAGGGAGGAGTTGGCTTTGGGGGTAACCAGTGAAATTTACCTGCTGGAGTGCATGCTACGGATGGGTGCTGCTATGGTGACCAGTGAGCTGAGATAAGGTGGGGCTTTACCTAGCAAAGACTTATAGATGACCTGGAACCAGTGGGTCTGGCGACGAATATGAAGCGAGGGCCAGCCAACAAGAGCATACAGGTCGCAGTGGTGGGAAGTATATGGGGCTTTGATGACAAAACGGATGGCACTGTGATAGACTACATCCAATTTGCTGAGTAGAGTGTTGGAGGCTATTTTGTAAATCGCTGAAGTCAAGGATCGGTAGGAAAGTCAGTTTTACGAGGGTATGTTTGGCAACATGAGTGAAGGATGCTTTGTTGCGAAATAGAAAGCCGATTCTAGATTTAATTTTGGATTGGAGATGCTTAATGTGAGTCTGGAAGGGGAGTTTACAGTGTAACCAGACACCTAGGTATTTGTAGTTGTCCACATGATCAAAGTCAGAACCGTCCAGAGTAGTGATGCTAGACGGGCGGTCGGGTGCGGGCAGCGATCGATTGAAGAGCATGCATTTAGTGTTGCTTGCATTTAAGAGCAGTTGGAGGCCACAGAAGGAGTGTTGTATGGGATTGAAGCTCATCTGGAGGCTTGTTAACACAGTGTCCAAAGATGGGCCAGAAGTATACAGAATGGTGTCGTTTGCGTAGAGGTGATTCAGAGAATCACCATCAAGAGCGACATCATTGACATATACAGAGAAAAGAGTCGGCCCGAGAATTGAACCCTGTGGCAACCCCTTTCTCTATCTGAGAAGTAGTTGGTGAACCAGGTGAGGCAGTTATTTGAAAAACCAAAGCTGTTGAGTCTGCCGATAAGAATGCGGTGATTGACAGAGTTGATGAATACGGCTGCACAGTCTTGTCTTTTATTGATGGCGGTTATGATATCGTTTAGGACCTTGAGCATGGCTGAGGTGCACCCATGACCAGCTCGGAAACCAGGTTGTATAGCGGAGAGGGTACGGTGGGATTCAAAATGGGGTCAGTGATCTGTTTGTTAACTTGGTTTTTGAACACTTTGAAAAGGCAGAGTAGGATAGATTTAGGTCTGTAGCAGTTTGGGTCTAGAGTGTCTAGATATAAGTCCTTAATGAAATGCTGTAATTCCTTTTTTTCTACTCTGCGAGTGGGAAGTGTCTAAACCAGAGGAGCAATCTAGATGAGGATCAAGAGTGCAATTAAAATCCCCTGCCATTAGGACTGTCATGACGTTGGCCTGGGGGGTTGGTTTATGACAGTCATAAATACCTCTTTCCCCCTTTTTTCCTCTCTCTACCCTACTAAGGTTACATTTGCAAAACCCTTGGTTAACATAGAGATTCTAGGAATGTCAGAATGTGGAGGGAAATTAACTATATTCTGGTAATCAGAACAATTGAACATATGCGGTGGTACTTAATGAATATGATGTCAGTTCGGTTGTCATCTGAGACATTCTCATCAATGATAAGATTACATAAACTCTACAGTGGAAAGTCTACACATCAGAGTTATCGGATTCACATGGAATTGTTGTTCAATTTAAATGTTTGAATATGAAATTATTTGTCACGGTATGAAATGTGATTTTAGCTTCTAAAATGTGACATTTGGGTTTTCATAAGATAGGGCTGCTCAATCAGTGGCCCTCCCCTGTGAAGGGACAAGGGCTATAAAACTTTTCAAACACACCCTCCTCTCCCTTCCTATATAAGCCCTTGATGACAACATAACTTCCTGTTCCGATGAGGTCGGATGACGGTCCTATGTCAGAATGGTTCAGATAACTACAGAACAAAGCCAACATCAGCATGAGCTTTGCTTGCGAATGGTATGAACTTTGAACTCTTATTCACGGCAGAAGTAATACCTCCTAGCCGTTGAGTTAGCGACAGCAGCTGCAAACGCAGGTTAAGAAGAAACAGACAGAGTTTCCCATCTACCACACAATGACGTTACTACAACGTATCCAATTGACCACCAGAGACATTCTTCAAAGGACAAAGGACTCGGTTTGGCAAAACGGCCTTCCATCTACCACCAACCTACTGAAACGCAGCTCAGAGTAAATATTTCTTGCATGTAATTTATTGCATGTCATATCAATTAATCCACCATAGCCAAAGGCAGGACAGGACTTTACCAGGAAGGGTGGCTATCAATATAAATACATTCTCAAAGAATTTGGGATTATCATCATTAGGACCATTAACATTAACCAGATTAATACGCTTATTCAAAATATTTCCCTGTATTAGTTATAATAGTATCCACTTGAACAGATTTGTGAGTTAAAAGCATAACACCACAAGAATGAGAGGAGAAACAGGATGCTATTACTTGATCTTCCCATCTATTGCACACTTTAAGTAGCTAAGTGAGTTTCTTGTAGAATCACAATAGATTAATGAATTTGTTTAAGCCTAGTAATAACCTGTTAAGGCTGGGATAGTTTACAAATTCCACTGACATTCCACAAAGTAAATTTCAGTTTTGCATTTGAAGTAATTTAAGCAAAGATGTAAACATGGAACAAGCTATAGCATATTTAAAATATGAAGGCATATTTAAAATATGTTTAGTAACCACAAGGACCACATTCATATTTTGTAGATGTAATGACGTTCGTCTGTACAAGAGGCGGACCAAAGCGCAGCGTGGTTGTTTTGATTCATGTTTTTAATAAATAACTTCACATGAACAAACTAACAAAAACAAGAAATGTGAAAACGCAAAACAGTCCTATCCTGTGACAACAAACACAGTGACAGGAACAATCACCCACAAACACACAGTGAAACCCAGGCTACCTAGATATGATTCTCAATCAGAGACAACTAATGACACCTGCCTCTGATTGAGAACCATACTAGGCCGAAAACATAGAAATGCCCCAAAACATAGAAAAACAAACATAGACTGCCCACCCAACTCACGCCCTGACCATACTAAATAAATACAAAACAACGGAAAATCAAGGTCAGAACGTGACAGTACCCCCCCCCCCAAAGGTGCGGACTCCGGCCGCAAAACCTTGACCTATAGGGGAGGGTCTGGGTGGGCGTCTGTCCGCGGTGGTGGCTCTGGCGTGGGACGTGGACTCCACTTCATCATTGTCTTAGTCCGCCTTATTGTCCGCCTCCGTGGCTTTCTCACCATGGCCACCCCTCTCAATGACCCCACTGGACAGAGGGGCTGCTTGGGACAGAGGGGCAGCTCGGGACAGAGGTGAAGCAGCTGCTCGGGACAGAGGGACAACTGCTCGGGACAGAGGGGCAGCTGCTCGGGACAGAGGGGCGGCAGCAGCTTGGGACAGAGGGGCGATAGCAGCTCGGGACAGAGGGGCGGCAGCTGCTTGGGACAGAGGGGCGGCAGCAGCTTGGGACAGAGGGGCGATAGCTGCTCGGGACAGAGGGGCGGCAGCTGCTCTGGACAGAGGGGCAGCTGCTCGGGCGGCCCCTGGCTGACTGGCGGCACTGGGGGCCCTGGCCGACTGGCGGCCCCTGGCTGACTGGCGACACTGGCGGCCCCTGGCTGACTGGCGGCACTGGCGGCCCCTGGCTGACTGGCGGCACTGGCGGCCCCTGGCTGACTGGCGGCACTGGCGGCCCCTGGCTGACTGGCGGCACTGGCGGCCCCTGGCTTACTGGCGGCCCCTGGCTGACTGGCGGCACCTGGCTGACTGGCGGCACTGGCGGCCCCTGGCTGACTGGCGGCACTGGCGGCCCCTGGCTGACTGGCGGCACTGGCGGCCCCTGGCTGACTGGCGGCACTGGCGGCCCCTGGCTGACTGGCGGCACTGGCGGCCCCTGGCTGACTGGCGGCACTGGCGGCCCCTTGCAGACGGGCGGCACTGGCGGCTCCTGGCAGACGGGCGGCACTGGTGGCGCTGGGCAGACGGGCGGCACTGGCGGCGCTGGGCAGACGGGCGGCACTGGCGGCGCTGGGCAGACGGGCGGCACTGGGCAGACGGACGGCACTGGCGGCGCTGGGCAGACGGGCGGCACTGGCGGCTCCTGGCAGACGGGCAGCACTGGCGGCGCTGGGCAGACGGGCAGCACTGGCGGCGCTGGGCAGACGGGCGGCACTGGCGGCGCTGGAGAGGAGGAAGGCTCTTGAAGCGCCGGACTGAGTAGCTCTCGTAGCGCCGAACAGGCGGGAGACTCCGGCAGCGCTGGACAGGAGGAAGGCTCTGGTAGCGCCGGAGAGGCGGGAGACTCCGGCAGCGCTGGAGAGGAGGGAGCCCCTGTAAGGATGGGCCTGGAGAGACAGCCTGGTACGGGGGGCTGCCACCGGAGGGCTGATGCGTGGAGGTGGTGACGGATAGACCGGGCCGTGCAGGCGCACTGGAGCTCTTGAGCACCGAGCCTGCCCAACCTTACCCGGTTGAATGGTCCCGGTCGCCCTGCCAGTGCGGCGAGGTGGAATAGCCCTCACTGGGCTATGCAGGCGAACCGGGGACACCGTGCGCAATGCTGGTGCCATGTAAGCCGGCCCAAGGAGACGCACTGGAGACCAGATGCATAGAGCCGGCTTCATGGCACTTGGCTCGATGCCCACTCTAGCACGGCCGATACGCGGAGCTGTAATGTACCGCACCGGGCTGTGCACCCGCACTGGGGACACCGTGCGCTCCACAGCATAACACGGTGCCTGCCCGGTCTCTCTAGCCCCCCGGTAACCACAGGAAGTTGGCTCAGGTCTCCTACCTGGCGTAGCCATACTCCCTATTAGCCCCCCCCAATAAATTTTTGGGGCTGACTCCCGGGCTTACTTGCCAACCGTGTTCCCTCATATCGCCGGCTCCTCTCTCCGGCTGCCTCTGCTCTCCTCGCTGCCTCCACCTGTTCCCATGGAAGGCGATCCTTTCCCGCCAGGATCTCCTCCCATGTGTAGCAACCCTTGCCGTCCAACACATCGTCCCAAGTCCATTCCTCCTTGTGCCGCTGTTGCCCGTTACCACGCCGCTTGGTCCTGTTGTGGTGGGTGATTCTGTAATGACGTTCGTCTGTACGAGAGGCGGACCAAAGCGCAGCGTGGTTGTTTTGATTCATGTTTTTAATAAATAACTTCACATTAACAAACTAACAAAAACAAGAAATGTGAAAACGCAAAACAGTCCTATCCTGTGACAACAAACACAGTGACAGGAACAATCACCCACAAACACACAGTGAAACCCAGGCTACCTAGGTATGATTCTCAATCAGAGACAACTAATGACACCTGCCTCTGATTGAGAACCATACTAGGCCGAAAACATAGAAATGCCCCAAAACATAGAAAAACAAACATAGACTGCCCACCCAACTCACGCCCTGACCATACTAAATAAATACAAAACAACGGAAAATCAAGGTCAGAACGTGACAGTAGCGAGGAAAATATGTGACTCACCACCTGGATTCGATCTTATGTAGCAACATTTTGACAAAACAATGTGTTTTTGACATTGGATAAAAGTAGAGACTCAGAGCTACAAAATGGTATTTCATACACTGCATTTAAGGAACAATGGGAAAGTAATTATGCTTTGAAAGTTGATCAACTTGTAAAATCACTTTTGAGAAAATGGCATTTGAATATTTTGGTATATAGTGAAGCGCTCTTCTTTGTCTACACCCATTCATCATCGTTCACACCCTCTTAAGCTTTAGCTGACACAGGCCATATTCAATGGATGTTGTACAAGCATCACGTAACGAGCCAGCCATATAACGTTAGCTAGTTGAACAACAATGAACAACTCCAACAATGCCACAGTGCTGCGAGCTCACCAACCAAGTTCAATGTTAGCTAGCTAACATTTGGCTCTATCTAGAAAAGCAAACGGCTCTGGGATACGAATAATAACGTCAGCTAGGGAGCCTGCCAGCTAACATTCGTTAGCTAGCTAACAGTACACTTTAGCTTAAGACATGTAGCTAGCTAGCTAGGTACACAATGAACCTAGCTAGGTAAACAACGTTTAAGATCACACAAGTCACGTAATGTTATCTAACGAGCCAACCAGCTAACGTTAGCTAGTTAAACAGCAATGGACACAGTGCCAAATCACGTCATTACTACCCTGTATGAATATGTCTCTGGGATACGAATAATGTCAGCTGGGGAGAAGCAAATAATAGCTCCACCTAAAACTGTGACGCTAGTCAGTGAAGCCTGACTAACCTTAACATTACAGTATGGACAGTTGTAGTTGATCCACAACATAGGGTCGGCTGCTAGTAGCTACTAAGTAACAAAACATGATATCTTGGTCCCTGTACATCACCTTGCCCATAGCCCTGGCTTTCCGCATCACTCTGACTTTTTCTTGAAATTTGAGAAACTTCATGATACGGACTCGAGTAGAGGGGTGGTTTCTTGGGCCTGTAGGAGCCAGAAGCCAATGGGCTCTTTCGATGCACTGTAATGGCAGATCTCCTCTTCGTCGGAAGAGGAGTAAGGATCGGACCAAGATGCAGCGTGGTAAGTGTCCATAACTTTAATCAAATAAAGGACTGAACACAAAAATAACAAATGAAACGTGAAGAAACTAAACCGAAACAGTACCGTGTGGCGACAAACACTGACACGGAAACAAACACCCACAAACCAACAGTGAAACCCAGGCTACCTAAGTATGATTCTCAATCAGAGACAACTAACGACACCTGCCTCTGATTGAGAACCATACTAGGCCGATACAGAAACCAAACATAGAAAAACAAACATTGACTGCCCACCCCAACTCACACCCTGACCATACTAAATAAAGACAAAACAAAGGAAATAAAGGTCAGAACATGACATGCGCAGGGGGTCCGGAAAGTTGTCTGGCCCCAATGCTTCGAGAAGCCATCTCTTGAGAAATGCGACTGCGTCAGCATTTTCCACTTTTACGGGTAGATTAACCAGTCTCAAATTAGGCCTCCTGTGGTGTTTTTTGAGCGATCTTAATTTTGAAGTAAGGTCCGCCACCTGTTTTTCCAGCTTTTCCTTCGTTGTTTGACAGTGACGACAGTATCTTCCACCATGCCATTGCATTCCTCTGCTTCGTCCAAGTGCGTGGAGAAGGCTTATAGTTCACGTTTAACCTCACTAATCCCTGTCAGGACACCTTCGGGTTTGGTGGAAAAGTCTGCCCTCATGGCAGAGATTGCTTCCAAAACCCCTTGGTTCTGGTTCTGGTTTATATCGTCTACATCGTTGGTTGTCATGTCGGACTACGTGGTGTGAGGAGCTTGCAGGGCAAAATGGCCTAGCCTGGACCACTTTGTCGATGCAAGATGTTCTTCTTGTTTTAGGAGGACTATGTTTAAGCCAATTCATAATGGATGTAATATGCATGAAAATGTCCAACAAAATTGCTGTTCGTGTTGCGAGGATTTACAATAAGAGATTAAAAGAAGTTTAGCCGAAATTGGCAGGAGAGCACTAAACACACGTCCGCTCAGTTCAACGCCATAACCATGCCCCCTTAGATAGGAAGGCAGAGCGGTCAGGACCGGCCCTGCACACAAACACCTCTATTAGTTGGGAGAACTATTCAATCCGACAACAGGTTTAGTGAGAGTGGAGTGATAGCAGCCAATCCCCAGACCTGAAAAGATCAGATATTTTAATAAATGCTCCAGGACTGGACTAGCAGCTCAAAAATAATAATAATTAACTCCAGTCCAGTACATTGTGGGAGAATGGCCATCCATTTTGTGTCATTTCTGCAGTTCACAATGACATTGCAGTAACATTTTACCACTCAACTCCTTTAACACCCTGCATAACACTGTTCTTCACAAAACATTTTTGCTCTTTGTACAGTTTTCTGATAATGTCATCCTGGAGGTGTTTGTATATACCAACATGACCAGTCACATAAACATAGATCATAACATAGAGAATAACATAGAGCATAATGAATGAGCCAGCATGCAAAGCAACCCAATAATTTGAAAGTCACTATCTTGAAAAGGAGACTCAACGAGGTTGCAAAGGTTTGCAAGGAGAAGACAGAGCTAGAAATTGAAGAACAGGAGGGTGTCATGGACAAAAGAGGCATCATTATTGCTCTTCCACAAGCTACAAGCTTGGTATGCATCCTACAATCAAGCGTCTTCTGGTTTTACTGCTTCCCCTACCTGCAACTTACCATACAATCCTAAAACATCTAATAAAAAAGAGCAGAGGAAGTTGCAGCTGATGTAAATAGCCAGGGGAAACTAGAGCAGGGTGACAAGCATTGGGCTGGTGTTGAGTTGGGGGTGTTAAGAGCTGACTGTGGACGTTCTTTGAAGTTCTGCAGGTTGCAGAGGTTGTCGGTAATGAGGAAGTTCAAGGCATGAATCCTTCATCAGACACATTTTTTTTTAAAACACGGCTGACTCCACTGACAGATCAGGAGGAGAAGAGAAAGGTAAGCTTTCCTCTCTTAACCCCCCCTCCTATCTCGACGCACTTCCCAAGGATTTGAAAGGCAATAACACAGTAATTAATAGCACCGGGCACAAAGAATGCTATCAGAGAAAAAATGTGGTTACATATGCGAAAGTCATACCCCCCATTGGTTGGACAGGCGCTATGTGAATGGAGGTGGTGGTAATCCTGAGATTTAATGGCAGATAGGTAGAGAGCCTCTTTACACACATCAGATGCTACAGAAGATCAGCATCAATGGATGGCTATCAAGAGCAGATTAATTGACAGCCTGCAGCCATCACAACCTTGAGCTGAGGACAAAAGAACAACAATGGGGGACTGGCTCAGTTATTAGACTGTTAGAAAGCCTGAAGTCTGAGTAATCATCACACCTTGTTGCAATGGAATTCTGTAGATCTGGGACAGGTATTCTCCACTCACACACAGAAATACACTTTAAAAGGAACACTTATTCTGACAAGCACACAGAGATATGAGCACCTACATTCAAAAGCACACACTCGCACACACAAACACGCACACACCCACCCACACTTTGAGTGAGGGTGTATACAACAACAAGGACAACGATTAGATTTGATCGCCGCAATAGCTCGTCTCTGCCATCAGGGCTGCCATTAAGTGGAGAGGGCCTCCTCATCTTTTATCATGACAGGCTCATCTGCATGTACAGAGTGGGCGAGATCAAAACACATGGTCCTCTACTGATGAAAGACACCCTTAATCTAATCAAATGCTACTAATGAGTCTCTCTCCATCTCACTGTACCTCTATCTTTCTCACCCCTCTATCTTTCTCTATGAGGCCCCTTATTCCCCCCCACACCTTTATATCCCTCTTTCTTCCTATCCCTCTCTCTACAAAAGAGTATAGGTTGTGAAGTAGAGGTTAAATGTCAACAAGCAAGATCATTTTCACCACTTGGATGAAAGCTTGAGCCTTTTCAATTTCACATGAGCGACCCAGAAAGATCACCACGAACCAAACATGATAATATAACTTAGACTGATCTGCTCCACACAGAAGATACCAGGGCCAGTAACCGTGCTGAGAACATCCTAATCTTGTCCAATACCAGCAGCATTTTTATTGACAGGAGTTATTGAACTGTGCATTGATCATGGCTGTCCATCACTTCAACTTGTTTGGTTAGAAAATATGTGTGTGTGTGTGTGTGTGTGTGTGTGTGTGTGTGTGTGTACACAATATAAATGGATGTCCAACCCAGGTTTCCCTAGCTGTCCCTCTATTATTGACCACAGTGCCCTCTCCACCTCTTCTGTAGCCTGATAAATATGATGAGGTCAGTGGCGACTTCCACCTGCCTTTCCCATAATTCCATTCTATACGAAGTGCTCAGCAGGTCACTTCAACACAGATGAATAGGGAGGAAATACGTTACCTTGACTTTAATGGATTACATCTGTGAGGCATGGGCCACCATTATTCATCCTAAGGTTACAGAAATTATGTGGAGCACTCAATCTTTTTTTAAAAAATAAGGAAAACTACTGCTGTAATTGTTTTTAAGAGGAAAGATAACCTTAGTATTTTCCTTTCTGTAAAATGGCTAAAAGAGCTTTTACATTCTTCATGCAGGATGAATCTCACCCATGTTTGAACAGCATATTTTGGGGACCACTAGCTAATAATAAAGTGGACAATGGCACTCCTCATGCTACATGCCATGGTCCATTATGGAGGTAGAGACGCAGGATGTTGGATCTGCAGGCTTTTAAAATGTGTGAAAAAGCTGAGAGCTTCATTCATTAGTGACACTGTGCTCTTAGAGGGTCACCAGAATGACATTGTCTGGTACATCCTAAACAGCCCTCTAGTGATTAAAACATTTAGAGAAATCAAGCGAAGATGGGGAGTTAATGGGTGGACGATGGGTGGTGAATGGAGTTACAGAGGAGAGGTACAAGACAGGACATGTTCCAAACATATGATCCATTAAAGGTAATACTTTTAGGCATAGTGCCTTTGATGCTATAGCCTTTTTAGAGTCATATACTCTAGTGTGTCTTTGGTCAATTATTATTTTTTTTTTTTAAGTTTCACTTTCCCCATTCTAGAAATCAATTCATGCACACTCCCTCATCCCCACCTAGCCCCCCACCCCCCGTGTCCCTGTTCTAATAGAAGTAGGGAAAAGCTGTACCTAGTCTCTAGCCACAGTCTTAATTAGCCAGACCAAAACAAATCACAGCACTAATCCCAATTAGAGCTGGGTAATGAGAGGACGATTTGTGTGAGGGTGGAAGCACCGGGCCTCAACCCCCAAACTCAATTACACAAGCAGCCATGCAAGCCACACTGGGAGGTGGGGGAGAGGGGGGGGGGGGGGGGGCAGGGAGGTGGGGGAGAGCGGTGGCTCACACAAAATACAGAGAGGAGAGACACTTGAATTAAAACATGTACTGAAAAGGATCCAGGGAGTCGCAAACGCGAAGATGCGGCCTCAAGCACAATCTCCAACACAGTACAAGTCTAAAATAATTTGATGCTGAGAGGATGCAGCATTTCCAAATCATGTTTGTGTCCCAATTCAGTGGGGGGTTAGAGATACATGTAACTCAATTAAAGCACAAAAGGTGCAATCCGGCTGCTACACCAGGGGTTCCCAACTACAAAAACACACTGACCTTTCTACAGATATACTCTACTACATCATAGTAATCATACTATAGACACCCTGATGCAGGAACATAGGCCTACACATATCACTTCAGTTGTTTAGCAGTCCGGAGGAAAATTAAACTTGAGGTAACCATCGTAATGCCCTCATTACCTGGGAATGGTAAAATAACACTCTGTCTTATACAGCATGTCCTGAAAAAGATCATTCATGTTAAATTCTCCAAGAGTTATGACCTCAATGATTTTTACTTTTATTGAATTTCATGTCACAACAATCAGTTTCAAAAACCACATTTCCATTCAAAGTTTTTATGCGATATCGTATTAAAAAAAATCACAACAGCTGTGATGGAAAACGGAAGTTTTGGTGTAATTTTATAAATTCCGACAGATATTTTGTGTGTTTGTCATGGAGGGATCTTTTTGTGTTTGTACAATTAATTATTGTGGGAGATAGTGGTGGAACCGCCTTTATGCACAAGTATTTATATAATAACCATCATATTGAAGTAAATTTGGAGTCTGGGCATTGTATTATTGTAATGAAAAGCGCATTTCAATGTAACAATTACTTTTCCACCAATTCAAAACCACCATATGAAGACATGACCTTCTGCCGTTCAGGTACTGGAAATTTTCCATCACGAGAAGTCTGGCTTGAGGTTGCAACAGTTCTCAGAGATAGTTGTGTGACTGAAATTATATCTGTGAAATGTGGATCTGAGTATAATTGAGATATTAATAGTAATAACAAGAATAATAATGTTGAGATCTCAAACTAGAGTTAATTAAAGGGACCTACAGAAAATGATGGAAGCGAAACTGGACCAGAATGTCACGATCGTCATTATGATTGGACCAAGGCGCAGCGTGCGTAGAGTTCCATATATTTTAATTCACCGAAACTCACCAAACAAAACAAACAAGTACAAACGAAACGTGAAGCTACTGGTGCGCACACAGGCAACTACTGTAACTGTAGACAAGATCCCACAACACAAATGAGGAAAATGGCTACCTAAATATGATCCCCAATCAGAGACAACGATAAACAGCTGTCTCTGATTGGGAACCATATCAGCCCAACATAGACATACAAAAACCCCTAGACATACAAAAACCCTAGACATACAAAAACTAGAGTGCCCACCCTAGTCACACCCTGACCTAACCAAAATATATGGAAAAACAGAGATATCAGGGAGTGACACAGAAATGTATGCGGCCTATCACGGTTGACTGAGAAGAGCTATTTATCCCCGCCAGCAAGTTGGCCACTCACCTATTCCATAACAGAGAAAGAGTCAGTTAGCGATTCAAACATTCATTTAGCAGTTTGACTCTGGAAACGATTAAAAATGAATGCACTCACAACTATGGAGGTACTCTGGCATTCTCAAACGAGAGAGGTGATTATGGTTTCATCAAGTCACACAATAACACATTCTCCATGTGAGCTTTAAAAAAAGCTGTTTTGTAAAAGGATAGCTATGGTTGTGAGCGATACCATTCATTTTTAAGTGCAAATTGGTCTGAACTTTTAGAGAGTGGGACACTAAAGCTTTAGCAGAGCAGTGATTACTTCCAAAATGGTTCCACGCTTGCAAATAGACCATGATGACAATGACCACGATTGCTCTTGATCAGTAATTTTACACTACATGATCTGAAGGAAAACATTCATTAGTAGCCTAGATATGGTACAGTAGAATGGTATATGGTGGAACTCACTGAAGAGTTCAAAAGGTAGTTTGAAAATGTTTATATTTTGTTCACATTGCAATGCAAGCCTGGATATGTGTTGTAAACCCAACAGTGGGATACTATTTAATCAGTATTGGCTACATGTATGCCCATGCATCAATTTTAGCTGATTGCTTTAATGAATGCTCCAAAAGAACACTGTGTCCTCGGGGGTTAATAACACAGTGTATGTGATTATCATTCAAGGGCACTGAGTTTTCAATGTTATTCAAAGCTAATCTTCTTGAATTTTTCTGAATGACGTCTATCCCTTTAACCTAAGGTGGTCGTTGGATGACAATCCCCATCAAAATAGTTTCAAGAATGTGGGAATCCACAAATAGCCACACAGATATAATTAAACTCTTTCTATGTTTCTGGATTGTCTGTGAGAGGCCATCTCCACGGGAGGGTGAAATTAATTAGGTTGCCATTCACATGTCGCCATTCAGAAATTCAAATGACTGTAGTCTGCTGATGGTGTCTAGCAATTATGTGATTACTTTACCCCCAGTGACACTTTCACGTCCAAGTCAAATTGCAGGTATTGGCACATGCAGACAAATATTCGGTTATATATCAATTCCTCTGATGACTTTCATTATGCCAGGGTCATAACGTAGAGATTAAGGAACTAAGGAAAATTATAGACCACTTGCTGTGTTGATGCACGGCTCTATTCCGAACCAAGGAGTTATCGAAGATCTCATCTCCACAAGTAGATGCTATGTCTAAAATGAGGTTCGATCATGTCATTGTGAGATGAAACATCTGTGTGCTTATATGACAGGACGTTCACAGTACTCAGTCAACAGAGGTCAGCGGCGCATCATAAACCAAGACCAGGCCAAGACTTTTACAACCAGGGAAAAATGTAATGATGGTCTTATACTGTAGCTCAGGGGTGATCATAAAATGTGTTGCATTATATTTTACACACTGAAATGCCTTTGAGGCGTGACAGCCATATTCATGAAAGACACAAACTAGAAAAACTGATTAGATCAACCAATCAGATATGTCTGTTTTTTTATTTGTATTTTTACTTAACCCTTATTTTACCAGGGAAGTTGACTGAGAACACGTTCTCATTTACAGCAACGACCTGGGGAATAGTTACAGGGGAGAGGAGGGGGAATGGATGAGCCAATTGTAAACTGGGGATGATTGATTAGGTGACCATGATGGTATGAGAGCCAGATTGGGAATTTAATCAGGACACCGGGGTTAACACCCCAACTCTTACAATAAGTGCCATGGGATCTTTTAGTGACCACAGAGAGTCAGGACACCCGTTTAACGTCTCATCTGAAAGACGGCAGCCTGAAGGTTGAAACAACACCTTTGGGGGACCCTCCTTTGGAAATCACAGAATTATTTTTGGAAGCTGCTTTTGATTCTTTCCATTTATTTTCTCTCTGGACTCGCTCTTTCTCTGGACTCTTTCTCTGGACTCTCTCTCTCTGGACTCTGACACTCTCTCCAGGATTACATTCACTGGATGATTAAGGAGTGAACTGCTCACCCCCAAAAAGAGTGATAAAGCATTTATGCCAGGGATAGAAATGGTACACACATGGGATTACAAAAGGGATTAAATAGCTAAATCCAACAGCTAACAGCATGATTTAACACTGGTACCGCTGGGCATCGAGGGACCCCCTTCAATCTCATGAGCAGTCATTCTGACTGCAACATTCTAACAGTGTAATTAATACATTTCATATATGCTATTGGTAAAAACAATCATTTGGTTGTGTTCATGAAGGTGTTCGGTAACATTAGAATATGTATTTTTTTGTTGCCATTTCAAATAATGATATAGCATGTTCTTTAGTTTATGTTACTGTAGTCTATACTGTATGCAAAAACAGAAAAAAAACATGTTCAATCATTTTTATTTGTGGAGAGCCTTTGTTACAACTATTAAAACCTCTCTCCTTTGGAGAGATTGGGTACCCCTAGTAAACTGGAAAAAAAATCTGTCAAAAATTGCTAATATATGCAAAAATTATTATTGGATAGAAAACACTCTAAAGATTCTAAAACCGGACATTCCGCTAGATGTCCTCTTTCAGTAGAGCTTTGAATCGTTCAAATCGCGAGAGAATTGACCCTATGGGAGTGAAATTAGTGCGTGCCACGAGAGAATAGGCTGTACGTATGGGCGCGAATTGGTCCCAGCCATTCCTTTGTTCCAGCACTCAGGAGAAGGGCAGACGATGGCCGATTGAATTGAAGTTTGTTTTGCGTGTCTAAAACATCATAAAGCTTGCTTCTGCACTTAGTTTGACCTGTTTAGTCGACATATAATATGTAATTTTGAAGTTTTGATGCGCAACTTTTCCGGACCAGAGGACGTTTTGGGTGCATTTCAGCTGATGTTATTAGCAGTAGCTAATACAAAGACGCAAGACTTGAAACCAAACGATGTATTGGGTAAGTATGAAGCCTTCCAGAACATTCTGAACGAAGACCATCGAAGGTAAGGGAATATTTATGCTTAAATCTGTGTTTCTGTTGACTCCAACATTACGTAGAAATGTAGCTTGGAACTGAGCGCTGTCTCAGCATATGGAATAGTGTGCGATTTCTGTAACGTTAAAAATAAATCTAACACAGCGGTTGCATAAAGAAGCAGTGTATCTTTCTAACTATATGTAGAACATGTATATTTAGTCAAAGTTTATGATGTCTATGTATCTTATTTATCTTATCTTGCCGCGCTACATAGATTTCCTGCGGGCATTTTTGAGTAATTTCTGAACGTGAACTCACTGTAAATGGACATTTATGGATATAAATGGCATATTATTGAAAAAAAAAAATATGTACTGTGTAACATGTCATATTACTGTCATCTGATGAAGATTTTCAAAAGGTTAGTGAGCGATTTATTTTTTAATCCTGCGTTTGTTGATTGCATGTTTTGGCTATTCAAATGAGCTGTGTCTGGTGGTGGTTTTACATATATATGTGCTATGTTTTCGGCGTAAAACATTTTAGAAATCTGACTTGCTGGCTAGATGAACAAGGTGTTTATCTTTCATATGAGCTATTGGACTTGTTAATGTGTGGAGGTTAAATATTTGTAAGAATATTTTTGCGTTCCATGCGCCACCGTTTCAGCTGAACGTGGGAGGGTTGATCCCCAATTGGGAACCAGTATCGTAGACAGGTTAAACAGAAACCACATGTGTTGGAACACGGTAACAGCTTATTTTTTTATAACATATTTGTTTACAAAATACCCCAACCACAAAGATGCACTGTCAGCAAAACGCACAGTAAAATAATGAAAACAGTAGCCTAAACATAATTTTAAGCACCAAATGTGCTTGATAAATAGTGAAAATCAGCACAAAAGCAATAATGGCATTATAATTAATATTAGTGTTGATATGACAGCAGTCAAAAATAGTCAATTATTGTCCGTGTGTGCTTCCGTGGTATGCGTTTTCACGCAATGGCACAAGTTGGATTTCATTTAGCGGTTATCCTAACAGTGGATACAAATCTTTACCACTTTCAACTGATTGACACACTTCCCAAAAACACGTTGCTTGCAAGTGACACAGGTGTCTTGGGTTCTGTTATTTTTGCATCTGGCCACCTGGCACTCTCCTCCTTGGGAGCTGTGAGCAATTAGGCTCGCATGGAATCTTTGCTGTTGCCTTGGCCTTCATATGTGGGCGGTTATATTCTATTTCCCTCTTTCATCTATTTTCACTCTCCTATCTGTTTCAGTCCCTCCCTCTCTCTTTCTCTCTCTTCAGTCTCTGTCTCGCTCTCTCTCTCTCACACACTCTTAATTCCATCAGTATGGAAATGCGGCACAGAAGTGCTCCTTTTTATCTGCGCCTCGTGAAAATGTGCGACAGGAAACTGAAAGCTGAAAGCCAATTAATCTCTCCTCCCATCTTCATCTCTCTATCTTTTCTCTCTCCTTCTCCTTCAGATCAATAAAGAAACAGGAGCCCAGTGGTTATCTGTAACTACAATTACATTGGAATCGTAATTAGAAGAGAATCAGGGGTCGCAACGCACAACGCTGGAAAAGTACTTTTAGTCTCCTCACTGAGAAGGAGAATTAGACGACTGCTGTGAAGGGATACCGGTATGCGGTTAGCCCCAGTTGCTGTGACCACCACTATCTGTCCAGGGATCCTGCCAGACCAAAAAGTATGAAGTTGTTTGGCATAGCTAGCTACTAGCGATCAAGCTAGCAGGGTTTTCAATGAAAAGCTTGAACACAGCCGTGACGCGGTTGGCCCTTGTGGATGGGACCGCGGAAGTGTCCCGGGCTTGTGGCTGTATTCGCTGCTGCCTGTTGCTGATTCTCAGTGACCTGACCTGGCTGGAGATGCGTGGTATAGCTACCAACATTAGCTGACGCTGCTACCATGCCACCTAAAGCTGCAGAGCTGCAGTTTCTCTAGCGTAGGTGAAAGATATTTCAAACCAACAAAAACAATTATAAAAGGAGCTGTTACAACAGCAGGAGAATAGCTATACGAGCTTTATCCAAATGTTGGTGGATAAAACAAACAAAATAATAAACGATTTGACCAGAGAGGTCCAGCACCTGAAATACTGTTTGCATTTCCCCTAAGGAGAGCTTGATGTGATGAAACAGGACTGCAGCAAGATGACAACTAACTGTAAGTCCTCTAGAAATGACATCAGCACTGTCTATGAATCTACGATAGCAATGGCAGGAAAAACAGGATGATCCACAAGGACACTCAAGGTGAAATAACATTGCTGTGGATGGAATCACAGTCTCCACATGAGACCTCGATGGAGTCTGAGAAGAAAGTGAGGAACAGTATTGATGAAAAGCTGCAGATGGATCTTAGGAAGATTGAGGTGGAGGGCGCCTGCAGGACTGGAATCTCCAGCCCAGGTGACAGACCCAGGTCGATAGAGGTAAAGTTCCTGAGATTAAAGGACAAGGTGGCTGTTCTGGAGCGAGTCAAGAACCTGAGAAGAACCAACATCTTCCTCAATGAGGACTTCTCTGATGCTGTGCGTTAGTTAGGGGTAAAAAAAAACAATACTGTAAAATCACCAGGAATTCGTCAAAAAAATATGTTTGCTTTAGGCAAAACAAAGAGTTGTAGTCTGTTTGGAAAGGGTGGCTATTAATAAACTAGTCCTGAACACTATATACAACTAAAAGCATTGCATTTTGTACAAATAATTCCTTAAGTTCTAGGCCTCTAGGAATCTGGTAATGAATGATGTGGCTGTTGAGCAAGTTAAAGAGACTAAACTTCTTGGTGTCACCTTACACTGTAAATGTTCATTGCCAATGCATATTGACTCAATTGTTGTAAGATGGGGAAGGGTCTGTCTGTGATAACGAGATGCTCAGCATTTTTAACACCACAGTTGACCAAACAAGTCCTGCAGGCTCTAGTTTGATCTAACCTTGACCATTGCCCGGTGATATGGTAAAGTGGGCTACTGTCACAGAGGGCTAATGTCAACAGGATGCATTTCAGTCTCTCTTGGCTCAAAGTAGAGGAGAGATTGACTGCATCGATTCTTGTTTTTGTGAGAAATATTATTATCTTGAAAATTCCAAAATGTCTGTATAATCAACTAACATATAGCTCTGACAGACATACTTACCCCTTCATGCAAACAGCAGTCTCTTCACAGTCCCCAAATCCTAAACGAATTCAAGGCAATGCACAGTACTTTATTGACGCATGAACTAACAAGTCAAAGGTTTGGGACCGCTAACACCTTCTCCTCTGTTGTGTTGGTGCAGACATGACTCGACATGACTCAACTAAAGGACCAGGATTTGGGAGTCACTCACCTGAGCCACCCTCACCATGCGTACCACCCCCAGTGTGCATCAAGCACTAAGTTCATGCACAGCAGCCATTTTGGATGAAATGTTCACCACACAAGTTGCTGGAACATGCTGCTCTCTACCTTACCTGACACCCTAGACACACTTCAATTTGCTTACCGCCCCAATAGATCCACAGACAATGCAATTGCCATCGCACTGCACACTGCCCTATCCCATCTGGACAAGAGGAATACCTATGTAAGAATGATGTTCATTGACTATAGCTCAGCATTCAACACCATAGTACCCTCCAAGCTCATCATTAAGCTCAGGGCCCTGGGTCTGAACCCCGCCTTGTGCAACTGGGTCCTGGACTTCCTGACGGGCCGCCCCCAGGTGGCAAAGGTAGGAATCAACACCTCCACTTCGCTGATCCTCAAAACAGGGGCCTGTCAAGGGTGCATGCTCAGCCCCCTCCTGTACTCCCTGTTCACCCATGACTGCATGGCCACGCATGCCTCCAACTCAAGGAACTTTCCTGGTGCCAGGAAAATAACCTCTCACTCAACATCAACAAAACAAAGGAGCTGATCGTGAACTTCAGGAAACAGTCGACGGGACCGCAGTGGAGAAAGTGGAAAGCTTCAAGTTCCTCGGCGTACACATCCCTGACAAACTGAAATGGCCCACCCACACAGACAGTGTGGTGAAGGAGGCTCAACAGCACCTCTTTAACCTCAGGAGGCTGAAGAAATTTGTCTTGGCACCTAAAACCCTCACAAGATTTTTCAGGATTTTACAAGCTTTTACAAGCTTCTTTGATATTCCTTTTCCTCTATTTCATAATCAATCTCTTTTCTCTTCCTCTCAATATGTCCTTCTCTTTTAATATCTCCATCTCCTCCTTCCTTGTCTGTGTGTCTTTCCATTCCACTCTTCATATCCTGCCTCCCTCTGTCCCCCACCCCCCTTTGTGCATATACACCCTCAATTCAAATTCCATTTAAGGGGCTTTAACCTTCTCTCTCTATTGGTATGTGTGCTTGGTAGATGGAGTGGCCTTTATTGGGCAGGATTGGTGACTCCTCAGAGAAAGAAAGGGAGAGGGAGAGAGAGGGAGAATTTAATTGAGAGAGAGAGAGAGAGTGAGAGAGAGAGAGAGAGACCCCATTTCTTGTCTGACCCCCATAGCAACCATCTCTAACACTGCAGCAATGATGGGCCTTGTCCAGTACTAACACACTGCTAATTAGTCCTCATCACTATGTGAACCTTACACACTGACACCATCTGTCCATTATTAGTCATAGCAGTGCCAACATTCTGCAGGCTCTTTTTGTTGAAATGGCTTTTGAATGTTTGTCCTATTTCCACCCCTCTTTCTCCCCAATGTGCTTTATAATCTTCTGATAACCTCTCACTTCTAAAGAAGCATCCTGCTGATGTGTAAAGTGGTGTGCAACTTGAATCAAGTGTTCCTCTCCATTTTCCCCTCATTAGGGACAACGAGTCAGGACAGGAAGCACGCCGGCTGGCACTTTTAGAAGCTTCCACTGGCCACTTCCTGGTTCCTGGCTAATGTTAATGCCCAGCGCTAACCTGCTGGCCAAACAACCACCCCATTTCCTCCCCTAAACTCCATTCATCCTTGCTTGACATTTGTACTACTAATATGGTGTACTGTTTGACATATGACGAAGCAACTGTGATCTGTGTACATTTTGTGATGTTAGCCAGCAAAGGACTATCTATTCCTTAGATTCTGTATTCCTTAACATGTTTCACTACAAAAATGTCTGCCAAGTTATTCATTGTAAGAAACCTCCTGCAGGGAGAAAAAGTGGATGATGTCTGGTCGTCAGCTAAGCTCTCCATTCCAAAACCTATAGACTGTGTCTATTTACTAAAATAAGGAGTGTATATCATTGATGGTTCTGAATTTGTAACATGTTACTGCTTTAGTTTTTATCAAATAAATGAGACAAGTCAACATTTTACGTCAGTGGACAATTACTCATATTATCTAACAGGCAAAACATCTGTGGACTTTAGAATGGAGACCTGTCTTAGCAGAGGACCAGGCCAGGACTTTTGCTTCTGCTCTATGTAGAACATGGTAGAGTGGAATGAAGTGGCCCAAGTGGCTCCTTTCATCTTCAATGCAGTGAACTTGAATGTTATCAGGACTACAGTGATTCACTTGGCCCAGTTGTGAGATACAGAGGCTCTCTAGACTGTAGTTCACAGTGCCAGTCTGGTTGTCTGACAGATAACACAGATGACATGGCCAGAATCAATACCTCAATTTGTCTGTCTCTGTTGTCTGGATATTGAGGAATGCCATTGTGACAAGGGCAAGTTATGTCTCACATTATAAAAATAGTTCTACACACACACTGTTTTATTTATATACGTCAAAAGTGATATTATGAATCAATGCCCAAGTAAAATTTGATTTCTGACTTTGAAGCTCTGAAGCAGCCAAGAGCGATGAAGCATTCATATGTTTTAGACAACCACTCACAACATCACTCATCTGTATACCTGTCCGGAATACATTTTCCTTTTCCAGTGTTGAAAGTGTAAACAATTTGTGTAAATATTATAACTGTTTCCACTAAAATCAAATCATGTTTCATGTTGAGGTTCCTTCTTTGATTGACAGAATGGTTTATGTCAGTGTCCAATAGAATACCTCATCTCTCAACCATAAAAATTATTGGCAACAGGCAACTGTTGGAATGACAGACACTCAAATATCACCTCAGAGAAAGATACCATCTCTGTCAGAAGCGGTTCAACCCCCTGCTGAGAGAGAGAGAGAGAGAGAGAGAGAGAGAGAGAGAGAGAGAGAGAGAGAGAGAGAGAGAGAGAGAGAGAGAGACCCCATTTCTTGTCTGACCCCCATAGCAACCATCTCTAACACTGCAGCAATGATGGGCCTTGTCCAGTACTAACACACTGCTAATTAGTCCTCATCACTAAGTCAATCGGGGTGAACCATGTGAACCTTACACACTGACACCATCTGTCCATTATTAGTCATAGCAGTGCCAACATTCTGCAGGCTCTTTTTGTTGAAATGGCTTTTGAATGTTTGTCCTATTTCCACCCCTCTTTCTCCCCAATGTGCTTTATAATCTTCTGATAACCTCTCACTTCTAAAGAAGCATCCTGCTGATGTGTAAAGTGGTGTGCAACTTGAATCAAGTGTTCCTCTCCATTTTCCCCTCATTAGGGACAACGAGTCAGGACAGGAAGCACGCCGGCTGGCACTTTTAGAAGCTTCCACTGGCCACTTCCTGGTTCCTGGCCAATGTTAATGCCCAGCGCTAACCTGCTGGCCAAACAACCACCCCCCATTTCCCCCCCTAAACTCCATTCATCCTTGCTTGACATTGGTACTACTACTATGGTGTACTGTTTGACATATGATGAAGCAACTGTTATCTGTGTAAATTTTGTGATGTTAGCCAGCAAAGGACTATCTATTCCTTAGATTCTGTATTTCTTAACATGTTTCACTACAAAAATGTCTGCCAAGTTATTCATTGTAAGAAACCTCCTGCAGGGAGAAAAAGTGGATGATGTCTGGTCGTCAGCTAAGCTCTCCATTCCAAAACCTATAGACTGTGTCTATTTACTAAAATAAGGAGTGTATATCATCGATGGTTCTGAATTTGTAACATGTTACTGCTTTAGTTTTTATCAATTAAATGAGACAAGTCAACATTTTACGTCAATGGACAATAGGAGAACTCCTCTATTTCTAGCATCTATTTCACATTACTTATATTATCTAACAGGCAAAACATCTGTGGACTTTAGAATGGAGACCTGTCTTAGCAGAGGACCAGGCCAGGACTTTTGCTTCTGCTCTATATAGAACACGGTAGAGTGGAATGAAGTGGCCCAAGTGGCTCCTTTCATCTTCAATGCCGTGAACTTGAATGTTATCAGGACTACAGTGATTCACTTGGCCCAGTTGTGAGATACAGAGGCTCTCTAGACTGTAGTTCACAGTGCCAGTCTGGTTGTCTGACAGATAACACAGATGACATGGCCAGAATCAATACCTCAATTTGTCTGTCTCTGTTGTCTGGATTTTGAAGGAATGCCATTGTGACAAGGGCAAGTTATGTCTAACATTATAAAAATAGTTCTACACACACACTGTTTTATTTATATATGTCAAAAGTGATATTATGAATCAATGCTCAAGTAAAATTAGAATTCTGACTTTGAAGCTCTGAAGCAGCCAAGAGCGATGAAGCATTCATATGTTTTAGACAACCACTCACAACATCACTCATCTGTATACCCATCCGGAATACATTTTCCTTTTCCTGTGTTGAAAGTGTAAACAATTTGTGTAAAAATTATAACTGTTCCCATTAAAATCAAATCATGTTTCATGTTGAGGTTCCATATTTGATTGACAGAATGGTTTATGTCAGTGTCCAGTAGATTCCCCCATCTCTCAACCATAGAAATGATCGGCAATAGGCAACTGTTGGAATGATCGACTCTGAAATTTCACTTCAGAGAAAGACACCATCTCTGTCAGAAGCGGTTCAACCCCCTGCTGAGATGTTACAGACACAAGTTGTTCAGGGAATATAAATAGCAAAATATAAATCTTTAGTTTCCCTTGGACTACACTTTGTCTATGGTAAAAAATAGTATTCCCTAAATAATACATTTGCATGAAAATCTGTATCAACTAAAGACAAAAAATATATATATTCATGAGAGGGGATCATGCCTGGGGTTGTTCTGGAAAATAACCACAAGTAGATTGTAAAGAAAGCAGGTGTGAAAATGTCTCAAAGAAAACAAAGGCAATATTTCACAGACAAATAACCTATATTTTTATAGCTGCACTTTCAGCAGTCAGAGAGAGGTGAGAGGAAGGCTTTAAAGTTTTATTTATTCATGTATTTATTTATACACAGACCTCAAGCACTTCAGTGCTTATGAACACACAAATAAATGTGTCCTTTATTGCACTATCTGCTCCGTTAGCAGTCGTTGAAGTGGATGGAAAAGTGTGCCGGTAGTCAATTAAATATTTTGCCAACCAGGGTTCATATTTTCAGAACAATATTCTATAAGAAGTGTTGGTAGTCAAGCAGTAGGCAGTCAACCTGTGTTGCTATTACAAATACAGTTGTGAGACTCACTTCATCAGCAAGTTAATATTCTGACATCCACAAACAGATGCACGACATATGCACCCAGACACACAAAAGCAATATCCAAAGATCAACAGAACAGCTTTGTCAATGTCAGTACGGTGTTTAACCATCCTTAGAAGTATACGGCACAGGAAGTGTTCCCATCAAGAGATCCAAGCACAGGTTGGAAGGCATCCACACAGCGTTCATCATTTATCTCCAAAACCACTAGTGTCAGTCTCAAATACCTACTGTACAGCATGACTGATAGTCAACATAACTGTGATTAACATGCTGTCCTTCTTAATTACATGAGATGTGCAGATTCAGCCATGTTTCTGTGGAGCGACTTGCATGTGGATATCTGACCATCGGATTCAGTGACCGATGAATCCTCCATTGCACCTTGCCAATGTAAATTAGCATTGTCTAGACAGTGTGAAAGATGAGACAAAGTTAAGCTAAGCATTTGTCCATGCTCCATGACATTGGAACTCTCATCCCTACTGCTTCTGCTATCTCATGTCTGTTGTTGATGACATTCAAATCCTTCAGATTCAATCATTTTTCTTTGCATTGTCCTACCACTTGTGTGTGTGTGTGTGCATGCTCAGTAAAGCCCACTCTATTCACAACATCCAGGTAGGAGTGCTGTTACCTTGTTGACTTTTCACTCAGTCAGAAATAGCAAGCACATTTCACTGCAAAAGGCAAGCCTTATTGCATTTTTCAATCAATAACCTAACCAACACCTACAATAAAAACAATAATAAAAACTTCCTTAATCCTGCAACCCTTCTCTCTTCGGACAACTTTGTCAACCGCTTTGAAAAGCAGCTTGACGACATGCGCTACTCATTCACTCAGCCTATTGAGTCCACTGGTCTCACTCATACATAACTACCCTACGCTTTGACCTCTTTCTCCCCTCTCTCTCCAGATGAAATCCTGCAACTAGTGAGTTGTGGTCGCCCGACAACCTGCCTGCCCGCTCGACCCGAACCCCTCCTCCCTTCTCCAGATCTCTGGAGACCTTCTCCCATTCCTCACTTCCCTCATAAACTTATCTTTGAGCACTGGCTGTGTCCCCTCTGACTCCAAAATGGCCCAAATCGCTCCCCTCCTCATCTGACCTAAAAAATAGACCTGTATCCCTTCTTTCTTTTCTTTCCAAAACACTTGAGTGTGCTGTCTCTGATCAACTGTTATCTCTATCAGAACAATCTTCTTGACCCTAACCAGTCAGGCTTCAAGACTGGTCACTCAACCGGAACTGCTCTTCTCTGTGTCATGGAGGCTCTCCGCACTGCCAAAGTAGACTCTCTATCATCTGTTCTCATCCTCCCAGATCTATCCTCTGTCTTCGACACCGCAAACCATCAGATCGTAGTCTCCACCCTCTCAGGGCTGGGCATCTCAGGCTCTGCACACTCTTGGATTGCATCTTGCCTGGCAGGTCGATCCTACCAGGTGACGTGGAGAGGATCTGTGTCTATACCATGTAATCTCACTATTGGTGTCCCCCAAGGCTCAGGTCTAGGCCCTATCCTCTGTTCTCTATACACCAAGTCACTTGGCTCCTCACATGGTCTCACCTATCATTGCTATGCGGATGACACTTAACTACTTTTCTCCTTCCCCTCTTCTGACACCCAGGCGGTGACACACATCTCTGTGTGCCTGCCAGATATCTCAACTTGGATGTCGGCCCACCACCTCAAGTTCCCCACTTGTACTATCAAACCCCTGCAACTTATCCAGAACACTGCAGCCCGCCTGGTTTTCAACCTTCTCTCATGTCACCCCTGTTCTTACAATGACTGTGATAGATGGTTGCCCAACCAAGCTAACTTAAGATGAATGCACTAACTGTATGTTGCTCTAAATAAGAGCATATGCAGCATTACTCAAATGTAAATATGGCTCTTGTAACATGATGTACTGCATAATAGGAAAAAGGGGCTATGTAATTGCTATGAATTTCAGTCAAATGTCTGTCCTATCCAAGCAATAGGGCAAGGATGTTATACTGATCACCTGAACTGGTCAGGGAAATTTCTGGATCCTAGTTAGGTGGTACCTATAAAATATATCAATATAGTACAAACAGTGCCAACTTTGCATCCCTAAGGCAGCTCTGTGACATCCACACCTAAAGTTGTAAGTTTCAAAGTTTATTCAGCACGTACACAAGATACAATAGGTGTAAAACAGTACAGTGAAATTGTTACCTTGAAAGCTTTTCCCAACAATGCAATGATAATTAGAATATACTGTAGACAATGACAGATTCTTTAATTGTTATAATCATAATAAAATGAATTAATCTCCGAACAAGTGTCTTTACAATAGCTTGCAGTAATTAATCACTTCACGAATGCCTTTTATCTCCATCCATTGTGCTTATGTGCCTTATCAATAGTTCTAAGGGGGCGTGACTGCATTGGCTCAATTAGAAGAAGCAAGCATTTAGTTGTTTTCGCTAGTTTCCCCAATTTCTACAAATGAAAGCAAAATCCCCCCAGTGGCATTTTGTCACGTCCTGACCGTAGATTGTTTTGTATGTTTCTATTTTTTGTTTGGTCAGGGTGTGATGTGGGTGGGCATTCTATGTTTGTATGTCTAGGTTTTGTATTTCTATGTTTTGGCTGGGTATGGTTCTCAATCAGGGACATCTGTCTTTCGTTGTCTCTGATTGAGAACCATACTTAGGTAGCCTGTTTTCCCACTGTTAGTTGTGGGTGGTTATTTTTTTATTTACATTTTTTTATTTCACCTTTATTTAACCAGGTAGGCTAGTTGAGAACAAGTTCTCATTTACAACTGCGACCTGGCCAAGATAAAGCATAGAAGTGAGGACAGACAACAACACAGAGTTACACATGGAGTAAACAATAAGCAAGTCAATAACACGGTAGAAAGAAAAAAAGAGTCTATATACATTGTGTGCAAAAGGCATGAGGAGGTAGGCAGATAATTACAATTTTGCAGATTAACACTGGAGTGATAAATGATCAGATGTTCATGTGCAGGTAGAGATACTGGTGTGCAAAAGAGCAGAAAGTAAATAAATATAAACAGTATGGGGATGAGGTAGGTACATTGGATGGGCTATTTACCGATGGGCTATGTACACCTGCAGCGATCGCTTAGCTGCTCAGATAGCAGATGTTTGAAGTTGGTGAGGGAGATAAAAGTCTCCAACTTCAGCGATTTTTGCAATTCGTTCCAGTCACAGGCAGCAGAGAACTGGAAGGAAAGGCGGCCAAATTAGGTGTTGGCTTTAGGGATGATCAGTGAGATACACCTGCTGGAGCGCGTGCTACGGGTGGGTGTTGCCATCGTGACCAGTGAACTGAGATAAGGCGGAGCTTTACCTAGCATGGACTTGTAGATGACCTGGAGCCAGTGGGTCTGGCGACGAATATGTAGTGAGGGCCAGCCGACTAGAGCATACAGGTCGCAGTGGTGGGTGGTATAAGGTGCTTTAGTAACAAAACGGATGGCACTGTGATAAACTGCATCCAGTTTGCTGAGTAGAGTATTGGAAGCTATTTTGTAGATGACATCGCCGAAATCGAGGATCGGTAGGATAGTCAGTTTTACTAGGGTAAGTTTGGCGGCGTGAGTGAAGGAGGCTTTGTTGCGGAATAGAAAGCCGACTCTAGATTTGATTTTAGATTGGAGATGTTTGATATGAGTCTGGAAGGAGAGTTTACAGTCTAGCCAGACACCTAGGTACTTATAGATGTCCACATATTCTAGGTCGGAACCATCCAGGGTGGTGATGCTAGTCGGGCGTGCGGGTGCAGGCAGCGTTAGTGTTGGTTGCACCTTGCAGAACTGTTTCAGCTGTTCTTTTGTTATTTTGTATTCAGTCAGTTAAGATAATAAAGATGAACACGTACCCCACTGCATTTTGGTCCAATGACTCCTCTTCTTCTTCCGACGAAAGCCGTGACACATTTACATATTCTATCAACAGGGTTTGAAGTTTCATTACTGCAAATATAAAAGTCTCCAGGGAGACTAAAAGGTCGCTACAAAGTAAGTTGGCTCTAAACACTGGTTTGATAAATGTGCAACGTTGCAGAAAATCTTCCATATCATCATTAGCACCTTGTAATAAAAGGAAGTAGCTTGCAAACCTAGTCATAGATTATTTATTGAAGAGCCTTCTAAGCACCCCAAACTCTGTCCCTCAGATTGTGTGTGTGTGTGTGCGCGTCTTTGTGCGTAGCTGTTTGTGTGAGGAGTGAGTGTGCTCCTCAATCTCCACAATGATCAGCGTCCCATTGCTATGAACCTATTCCAACACAATGTGAAAGACAGCTGACAGAAGTACATTTATTGAAGAGCCTTCCAACCACCCCAAACTGTATCCTCAGACTGTGTGTGTGTGTGTGTGTGTGTGTGTGTGTGTGTGTGTGTGTGTGTGTGTGTGTAGTTGTTTGTGTGGGAAGTGAGTGTGCTCCTTAGTCTCCACAATGCTGCATTGCTATGCACCTATTCCACACAGTGTGATAGACAGCTGACAGAGCGTCTGTGTGCGAATTGAAGACCTCTCAGTTAGCCAACCATTCATATTTCATTACCATCTCCCTCTAACTCGCCTTCCCATAGAAATAAAGTTTAATTGGTCCAGAGAAGCACTTTGTCACAAAGTACCATGTGATTAAGCATTCTGCCTGGCTCCTTCTTGCCAGCGGTCAATTATTAACTTCACTATCCGACTGGCTAAGCAGGAGAAGCTGTTCAGGCCAGCCCCTTGTTTTGACAGTTAACACGCTTTGCTTTGAGGATGAGTGGAAACCACATAATTCATCCATATCATTACATGACAGGTTTCATGCAAAAGCCGGGACATATGCTGATCCATAGTGTATGCTGACGCATGGTGTTGACAGAGATCAGAGACAGCATGGCCCAACAGATCGAGTGGCCTCTGAACTAAGTCCGTTTCCACAGTGCTGAATGTGGTCGGGTGTTCATCGATTCCCAGACGGGTGTGTCACATACATCTGATCCTTTCTGCCTCCTTTTGGGGCGTTAGGCTGTGTCACACAGGCTGTCTGTGTGTTTGATGCACTATGCAACGTGCTCCCGAAGGGAGAGCAAGTGAATATTAGTAGGCTGACAGACATTGGTGACAATACTGTTCACTTCAAGATCTCTAAAGGGCGACTGAACTTCCTGATTTGGTCTTGTTTAAGATTTGGTTCATTAAGAAATGCTAACTGCTATGACTGAATGCAAACGTTAGTTTGTGTGTCGCTTGTGTGTGTTTGCAGGTCGAAAGAGTAAGCCAAATTATTTTGCCACTAGCTTCAGCTGGCTGGGGTGCGGCCATGGCAAAATTGGTTTGACTTTGGATAGCCTATCTCCGGTACCGTCAATACATTACACAATGTAAATGAGACAATATTTTCATGTTGCAAACTTTTTAGTTCTGTCATTAAACAATACTTGTAAACACATTTGTAATATGTATAGTTAGTTTGAGTTTAAGTAATTGAAATATGGAGCTATTGGAATTTTAACATAATGTCCCTGTATATTGTGTAAGTTACCAATGGTCTCTAACTAGCCCCATAGGGATATCCAAAGTCACCCCACATTTAGCACAGGCATTACGATTGAGTCGCATGCAGCTCCACTCCGAATTGATTATTACTTGTGTGCTGCCAGCTGGGGCAGGATTGAAACAAACCCAAACTTCATTTACGCTGTGATGCAGACAAAACCATAAGTCTCACATTTTTGGCCAAAATTCTCCTATTTACACTTTGTAGTCAATTTTGACAGTAGAAAAAATGCATCTGACTCATATCGATTTTACATACAGTAGGCTGTTTTCTAAATGAGGAGTTGGTTTTTAGGGATAGTTGCTCTGTATGTCCAATATGTGGCCACTCCTGGCAAACGGTTGCTTTGCTATTAAAGTGATGGTCAGATCCAAGACCACATCACAGACACACACACATACAGAAACACAGACACACACACAGGCACTTGCACATGCACAGCATTTAACCATCTGTAATGTGGCTGGAGAGTTCCAAGTTTCTCACTCATTACGCTGTGATAGCATGGTGCTAATGAAGAGCATCCCCTCCTCCCAGCCTGTAATCTCTTCTGGTGGAGGGGCCATGTGGCTAGCGTTAGTACCCCAGGGAAGGTAGGCATGAGGCAGGCAATGTGATCCTACTGAGTGGTCTTTCCAAGAAAACCACATACTTCTGTGAGGTCTTACCAGGAAGTCAATGTCCCACTGCTGCCACCATTAACATGGTAAATATCGAAGCAGGCATGCAGAATGAAAGTGTCAACACACCTTCACAGAGCGGCACACACAGAACACTCATACTACCACGCAAAGACAAACATATAACCTAAACAAACAACCCACTCTCTCTCTTATCACACTGACAAAGAGCATCAACATCTGTGCTCGTCACCTCCGGCTGTCAGTCATGTGTCTATCGGCCATCCCACTGCTGAGTCACACTGCTGTGTCACACTGTGCTAATGGACCCTCCAGCGCCACACATGAGATCATGACTTCCTTCAAATGAGCCACGCTGAGAAGGCCAGCAGGCAGGCCATATCAAAGCCGTGCACTGGATGTGTGAGTGAACACCAAGAGAAACCAAAGTCCCTCATTAACTCACTACTACCTCCTGAAGACAAGTGCTCCACTGAAAGAGACAGCATAGCAGTGGTGCTACACACCCCATGTAGCACTACAGTAGAGAGATGGCCCTGGCAAATGCCAACAATAAATATTCCAGTCTGATTTTTTCCCTAAAATGCAGACACATGCACTTACCCAGATAAGTATCTAGACACAGGCGATTAACAAAAGACCTAGAGCCACAGATGCAGACATAATACATAAACACAGACATATATGGAAACAGACAGTCTAAAGCAGGGTTCCCCAACTGAATTTGACCAACGGATTATTTTATTTGGTCCCCAAAATTTTCTGAGAAAAATTTCAACATGTTTTGTTTTTTAGCTTGACATACTGTAAAATACTGTGAAAACACCAGCAAATCAGCTCCAAGTGATACATTTATTATTATTTTTTTTATTTTTTAGATCTGTTGCAAATTATTATCACGAATAATTGAAAGATAAATGTGACCGTAGGTTTGAAATGATTATATTTGAGTGAAACATTATATCATATCTTGGGCTTATCGTGGTCAATTTGCAGTCTACAAATGATTTGTAATTATGTTCCGGCCCCCTGACCATCCGCTCAAGAAAAGAATCGGCCCACGGCTGAATCTAGTTGATGATCCCTCGTCTAAACACAACCAGAAAAAATGAAAAAAGTAATAAAAACAAATTGAACAGCAACCTCCTGTCTTTCCCCCAACCATTTACATTTGACATTTTAATCCTTTAGCAGACGCTCTGGGGCGACTTAGTTAGTGCATTCATCTTAAGATACTTTATAACGTTTCTGGAAGATGGGCACGGACTCTGCTTTCCTGGCGTCAGGGGAAACTATTTCTACCTTTGGGGTGCCAGGACAGAGCTAATCCTAATCTGATCTCGATAGCTAGGTCTATTTGTTTGTTGTATATTTCTTTATTTGTGACTTTTTTTTGTTTCCTTCTCAACAGAAGACCCATTTAATGATAAGGTTGGAATCCATTATGTGCTTCTGCTCTCTCCTTTGATCTGTGAAAACACTTTGGCTCTGCCTCAAGAAGGACGGTTGGAAATGGAAAATGAATCATTTAGATTGTGACACACTCTGCCATGGAAATCTGTCACTACACACGGCTCGGTTTAGACTCCAGACTCAGTAGACAGTTCTCTAAAGCCATAGGAGGGATGGAACAGCTGCTGGGACCATATCCATAACTGCAGCCTTCTCCACAAGCCTAGATCCTCCAGGATCCACAATTATAGTGTATAGAACCCAAAAGCCTCTGGAAAAGTGTTTATAACTGATTATCGGTATAGCCAGGCCTGGAGGGTTCACTCGCATATGTGAATGGAGCAACTATTAAAGAGGATGGAATTCAGTTATTTCCCCCAAATTAGTGGTAGGTGTGGGTTGCCAATTTCTCCAGAGATTTGGGCCTGATGGGGTCAGAGGTGCCAAGCTAGGGCCCAGGGAGTCCAGGTGGCCCCATCAGTCTCCCAGCTCCAAGGACAAAAGGGGCCAATGTGAAGTGGGCTCTGTCTGTTTGTGCTGTGTTGCAGACTGGTATTTAAAAAAAAAAGTATTTCACCTTTATTTAACCAGGTAGGCTAGTTGAGAACAAGTTCTCATTTACAACTGCGACCTGGCCAAGATAAAGCATAGCAGTGTGAACAGACAACAGAGTTACACATGGAGTAAACAATTAACAAGTCAATAACACAGTAGAAAAAAAAAGAAAAAAAGAGAGTCTATATACATTGTGTGCAAAAGGCATGAGGAGGTAGGCGAATAAGTACAATTTTGCAGATTAACACTGGAGTGATAAATGATCAGATGGTCATGTACAGGTAGAGATACTTGTGTGCAAAAGAGCAGAAATGTAAATAAATATAAACAGTATGGGGATGAGGTAGGTAAATTGGGTGGGCTATTTACCGATAGACTATGTACAGCTGCAGCGATCGGTTAGCTGCTCAGATAGCAGATGTTTGAAGTTGGTGAGGGAGATAAAAGTCTCCAACTTCAGCGATTTTTGCCATTCGTTCCAGTCACAGGCAGCAGAGAACTGGAAGGAAAGGCGGCCAAATTAGGTGTTGGCTTTAGGGATGATCAGTGAGATACACCTGCTGGAGCGCGTGCTACGGGTGGGTGTTGCCATCGTGACAGGTAAACTGAGATAAGGCGGAGCTTTACCTAGCATGGACTTGTAGATGACCTGGAGCCAGTGGGTCTGGCGACGAATATGTAGCGAGGGCCAGCCGACTAGAGCATACAGGTCGCAGTGGTGGGTGATATAAGGTGCTTTAGTAACAAAACGGATGGCACTGTGATAAACTGCATCCAGTTTGTTGAGTAGAGTATTGGAAGCTATTTTGTAGATGACATCGCCGAATTCGAGGATCGGGAGGATAGTCAGTTTTACTAGGGTAAGTTTGGCGGCGTGGGTGAAGGAGGCTTTGTTGCAGAATAGAAAGCCGACTCTAGATTTGATTTTAGATTGGAGATGTTTGATATGAGTCTGGAAGGAGAGTTTACAGTCTAGCCAGACACCTAGGTACTTATAGATGTCCACATATTCTAGGTCGGAACCATCCAGGGTGGTGATGCTAGTCGGGCGTGCGGGTACAGGCAGCGGAAGGGCCGGAAGTATACAGAATGGTGTCGTCTGCGTAGAGGTGGATCAGGGAATCGCCCGCAGCAAGAGCAACATCATTGATATATACAGAGAAAAGAGTCGGCCCGAGAATTGAACCCTGTGGCACCCCCATAGAGACTGCCAGAGGACCGGACAACATGCCCTCCGATTTGACACACTGAACTCTGTCTGCAAAGTAGTTGGTGAACCAGGCAAGGCAGTCATTAGAAAAACCGAGGCTACTGAGTCTGCCGATAAGAACATGGTGATTGACAGAGTCGAAAGCCTTGGCCAGGTCGATGAAGACGGCTGCACAGTACTGTCTTTTATCGATGGCGGTTATGATATTGTTTAGTACCTTGAGCGTGGCTGTGGTGCACCCGTGACCGGCTCGGAAACCAGATTGCACAGCGGAGAAGGTACGGTGGGATTCGAGATGGTCAGTGACCTGTTTGTTGACTTGGCTTTCACCTTAGATAGGCAGGGCAGGATGGATATAGGTCTGTAACAGTTTGGGTCCAGGGTGTCTCCCCCTTTGAAGAGGGGGATGACTGTGGCAGCTTTCCAATCCTTGGGGATCTCAGAGAGCTGTTGGCCGAGGTTGGAGTAGCCAGGAGGAAGGCATGGCCAGCCGTTGAGAAATGCTTGTTGAAGTTTTCGATAATCATGGATTTATCGCTGGTGACCGTGTTACCTAGCCTCAGTGCAGTGGGCAGCTGGGAGGAGGTGCTCTTGTTCTCCATGGACTTTACAGTGTCCCAGAACTTTTTGGAGTTAGAGCTAAGAGTCATAGAAGTCAATACTTGTTGACTTTCTCCCCTCAATACCCGTATGATCACTCGGCATGCCTCTCCTTAATGTCAATATGCCTTGTCCATTGCTGTTCTGGTTAGTGTTTATTGGCTTATTTCACTGTAGAGCCTCTAGCCCTGCTCACTATACCTTTATCCAACCTTTCAGTTCCACCACCCACACATGCGAAGACATCACCTGGTTTCAATGATGTTTCTAGAGACAATATCTCTCTCATCTACACTCAATGCCTAGATTCACCTCCACCTTGAAGCTATTTAATTGCCCCCAGAAACCTCCTTTTACTCTCTGTTCCGGATGTTCTAGCCGAACATTTCTCATAGCTTGTAGCCGTACCCTTATCCTACTCCTCCTCTGTTCCTCTGGTGATGTAGAGGTGAATCCAGGCCCTGCAGTGCAGAGCTCCACTCCTATTCCCCAGGCGCTCTCTTTTGATGACTTCTGTAACCGTAATAGCCTTGGTTTCATGCATGTTAACATCAGAAGCCTCTTCCCTAAGTTTGTTTTATTCACTGCTTTAGCACACTGCCAACACGGATGTCCTAGCCGTGTCTGAATCCTGGCTTAGGAAGACCACCAAAAACTCTGAAATCTCCATCCCTAACTACAACAATTTCAGACAAGATAGAACAGCCAAAGGGGGCGGTGTTGCAATCTACGGCAGAGATAGCCTGCAGAGTTCTGTCCTCCTATCCAGGTCTGTACCCAAACAATTTGAACTTCTACTTTTAAAAATCAACCTCTCTAAAAACAAGTCTCTCACCGTTGCCGCCTGCTATAGACCACCCTCTGCCCCCAGTTGTGCTCTGGACATCATATGTGAACTAATTGCTCCCCATCTATCTTCAGAGCTCGTGTTGCTAGGTGACCTAAACTGGAACATGCTTAACACCCCAGCCATCCTACAATCTAAGCTTAATGCCCTCAATCTTACACAAATTATCAATGAACCTACCAGGTACCACCTCGAAGCCGTAAACACGGGCACCATCATAGATATCATCCTAACCAACTTGCCCTCTAAATACACCTCTGCTGTTTTCAACCAAGATCTCAGCGATCACTGCCTCATTGCCTAAATCCGTAATGGGTCAGCGGTCAAGCAACCTCCGCTCATCACTGTCAATTGCTCCCTGAAACACTTCAGCGAGCATGCCTTTCTAATCGACCTGGCCCGGGTATCCTGGAAGGATATTGACCTCATCCCATCAGTAGAGGATGCCTGGTTATTTTTTTTAAATGCCTTCCTCACCATCTTAAATAAGCATGCCCCATTCAAGAAATGTAGAACCAGGAAAATATATAGCCCTTGGTTCTCTCCAGACATGACTGCCGTTAACCAACACAAAAACATCCTATGGAGTTCTGCATTAGCATCAAACAGCCCCCGTGAATTGTAACTTTTCAGGGAAGTTAGAAACCAATATACACAGGCAGTTAAAAAAGCCAAGGCTAGCTTTACAAGCAGAAATTTGCTTCCTGCAACACAAACTCAAAAAAGTCCTGGGACACTGTAAAGTCCATGGAGAATAAGAACACCTCCTCCCAGCTGCCCACTGCACTGAAGATAGGAAACTCTGTCACCACCGATAAATACACAATAATTGAGAATTTCAATAAGCATTTTTCTATGGCTGGCCATGCTTTCCACCTGGCTACCCCTACCCCGGTCAACAGCACTGTACCCCGCACAGCAACTCTCCCAAGCCTTCCCCATTTCTCCTTCTCCCAAATCCAGTCAGCTGATGTTCTGAAAGAGCTGCAAAATCTGGACCTACAAATCAGCCGGGCTAGACAATCTGGGCCCTTTCTTTCTAAAAATGATCTGCCGAAATTGTTGCAACCCCTATTACTAGCCTGTTCAACCTCTCTTTCGTGTCGTCTGAGATTCCCAAAGATTGGGAAACAGCTGCGGTCATCCCCCTCTTCAAAGGGGGGGACACTCTTGACCCAAACTGCTACAGACCTATATCTATCCTACCATGCCTTTCTAAGGTCTTCAAAAGCCAAGTCAACAAACAGATTACTGACCATTTCAAATCTCACCATACCTTCTCTGCTATGCAATCTGGTTTCAGAGCTGGTCATGGGTGCACCTCAGCCACGCTCAAGGTCCTAAACGATATCTTAATTGCAATCGATAAGAAACATTACTGTGCAGCCGTATTCATTGATCTGGCCAAGGCTTTCGACTCTGTCAATCACCACATCCTCATCGGCAGACTCGACATCCTTGGTTTCTCAAATGATTGCCTCGCCTGGTTCACCAACTACTTCTCTGATAGAGTTCAGTGTGTCAAATCGGAGGGTCTGCTGTCCAGACCTCTGGCAGTCTCTATGGGGGTGCCACAGGGTTCAATTCTTGGACCGACTCTTTTCTGTATACATCAATGAGGTCGCTCTTGCTGCTGGTAAGTCTCTGATCCACCTCTACGCAGACGACACCATTCTGTATACTTCTGGCCCTTCTTTGGACACTGTGTTAACAACCCACCAGGCAAGCTTCAATGCCATACAACTCTCCTTCCGTGACCTCCAATTGCTCTTAAATACAAGTAAAACTAAATGCATGCTCTTCAACCGATCGCTACCTGCACCTGCCCGCCTGTCCAACATCACCACTCTGGATGGCTCTGACTTAGAATACGTGGACAACTACAAATACTTAGGTGTCTGGTTAGACTGTAAACTCTCCTTCCAGACCCATATCAAACATCTCCAATCCAAAGTTAAATCTAGAATTGACTTCCTATTTCGCAACAAAGCATCTTTCACTCATGCTGCCAAACATACCCTTGTAAAACTGACCATCCTACCAATCCTCGACTTTGGCGATGTCATTTACAAAATAGCAATCCAAAGCCCCATATACTACCCACCATTGCAACCTGTACCCTCTTGTTGGCTGGCCCTCGCTTCATACTCGTCGCCAAACCCACTGGCTCCAGGTCATCTACAAGACCCTGCTAGGTAAAGTCCCCCCTTATCTCAGCTCGCTGGTCACCATAGCATCTCCCACCTGTAGCACACGCTCCAGCAGGTATATCTCTCTAGTCACCCCCAAAACCAATTCTTTCTTTGGCCGCCTCTCCTTCCAGTTCTCTGCTGCCAATGACTGGAACGAACTACAAGAATCTCTTAAACTGGAAACACTTATCTCCCTCACTAGCTTTAAGCACCAACTGTCAGAGCAGCTCACAGATTACTGCACCTGTACATAGCCCACCTATAATTTAGCCCAAACAACTACCTCTTTCCCTACTGTATTTAATTAATGTATTTATTTTGCTCCTTTGCACCCCATTATTTTTATTTCTACTTTGCAGATTCTTCCATTGCAAATCTACCATTCCAGTGTTTTACTTGCTATATTGTATTTACTTTGCCACCATGGCCTTTTTTTTCTTTACCTCCCTTATCTCACCTCATTTGCTCACATCGTATATAGACTTGTTGATACTGTATTATTGACTGTATGTTTGTTTTACTCCATGTGTAACTCTGTGTCTTCTATGTGTCGAACTGCTTTGCTTTATCTTGGCCAGGTCGCAATTGTAAATGAGAACTTGTTCTCAACTTGCCTACCTGGTTAAATAAAGGTGAAATAAAATAAAATAAATAAACAAATAAAATAAAATAAAACCAGTCAATGAATGCCAAATAATGTAGTCAGTCCACCATCAAAACACTAGCTTACTATGGATTATTTCATTATGCAGCGTAGTCTACTATCTGTAGCTATATACAGGATTACATTTCTTTTCAGCTGCTATTTATAAAAATATATCAAAATTCCACATCATAATAGCTTAACAATTGTTCTGAAGTATTCCTTGATGTTTCTCTCTCTGTGTCTGTCTTTTTTTCTGTTTCTTTCTCTTAGAAAAAAGTTATCTGTCTGTTCTTGTCTATTTTTTATATGTAGAGGCCTATAGTAGCTACAGTATGCAACAGCGTCACCTTGCATTTTTGTCACAGACCTAGGTTGTCGACTGTTTTCTATACTATGTATTGACAACCCAGACAGTCTTTCCTGAGACACTGTGCATTACACGTATGTCCATTGCGCTGCACACAATTTAAACTTAGCCTTGAATGATGCATGCCAAGACATGCCAGAGATAAGGGACTGTTTATATTGCAACCACAAAACTCAAACGGCAGTTCACCAGTATGTAACAAAAATGAAAACAGCTTTTTTAGTTTGAGCCCTCAAGAACTGTTGTCTGCTAATGATGATAATCTGTTTGCATCTGCCAAATTATTGTCTGTCCAGTATTCGGGCGACCTGTCCCCAGAGCTCTCTATACAGTTAATCTCTTTCTGTAACGTGTTGAGGCCGGCAATTAACGAGAATGAGAGGCTCATTGAAAAATGATGCAGAACCACTTATTTAAAACACCACTCCTTTCTGCCCAGTTTCTCTGATGTTGCTACGGCAATCAAGGTGTTTTTAACAATCCTTGTAACTGTCGCTTTAGCTGAGAGATCGTGTTCTAATCTAAAACTTATAAAGACCTGCCAATCAAGCATCAGGCTCTCGTTCTGATATGCACTTTTAAACACCTGAGTAAGCTCCATTCATTGCACTGGCGCCGTTGTAGCCTTGACCACGGCATTTGTTGAATGATATCCCCTTACTTTCAATCAGTTATTCAATTATTAATTTTTCAAGTGCTGAGGCACTTTTATCAGTCTCATTCTTGAAGCCCAAGAAACAAATACTTAGCTTCCTATTCCGTATGCAAATTAAAAAGGTTTATAAATTACCTTTTGGAGGGTTACTGTCAAAATTATTGATAAATTTTTTTATAGACATCATTAACAGGCGCATGGGCACGGTACGCCAGTGGGTGGGAAGGTACCTTGCAGAGAAAATACAAAAGGCTGTAGTTTGATAGACTGTCTCTAATCTCTTCATACTAACAGTATTTTATGCATTTGTGCCTCGAAGGCTAACTTATATTGATCGACTTGCAAGACTACAGTTTGATTGCCCTGTGACAGAAAAGTTAAGATACAACAGAGGGACCTGGAAAGATGACAAAATGGTCCTAACATGTGTCAAGAAATGGGCAGGAAATCGGGGGTAAGGATGGACCCATGGATGCCTGTCAAGTGCATCGGAGAATCACAATTGCGTACTCCTCGCTTCCTCTCTCCTCGCCTCCTTCTCAAAATCCATTGAAGTAGAAGGTGAAAGGGGAAGGACCTCTGGCTTTCTCATCCAATGGGTTTTGAGAAGGAGGAGAGGAGAGAGGATGTGATAAGTATGCAATTGAGATTTTCCCCATGTCTACAGCAATGGTGAATGTCTATAGCCATCCAGAAGCATTGTGTGTTATCCCAAACATGTGACACAGAGCACCGATCGGCTCTCTTTGGACTCTTTAAGTCCTTCTGGCAAACAGATAATAATGCTTACAACATTTAAACAAAAAAATCAGCTTCAAATCGGTTTCCATACGATGTAGTACTGTATACTGCAAGAAATCATAAACAGATATGATAAGATGTGGGAAGGCTTTGAAACCAGGGAAAACCTTTCATTTTACATTGACAGGAATTTTCAAAGAACCATTCCTCACGAAACCCAGACAAAAAATAACATGATTTTGGTGATTTTCATAAAATGTAATCCATAGAATAGTAATGAAATAATTAATAAAGTTGGCCGATTCATGACATTTTGGCCATACCCAGGCCTAATTTAAGACTCCATAATCATCATCTGTAGCAAAAATGTATGCCATAGGAAGCTTTACCGCTTGCTCTAATATTAGTAGTCTTAAAAAATAGATATATGTAATGAAATATTTACACATTAATATTTTATTAAATTTTTTTATATGTTTTTTTTATATACACAGTGGGGAGAACAAGTATTTGATACACTGCCGATTTTGCAGGTTTTCCTACTTACAAAGCATGTAGAGGTCTGTAATTTTTTATCATAGGTACACTTCAACTGTGATAGACGGAATCTAAAACAAAAATCCAGAAAATCACATTGTATGATTTTTAAGTAATTCATTTGCCATTTATTGCATGACTTAAGTATTTAATACATCAGAAAAGCAGTGCTATGCCATCAGAGACTCTGGGTTCGCGCCCAAGCTCTGTCGTAACCGGTCGTGACTGGGAGGTCCGTGGGGCGACGCACAATTGGCCTAGCGTCGTCCGGGTTAGGGAGGGCTTGGCCGGTAGGGATATCCTTGTCTCATCGTGCACCAGCGACTCCGTATGGCGGGCCGGGCGCAGTGCGCGCTTACCAAGGTTGCCAGGTGCATGGTGTTTCCTCCGACACACTGGTGCAGCTGGCTTCCGGGTTGGATGCGCGCTGTGTTAAGAAGCAGTGCGGTTGGGTTGTGCATCGGAGGACGCATGACTTTCAACCTTGGTCTCTCCCGAGCCCGTACAGGAGTTGTAGCGATGAGACAAGATAGTAGCTACTAAAAACAATTGGATACCATCTCAATTAAAAGGTGTAGCTCGCTCAATGAGCCAGCCACCTCTAGTGAGGGATAACAAAAGTATTCAGCATCAAAACATGTCCCCATCGATATGGGCTAAAATTCCAGCTGGCCTAGAATGGGGAATGGGGTGCTGGGAGTTTAAGCACTTAAGCGCATCCTTCCCAAGACAAGATTTATAGACAACCCAGTGACTCACGTAACCCTTTACACTCATACCCGTATACGGGTTGAAAAAGACAGATTTGTCACTGATAAGTTCCTAAATTGGAACACAGTGGCTGAACAGTAACATTCTATAGCTGACATCAGAACTGAGAGTCTACACTTCACAGCTCTGTATGGGTTTTGAATTACAGCAGTTCTGAACTTGAGCAGCGTGCGCAACAAGAAGTTGCCCACATCCCTCCTGCTAACTGGGCAACTTTAGCAAATGTTTTGTTGTCTGAGTAAGGGAAATGCTATAAATGATGAGGAATCTATGTATTTTGAAAGATGATGCAAACACCGGTGAGTCAAAATCTGCACTTCACATTTCTATATCATAAAGCTCATGTAATATACAGTGTCAAAGTTTTTAATGACTATGTTTGATGTACAGTTATGAGATTACATTGCGTTATAGTCTGTGTTGTCATCAACATGGTTGTGCCGTGGGGGAGATCGTTGTGAGCTATACTCGGCCTTGTCTCAGGATGGTAAGTTGGTGGTTGAAGATATCCCTCTTGTGGTGTGGGGGCTGTGCTTTGGCAAAGTGGGTGGGGTTATATCCTTCCTGTTTGGCCCTGTCCGGGGGTATCATCGGATGGGGCCACAGTGTCTCCTGACCCCTCCTGTCTCAGCCTCAAGTATTTATCCTGCAGTAGTTTATGTGTGAGGGGGCTAGGGTCAGTCTGTTATATCTGGAGTACTTCTCCTGTCTTATCCGGTGTCCTGTGTGAATTTAAGTATGCTCTCTCTAATTCTCCCTTTCTCTCTTTCTTTCTCTCTCTCGGAGGATCTGAGCCCTAGGACCATGCCTCAGGACTACCTTGCATGATGACTCCTTGCTGTCCCCAGTCCACCTGGCCGTGCTGCTGCTCCAGTTTCAACTGTTCTGCCTGCGGCTATGGAATCCTGACCTGTTCACTGGACGTGCTACCTGTCCCAGACCTATTATTTGACCATGCTGGTCATTTATGAATATTTGAACATCTTAGCCATGTTCTGTTATAATCTCCACCCAGCACAGCCAGAAGAGGACTGGTCACCCCTCATAGCCTGGTTCCTCTCTAGGTTTCTTCCTAGGTTTTTGCCTTTCTAGGTAGTTTTTCCTAGCCAACGTGCTTCAACACCTGCATTGCTTGCTGTTTGGTGTTTTAGGCTGGGTTTCTGTACAGCACTTTGAGATATCAGGTGATGTACAAAGGGCTATATAAATACATTTGATTTGATTTTAACAGAATGAGCCTGTTTGTTGTATTGTGAAGAAAATGTTCCTCAGACCATGCATCTGAATGCACTCATGAGTCGATTCTATGCGAACCAAAATGACAATCTGTTTCTTTGAATTGTCTTGTGAAAGTCTAACACTGTAAGATCATATTTTATGATTTACCTGTTTTTGGTTCGCGTAAAGAACAGTTATTGGGTAAATGTGGGTATACAGCACTACAAATGTGCTTGCACTGGGTCCTCAGCAGCACTGCTAGGGGAGCTAAAAAACTTATCTCCTTATAGTTGAATTAGTATTGGGATTTGGGGATTTTATTAGGATCCCTATTAGCTGTTGTGAAAGCAGCAGCTACTATTCCTGGGATCCACACAAAACATGACAAAATACAGAACATTAATAGACAAGGAGAGCTCAAGGACAGAACTACATAGAGTACATGTAAAAATTCACATAGTCTACATATCAGTACATACACACAAAATATCTAGGTCAAATAGGGGAGAGGAGTTGTGCAGTGAGATATTTCTTTTTTTCTTCATAAAAGTACATTGAAATTACTTAGGAACTGTGCACACTTTGGAGATGTGTGTGGCCACTTGGAAACACCAGTTAGACCTCTCATTCAAACCCTTGTCATTTTTTTGTCTTATTTTGCACGTACCCCAACAAATATTCTTACCATGCTACTGAATGTATCCAGAGTATTTTCACATTTAGTGATCAACAAATGCAGCGAAAAGTACAGTAAATATAAAATGCACATAAAATCTACAGTCATTTTTTGATTCAGTCTTGTCATTTCGCAAAAGTTCTGCCAGCCTGACCATTAGTTATAGGCCTATTTCAAACTGAAATGAATGACAACATCTGCTGTTCACGCCCCTCCAAAATACAAGACCCTAGCCCTCCTTAGCAACACCCACATGCCCATGTTGCCACTAAGAAATGTGATTATTGGCACATATGGACACAACACTCCACTGCAGGCTTATGAGCCTATTTTATTCAATTCAGCCTATCCGACAACATAGAGTCAAATGGAATGTCATGGTAGAACAGTCAAAGTGAGAGCTTTATCCATGAGTGCATAGCACCTCCAGAGCAAATTAATGATGATAAAACACTTAAAATACGCAGAATGTGTGGTAAGTCAGAGTGTGTGTACTTATCATGTGGGAGCGTGTGTGGAACGTCAATTGCTTACGTTGTGTATATTTATGCAGGTAGTCATGTAGCTGCATAAAAATCTGTTTCACTTTTAATACAAAAGCATGTCTGGAAAATAAATGTTGGATGGATGTGTTTTGCGATAATAAAACCTTTTCTGTTTTTACAAAACATATTCATGTATGTGTGTGTGTGTGTGTGTGTGTGTGTGTGTGTGTGTGTGTGTGCGTGCGTGTGTGTGCACATGAGTTGACTGTACAACACTGCAGTTTAACAACATAACCTTATCTTACCTGGTTTAGAGAAGCCCAGTGTAGGTTGCGGAACATGGAAGAAAAAAAAAAAGAGACACAATCAAATTAGTGGAAAACCATGTATAAAATATGAACCATATCCATTTAATGTAGAGTACAGTAGAGGAAGTAAAAAGCCCCATCTTTTGCAGAGTGAAATCTATCAACATCATAGTTCACCAGCATAATTTCAATCAGCATGTTAAATGTGCAAACCAGAGGAAAAAAACTCTAGATCACCTTTACTCCACACACAGAGACGCGTACAAAGCTCTCCCTCACCCTCCATTTGTCAAATCTGACCATAATTATATCCTCCTGATTCCTGCTTACAAGCTAAAATTAAAGCAGGAAGCACCAGTGACTCGGTCAACAAAAAAAGTGGTCAGATGAAGCAGATGCTAAACTACAGGACTGTTTTGCTGGCACAGACTGGAATTTGTTCTGGGATTCTTTTGATGTCATTTAGGAGTACACCACATCAGTCACTGGCTTCATCAATAAGTGCATCAATGACGTTGTCCCCACAGTGACTGTACGTACAGAACAGAAGACATGGATTACAGGCAACATCAGCACTGAGCTAAAAGGTAGAGCTGCGCTTTCAAGGATCGGGACTCTAACCCGGAAGTTTATATGAAATCCAGCCGAACCATCAAACAGGCAAAGCGTCAATACAGGACTAAGATCAAATCGTACTACACCAGCTCCGACGCTCGTCGAATGTGGCAGGTCTTGCAAACCATTACACACTACAAAGGGAAGCACAGCCGAGAGCTGACCAGTGACACAAGCCTACCAGACGAGCTAAACTACTTCTATGTTCGCTTCGAGGCAAGTAACACTGAAACACGCATGAGAGCATCAGCTGTTTCGGACGACTGTGTGATCATTCTCTCCACAGTCGATTTGAGTAAGACCTTTAAACAGGTCAACATTCACAAGGCCGCAGGGTCAGATGGATTACCAGGACGTGCACTCCGAGCATGCGCTGACTAACTGGTGTCTTCACTGACATTTTCAACCTCTCCCTGTCTGAGTCTGTAATACCAAACATTTTCAAGCAGACCACCATTGTCCCTGTGCCCAAGAACACTAAGATAACCTGCCTAAATGACTACCTACCTGTAGCACTCACATCTGTAGCCATGAAGTGCTTTGAAAGGCTGGTCATGGATCACATCAACACTATTATTCTTCAGGTTACTGTAAAAATAATGTATGGGAACTGTAAAATATCTGAACACTATGAAGTGGATATGAACACACACGTACTCAATTGCATGCTCACTTACACATACAGACTTATGCATACACACACACACACCTTCTATTCACTCTCTCTTTCTCTCTTTTCTCTTCTCTTCTCTCCCCTCTCTACATTGACGAGAACTGTTTTATAATTGAATATGTTTATTGTTTGTCTATCTTATCAGAATAGGGGCATTGTGGAATAATAACATATTGTACGAAATACATTTATACTTTAGTGAAGCCGTCTCTAGAGTAATGCAAGGTCTCTTTCATGATCATATGAAAAGTCAATTGCTATGGAAATACTGAGATGTGTTTTTCAATTATGTTAATAAAGGTAATTATGATGCAACTATGACGGTGATACGATATGGATTACAGTTATCATTATGAATATTAAGGCTATACACACTACATGTTACACACAGACACTCAGCCATGCAAATTGGCGGAGTGATTATTTATTTGGACATCACACATTATAGTCTTACTCTGATACAGACATCGTAAACACTCTCACTAAATCACATTGAACACATTCATATTCATCCATCTACTCAGATTTACTACACACATAATATCACTAATTATGGTCAATTTAGACTGAGAATAGTATCTAGTTATTGTAAGGGGTGAAATAAGTATAGACAGTTATAATTGTAACGGTTTAGCAGATTATAAAATAGAAGATCAGTCTTTACCTGGCTAAAAGAAAAACAATATAACATATACTGTTTACAGGAAACTCACTCTACATCCTTAGATGAAGTTGCGTGGAAAAGGATTGGGGTGGTGAGATAATTTTCTGTCATGGACAAAGGAACTCAAAGGGTGTGATGATATTAATGAACAGAAATGTCGATCTGAATGTCCAAATAATCAGGAATGATTCGCAAAGAAGGTGGATTCTATTGAATATGAAAGTGAACGAAAAGAGATTTGGCTCATGAATCCATTAATCACTCTACAAACTATCATCACTGTGCCCTTAAGGAAATCACAAATATTTTGGACACATTAGATATAGTGGATATTTGGAGACTAAAAAACCCAGACCTAGTGACATATACATGTAGGAGACTTAATCAAGCTAGTCGTCTTGACTACTTTCTTGTCTCTTTCTCTCTTGCATCAAAGGTTAAAAAAGTTTTAATAGGCGACAGAATGTGATCGGATCATCATCTAATTGGCCTTCACATAACTCTTATAGATTTTCCACGTGGAGGGGGATATTGGACAGTTAATCCAAGTTTACTGGAGAACAACTTATTTGTAACTAAGAGAAAATAATTAATTACTGAATTGTTCCAGTGTTATATAGGTTCAGCAAATTCCCTTATTATTTGGGGTACCTTCAGTTGTCATTCAATTCAATATTCATCAATAATAAAAAAGCAATTTCTGACTAAAGAGACAAGACTAACAAGGGAAATCCATGAACTAATAGTACAGGTTGAAAGCAATAAAATGATAAAACAGAGATACAAAATAAGTTAGAGGAAAAACAAAAACAACTTCAGGAAGTTAATCAAGAACGACGTTGGTGCGTTCCGTCGCCGACAGAGATGGCCGCCTCGCTTCGCGTTCCTAGGAAACTATGCAGTATTTAGTTTTTTCACGTGTTCTTTTTTACAATAGTATCGCAGGTAATCTTACGTTTCATTACATACAGTCGGGAGGAACTACTGAATATAAGAGCAACGTCAACTCACCATCATTACGACCAGGAATATGACTTTCCCGAAGCGGATCCTGTGTTTTGCCTTCCACCAAGGGCAATGGATCGGATCCCAGCCGGCGAACCTAAACAACGTCGCCGTAAAAGGGGCAAACGAAGCAGTCCTCTGGTCAGGCTCCGGAGACGGGCACATCGCAAACCACTCCCTAGCATACAACTCGCCAATGTCCAGTCTCTTGACAACAAGGTTGATGAAATCCGAGCAAGGGTAGCATTCCAGAGAGAAATCAGAGACTGTAACGTTCTTTGCTTCATGGAAACATGGCTCACTCGAGAGACGCTATCGGAGATGGTGCAGCCAGCTTGTTTCTTCATCCATCACACCGACGAGACGTGGTGTGATCATTACAACGTACAGGAACTCAAGTCATTCTGTTCACCTGACTTAGAATTCCTCCCAATCAAATGTCGACAGCATTATCTAACAAGAGAATTCTCTTCGATTATAATCACAGCCGTATATATTCCGCCCCAAGCAGACACATCGATGGCCCTGAACAAACTTTATTTGACTCTATGTAAACTGGAAACCACATATCCTGAGACTGCATTCATTGTAGCTGGGGATTTTAACAAGGCTAATCTGAAAACAATGCTCCCTAAATTCCAGCAGCATATCGATTGCGCAACCAGGGCTGGAAAAACCCTGGATCATTGTTATTCTAAATTCCGCGACGCATATAAGGTCCTCCCTCGCCCTCCTTTCAGAAAAGCTGACCACGACTCCATTTTGTTGCTTCCAGCCTACAGACAGAAACTTAAACAAGAAGCTCCCGTGCTCTGGTCTGTTCAACGCTAGTCCGACCAATCTGATTCCACGCTTCAAGACTGCTTCGATCACATGGATTGGGATATGTTCCGCATTGCGTCCAACAACAACATTTACGAATACGCTGATTTGGTGAGCGAGTTCATTAGAAAGTGCATCGGCGATGTCGTACCCGTGGATTGATGGCAGCATTCGTGCGAACCTGAAAGCGTGAAACACAGCTTTTAACCAGGGCAAGGTTACCGGAAACATGACCGAATACAAACAGTGTAGCTATTCCCTCCGCAAGGCAATCAAACAAGCTAATCGTCAGTATAGAGACAAAGTAGAGTTGCAATTCAATGGCTCAGACACAAGAGGTATGTGGCAGGGTCTACAGTCAATCACGGATTACAAAAAGAAAACCAGCCCCGTCACGGAACAGGATGTCTTGCTCCCAGACAGACTAAATAACTTCTTTGCTCGCTTTGAGGACAAGGCCTGCTACCAAAACCTGCGGACTCTCCTTCACTGCAGCCAACGTGAGTAAAACATTTAAACGTGTTAACCCTCGCAAGGCTGCAGGCCCAGACGGCATCCCCGGTATGCGCAGACCAGCTGGCAGTGTGTTTACGGACATATTCAATCAATCCTTATCCCAGTCTGCTGTTCCCACATGCTTCAAGAGGGCCACCATTGTTCCTGTTCCCAAGAAAGCTAAGGTAACTGAGCTAAATGACTACCACCCCGCAGCACTCACTTCCGTCATCATGAAGTGCTTTGAGAGACTAGTCAAGGACCATACCACCTCCACCCTACCTGACACCCTAGACCCACTCCAATTTGCTTACCGTCCTAATAGGTCCACAGATGACGCAATCGCAATCGCAACCACACTGCACACTGCCCTAATCCATCTGGACAAGAGGAATACCTATGTGAGAATGCTGTTCATCGAGAGGGAGCACCCCCTATCCACATTGAAGGGACAGTACACATCACGGACAAACTGAATTGGTCCACCCACACAGACAGCATGGTGAAGAAGGCGCAGCACATCACCGGGGGCAAACTACCTGCCCTCCAGGACACCTACACCATCCGATGTCACAGGAAGGCCATAAAGATCATCAAGGACAACAACCACCCGAGCCACTGCCTGTTCACGCTATCATCCAGAAGGCGAGGTCAGTACAGGTGCATCAAAGCAGGGACCGAGAGACTGAAAAAACAGCTTCTATCTCAAGGCCATCAGACTGTTAAACAGCCACCACTAACATTGAGTGGCTTCTGCCAATATACTGACTCAACTCCAGCTCACTTCAATAATGGAAATTGATGTAAAAAACATATCACTAGCCACTTTAAACAATGCCACTTGTATGTTTACATATCCTACATTACTCATCTCATATGTATATACTGTACTCGATACCATCTACTGCATCTTGCCAATGCCATTCTGTACCATCACTCATTCATATATCTTTATGTACATATTAATTAGCCTCTTAAAGAAGAAGTTACAGGTCTGTGAGAGCCAGAAATCTTGCTTGTTTGTAGGTGACCAAATACTTATTTTCCACCATAATATGCCAATAAATTCATTAAAAATACTACATGTGATTTTCTGTATTTTTTTTTCATTTTGTCTGTCATAGTTGAAGTGTACCTATGATGAAAATTACAGGCCTCTCTCATCTTTTTAAGTGGGATAACTTGCACAATTGGTGGCTGACTAAATACTTTTTTGCCCCACTGTGTATAATGAATATGAATTGGGTGGGTTGAGATTTTTATATATAAGAGCACTAAACCTCTCTCTAAAAGCTTCACTTTTTCAAAGGTTTTACTTGAACCCTAAATGGTTCTCAAGTAGATTAATAAGTAAAGCTCATCCATTGTTTAAAAATGGCCTTTTTGCCTTAACGTAGATTGCCATGTCTCATTTTCGAATAATTGAAAATTATACTTTTTTCAAAGTATTTCTCTTTTTCAAACAAGCATTGCAGAGCTGGCTACAATTTAAATGTCATCCACCTGAAAAGATAAAACAAATATTACAACCAAAATGATGGCTGAACTCAAATGTGCTGGTTGATAAAATACCTGTATTTGCGGGACAGATGTTTGAAAAGGGTATTTTGTTCTTAAATGTTGTAAATTGGAATGGTAGAGTTATGTCCTTCGTGGAGTTATAAGAATTGTGGCAGTGGGAGTAGGTAGGGAACTGGTCTGTCTGCCCAATACAAAGGAATTTAAAAAAGCATAAATAGGAAAGTATACCAGTTTAATTATAGGACCAGGATGTTGACAACTGTGCCATACAGATTGCAAAATAGTTGGGAAGAGATTCTAGATGTACCGATTCCATGGTACAGGGTGTATGAGTTGATAGACAGTGGGGAGAACAAGCATTTGATACACTGCAGATTTTGCAAGTTTTCCAACTTACAAAGCATGTAGAGGTCTTTAATTTTTATCAAAGGTACACTTCAACTGTGAGAGATGGAATCTAAAATGAAAATACAGAAAATCACATTGTATGATTTTTAAGAAAATCATTTGCATTTTATTGCATGACACAAGTATTTGATACATCAGAAAAGCAGAACTTAATATTTGGTATAGAAACCTTTGTTTGCAATTACAGAGATCATATGTTTCCTGTAGTTCTTGACCAGGTTTGCACACACTGCAGCAGGGATTTTGGCCCACTCCTCCATACAGACCTTCTCCAGATCCTTCAGGTTTAGGGGCTGTCGCTGGGCAATACGGACTTTCAGCTCCCTCCAAAGATTTTCTATTGGGTTCAGGTCTGGAGACAGGTCTGGAGACTCCTCCTCTGGATCATCCAGATGGTTATTGGCAAACTTCAGACGGGCCTGGACATGCGCTGGCTTGAGCAGGGGGACCTTGCGTGCTCTGCAGGATTTTAATCCATGACGGCGTGGTGTGTTACTAATGGTTGTCTTTGAGATTGTGGTCCCAGCTCTCTTCAGATCATTGACCAGGTCCTGCCGTGTAGTTCTGGGCTGATCCCTCACCTTCCTCATGATCATTGATGCCCCAAGAGGTGAGATCTTGTATGGAGCCCCAGACCGAGGGTGATTGACCGTCATCTTGAACTTCCAACAGTTGTTGCCTTCTCACCAAGCTGCTTGCCTATTGTCCTGTAGCCCATCCCAGCCTTGTGCAGGTCTACAATTTTAACCCTGATGTCCTTACACAGCTCTCTGGTCTTGGCCATTGTGGAGAGGTTGGAGTCTGTTTGATTGAGTGTGTGGACAGGTGTATTTTATACAGGTAATGAGTTCAAACAGGTACAGTTAATACAGGTAATGAGTGGAGAACAGGAGGGCTTCTTTAAAAAAAACGAACAGGTCTGTGAGAGCCGGAATTCGTACTGGTTGGTAGGTGATCAAATACTAATGTCATGCAATAAAATGCAAATTAATTGCTTAAAAATCATACAATGTGATTTTCTAGATTTTTGTTTTAGATTCTGTCTCTCACAGTTGAAGTGTACCTATGATAAATAATTACAGACCTGTACATGCTTTGCAAGTAGGAAAACAAACAAAATCGGCAGTGTATCAAATACTTGTTCTGCCCACTGTATAAAACAATGCAAGATTCAAGAGTTCGTATTTTTTAGCTAAAATTATTATATAGAATTCTTGCCACCAACAAAATGTTGAATATTTGGGGCATAAAATCATTGAAGCTCTGCAGAGCTAGACCATTTATTTTGGTACTGCCAGGTAGCCTCAGGCAGCCTGTTTCTGATCTCAGATCCAGGAATGGCTGAAAATGCATAGTATTGATCTAAAATTGACTCTAGAAATAGTACTGTTATGAGATGTGGAGAGACCGGCTCAGTCAATTACTACTATACTAATACTCTTAGTAAAGGTATTTATCTTCAACTAGCAATCTGTGGATTGTATTCGATTAGACAGATTGCAATTGTACGTTAAACATTACAGCATAGTTGAAAGATATGTGTTGCGTAGAAACCAGAAGAAGGTGGCCAGCAGAAATAGATGGTATGGGCTAGGTGAAGCTGAGCGTCTGGATGTGGAATTGGAGGCAACTGGGAGTGGAGTTGCTATGCAGGATATAGAATGATGGTCAAAGATAAAAGTTTTTTTTAAGTAAAAATAAAACATAATTTTTATGATGTTTGAATGACACTGAGGGAAAGTGTTTTTACAACTAATGCTAGTTTGACTGAGGCCGATGCCATGCAGGTGTTTGTACACATGCATATCACACACTCTCATTCAAATAAACACATACATGAACACACACATACATGTAATAGTGCCAGACACAAACATATACAGTTGGCATTGCTGTTATGATTTTAGTTGTCCTTGATGTCTTGTGATATTTTGTGTGTTTTTTTTGCATAGTTTTTTGCTGATTTCTTGTCTTTTCATTTTTTCACTTTAGTTCATTCTCTTGTTTGTTGGTACATTGGGGGTTTATTGGGGGTGGGGAATGGAATTCATTGTATTCTTCTGGGGGGGGGGGGGGGGGGCTCGAATGTTTGAGGGACAGCTATTGGGGAACTGTGGGGGGATCTTGGAGGGTTTGGGTTCATGTTTTTTGGCCTGGTGGGAGATCTGTCAATGTTTTTGGCCTACTGTCAAACTTGAACTCCACTTCGTTTTTGACTCTCCCGCAGCCTGCTGTAGTGCTTGCCTCCCTCCCGACTTCCAACGGCCTGTACTGGAAATGACATTCCCTCCAAGGTCCTTCTCTCCTGGCTATCATACTGGTAACACAGCCTCCGTTGTGTTGCTGTTTTGATGGGCCCCAGCATTTAATCGCATTGAGTAAGTCACCGCTCGTTCCTTGCTGTTGTTATGCTGGTGAGTTTTGTGCGTTGGTTTAGTTTATTGTGGGTCCTACTCTTCGTGCTGGCTGGTTTCTAGTCTGTGGTTGGGTTCTCACTTACTGCATATTACTGTGGTGATCCTACAAACTGTTTGAATAAATCTAACTAATTTTCACACTCTGTGGAGTGAATGACTTTTAGCTGATTCCTTGCCAAACTCAAAATATTTTTGAGTGGATTTTAACTGACTTTTTCCAAAATGGTGTCTACCACTTTCCGCCATAAGGGGAAACTGACTTTTTCCAGATTCGCAGCTACCACGTTCAGAGACTATGGTGAATGTTTCATCCCATGTAAGAGCTGCACCTATTTTTCACAGCTCCGGAATAATATTGACCGGACAAATTTCCAATGTGGAAACTGTCAGCTTATTGAGGAATATTCAGTGAGTATAAAAAATACCTGTCCTTTCAATGACATAGACTGACCATGTGAATCCAGGTGAAAGCTTATTGATGTCACTTGTTAAATCCACTTGAATCAGTGCAGATGAAGGAGAGGACACAGGTTAAAGAAGGATTTTTAAGCCTTCAGACAATTGAGATGTATTGTGTATGTGTGCCATTCAGGGGGTGAATGGTGAAGACACAAGATTTAAGTGCCTTTGAACGGGGTACGGTAGTAGGTGTGCACCGGTTTGTATCAAGAAGTGTAACGCTGCAAGGTTTATCACAATCAACAGTTTCCTGTGTGTATCAATAATGGTCCACCAAACAAAGGACATCCAGCCAACTTGACATAACTGTGTGAAGCATTTGGAGTCAACATGGGCCAACATCCCTGTGGAACGCTTTTGACACCTTGTAGAGTCCATGCCACAACAAATAAAAGCTGTTCTGAGGCCAAAACTCAGGTAACGCTAGGTAAATCTGCTTTTAGTTTTAATGCACCGTATTGATGGAACAGCACTGAACTGTGCTGTCAGATTGTCCGTTCGTAAATGCACAACATTTCGCATTCAGAGCGCACAATGGACTCTCTGGCTAAGAAGTAGGGTTGATCCGAAAGCTCTGACCTCACAACGTCAGTCAAGCACCCAAGCTAACTGGCTAACATTGGCTGGCAGAGCTGGTTAGGCTGTTTTCATGTTATCCAGAGCATTGGTGACTGTTGCCGACATTTACTGACACTGGGCAAAATTAGAAATGCATAATATCTGAAGATTTAGCTAGCTAGACTATCTTACTCGTGGTGTGAAATCGTAGTAGATAGCCAGAGCGAATTGATTATATTGAAATGGATACTTGCATAGTGGAGTCTTTTGTTAAGACATGTAGCTAGCTAGTTGCAGAGGATGAACTTCTAGAATTAAAGCCTTCAAGTCCGGGAAAACTCCAGGGCTGGATGGCATACCAATCTTTTTCGATGTACACGAAGGTCCGTTATTGATATGTTTTAGCCACTCTTGAAAAAATGGTAGACTCTCAGATACTCAGCAAGAAGGCCTGGTTTCACTATTAGTGAAACAGGACCCAGGTGGTAAATATAAAGAACCAGTCCACCTAAAAAACTGGAGACCCCTTATACTTCAGTGTTGTGATGCCAAAATCCTAGCAAAATGCATAGAATTGCGAAGGTTTTGTTGGATATTATTCATCCCCATCTTTTATTATTATTTGTACTTTTTCTCCTCAATTGGTAGTTACAGTCTTGTCCCATTGCTGCAAGTCCCCTACAGACTTGGGAGAGGCTAAGGTCGAGAACCATGCATTCTCTGAAACAGAGCTGACACACAGCTTGCTTAACCCAGAAACCAGCCGCACCTAAGCTGGCGACCGAAGTCAGCTTGTAGGCAACGGGCCCACCAGAAGGAGTTGCTAGAGCGCGATGGAACAAGGAAATTCCTTCCAGCCAAACCCTCCCCTAAGCCAGTACGCTGGGCCAATTGTGCCCCGCCTCCTGGTCATGGCCGGCTATGACGCAGCCTGGGATCAAACCCAGGTGTCTATTGACACCTCAAGCATTGCAATGCGGTGCCTTAGACCTTTGCGCTACTCAGGAGGCCTAAGACAGGTTTTTACATGGAAGATACATTGGCGATAACATAAGAATAATTTCTAATTATTTTTGAACAGGTTTATTTTCTAACAACAGTTTGAATTGAGGTATGTTCCACCTCCTCATTAATTAACATAGAAGTAGCCCATTTCCCTGTTGCGGACAATTTATGTTTGAGGCTTTGCTGAGTTGGACAAACTTCTCTCTTCGAAGAGAGCCCAAGCACTTCCCCAGACATATGCAGACGTTTGCGCAGTCTTGCACAAACTTCTCCCCCTGGCATATTTTATGGCTAGCGCTGGCATTGCCTTCATTGTTGTTTTCCTTTCTGTGTATCATGTTGTCATTTCTACTGTAGAATACCGTATGTATGGAGCATAATTTATTTACTGTTTTAGTCACATGTTCAAGTTCTGGTGACACATCATGTATTCAGATTCTTGGATAGATTGTAATGGGCACATATGATGTATGTAAAATACTCTTGACAGTCATACTGATGTGTGGCGCCATGTTTCTTGACATTATACAATGCATTCTGAGTGTCATGTGTTATAACAAAATGAGGTGAAGGGATGGTTCACTCATCTTTCAATTAAACTTCCGGGAGTGAATGAAGAGCAGTGAAAGATGGCAGACAACACAACCCCTTCAACATGCATACTGCAAAAATACCAAACTCATCTTGTTTCCTCTTCTTATCTTTGGTTGACACAACAACAACAAAAACATGGTGGCGCGCACAAACTCCTCATCGTCGGATTACTTTTGATTTTTGGAAAGTGTTTTACTCAATTATTTTGATCAATGGTGATCTCACCCGTGATGTGATGAATTGTAAATATTAATGGCTATTAGCTAATACCTATTATGGTTTCTGTCAGCTGCAAGTTAGCTAAATATGACTGCTGGTGTTACGTGAATATTTCCTCATTTAGCGCTAGGACTGATGTAGGCTACATTTTCCAGTTTGGATGATTGTGCTATGCTGTTGCTACTTCTGTGAATGTCTGAACATTGCATCAAAAAATAAACTAGTCACACTCAGGACATAACGTTGTAAGGACTTGTGTTTGTGCAAAATGTTTCTGTGAAAAAAGTGTGGCCTGCTCAAACGCTGAATGTTGAGTCAATCGAAAACTGGGCGTTCTGGATAAGTGGTCTAATCATACCGGTTTGAGCATATGCTGCAGGGACCACTGTAGAATGATCACTCCCTTGTCTTGGTACAATCTTTGTCAATTATACCTTAAATAGGACTGTTGAAGTTATGTCACACATGTAGTTTTAACAAAAATATATGGAAATGTCTGCTCTATCCAAAATTGAAATCAACTGATCGCAGCATTACCGCAAAAATGGAGGAGGCAAGTGGAAAGGGGAGAAGGTAAGGAACTTGTCTGTCGGCACTGCATTAAAGACCAAAATTGGCTAAAGAAAATTGTCATGAATAAAAAAAATATACCCGTTTAATTTAAGGACCAAAAAATTGACAGCTGCGCCATACAGGTAACAACATAGTTGGGAGGATATTTTGTACTGCCCATATGTAGCATTTTTTTTGCTCGCTGGTTCAGGAATGGCTGAAAAACATTCAACATTTACAGTACCAGTAAAAAGTTTGGACACACCTACTAATTTTCTTTATTTTTACTATTTTCTACATTGTGGAATAATAGTGAAGACATCAACACTATGAGATAACACATGGAATCATGTAAGGGAAAGGGAAAGGGGGATATCTAGTCAGTTGTCCAACTGTATGTATTCAACTGAAAAGTGTCTTCCGTCTTTCATCTAACCCCTCTGAATCAGAGAGGTGCGGGTGCTGCCTTAATCGATATCCATGTCTTCGGCGCCAGGGGAACAGTGAGTTAACTGCCTTGCTCAGGGACAGAACAACAGATATTTCCTTGTCAGATCGCAGATTTGATCCAGCAACCTTTCGGTTACTGGCCCAACGCTTTAACCAGTAACCAAAAAAGTGTTAACCAAATCGAAATATATTTTAGATTCTTCAAAGTAGCCACCCTTTGCCTTGATGTCAGCTTTGCACACTCTTAGTATTACTGACAACAACAGTAAATAATTAGGCAGTCTCGACAGTGCAGGTGAGTGCAGGTACAATTAAACAGAACAAGTGTTTGGTGGGTGGAAGCCCTGTTCCTCCCATTTATGTTAATTCATTAACAAATGCAAATACACCCCATTGATGCAAATAAAGCACGTTGTCACGCCCTGGTCTTAGTATTGTGTGTTTTATTTATTATGTTGGTCAGGCCAGGGTGTGACATGGGTTATTTATGTGGTGTGTTTTGTCTTGGGGTTTTTGTAGATTATGGGATTGTGGTATAGTAGAGTTGTCTAGGTAAGTCTATGGTTGCCTAGAGTGGTTCTCAATCAAAGGCAGGTGTTTATCGTTGTCTCTGATTGGGAACCATATTTAGGCAGCCATATTCTTTGAGTGTTTCGTGGGTGATTGTTCCTGTCTCTGTGTATGTTTGCACCAGATAGGGCTGTTTTCGTTTTTTCAAGTTACGTTTATTGTTTTGTATCATTCGTCTTTATTAAAGATGTATCTAGATAACCACGCTGCATTTTGGTCCTCCTCTCTTTCGACACAAGAAAACCGTAACACACGTATTATTATTTATTTAACGCACAAAAAATACCTGATACAAGAAAATGTATACACAGTATAAGTGCAGTCTAAGAGAAAATAAGTGAAATGTTACTATAAATTGATTACCTGATTTCCCACCAAAATCATTGAACTACATTCAATATTTGTCCGTGCCAGTAAAATGTTTTATATGCTATAAAACAGTCAATATCTGATGGATTATAACAATTCCAAAAGTTTTAAATATTTTCATCAATTGTCCAACTATTTAATTCAATGGAATTGTTTTAAAACCTTTTAAAAATGTAGATGACCATAGTCAAATGTGTGATATTAACAACCCCCATTTTGACGGAGACACACTATGAAAAAAACAACACCTTCCCCTCCTCGGTTTGTCCCTCAGTCTCTCTCTCAGGACAGCAATAAGACACTCAGCCTATTTAGAGCAGACTACCATGTTTGCCCTTATCGGCCCGTCCTATCAAGGCTTCTTTAAAATGGCAGGCCCCCAGGCCCTTTCTCTATCTCTCTCCCTCCTCCTAGATATTGCCCTGTCACTGTGGCGATCCATTAGATCCAGGCAGCTTTTAGCCCTCCCTGCAGACTCGTCCTGGCCACTTTTACCGTGACCTCCGCCACCCTCCCTGTTGCCGCCGACAAGCTGCCTTAAAGGCCATCGGTTATAGGGCTGGGTGTGTTGGGTGTGTGTGTTTGTGTGATATTCTTATGGATCAGACACGTAAAAGAAGATCCCAACAGACAACAAGGGAATTTCACGGATCCTGGTTAAACAAGTACACGTTTGTTCATGCGTGGGTGTCTGCATGTGCGTGGGTGGGTTTGTTTTCAACACAACCTCAGTCTAATAATTGTACAGTCTGAGCTTTTTAACCTCCGCTCTCTAAGGGATCCTGAGAGGCCTTCCAATGCTCAGATAGGTACTGAAGCCTGCCCACAGCTCTGTCTCTGATCTCTAACGAGCCTGTAGAGACTGAAAAACTCTGAAGTAAGCTGCAAAGTACACTAAGACATCATGAAGATACTGCATTGATCATTCTAAAACAAGAGAACAATCACATGCAGTGTGCTCATTTAAACAGATACAGAAATATACACAAAAGCTATTTGTCAACGATATCTATTAGTTGCATGGGCACCGCTTGTTGCCAACTGTGTACCTCAGCAATTAAAATCAATGCTAAACACACTAACATACACACACCAAAAAACAAAGGGACGCCTTTTGTCATCAGCAATGCATATATCACTTAACAAAATTGATCAATTACATCACATAATCTTACCACAGTAAAAACCCAGACAAACAGTACAAAAACAAAAAAAAAAACTTTTTTTTTTGTGTTATTCTTTGCAGATAAAGTATATTGCACAGAAATGTTATTTTAGTAAACAAAAACTGAAACTAAAATAAACTCAAATTATAAATATTTAGTAAACTGAAATAAAAAAATGGAAAAACTAAAACGATACTGAAACTATTAATTATTTTGACTGTAAAACAAACTACAATCAAATTAAACATGTTTTTTTTTCTCCTAAAGGGGTTTTCAAGCTGTTTTTATGGGGGTTTCAAGCTGTTTTTATGGGGGTTTCAAGCTTCTGAATCTGACAGGTAAATGCTTCCAGTAGATGGCAATGTTTAAAATGTCTAGCGTCTGCATCACAATCACTAGCTATCAGTAGCTAACAGGTAAGAAATCTGAGGATCTGTGCGAAATGTGAACCATAAAGTGCATTTGGAAAGTATTCAGACCCTTTGACTTATTCCACATATTGTTATTCTAAAATGTACTAAACATTTTTTTCCCTCATCAATCTACACACAATATCCCATAATGACAAAGCAAAAATAGGTTTTTAGAAACTTTTTGGAAACTGAAATATACATTTACAAAAGTTTTAGAACACCTACTCATTCAAGGGTTTTTCTTAATTTCTTACTTTTTTCTACATTGTAGAATAATAGTGAAGACATCACTGTCGTGATGTTTCCTATATATTCCTATCCCTAACGTTTCCTATTGAACATACTTCTTTCCATAAGAAATGTTATAGTAAGATTACATTTTAGGGTATCTGAGGAATAAATAGAAATGTATTTTGACTTGTTGAAACAAAGTTTAGGAGTACATTTTCGGATTCCTTTCTCTGCATGTTGAACGATTGGATTACTCAAATCGATGGCGCAAACTAAACAGACTTCTGGGATATAAAGAAGGATTTTATTTAACAAAATGACACTACATGTTAAAGCTGGGACCCTTTGGATGACAAATCAGAGCAAGATTTTCAAAAATTAAGTGAATATTTAATCTTAATTTGTGAATTTATGAAACCTGTGCCGGTGGAAAAATATTTTGATGCAGGGCGCTGTCCTCAAAAAATCGCCTGGCATGCTTTCGCTGTAATAGCTACTGTAAATCGGACAGTGCAGTCAGATTAAAAATAATTTAAGCTTTCAACCAATATAAGACAATTGTTTGTTTGTACCTAAATATTTAATATTTATTACATTTAATATAAATATTATATGTAATACTTTATTGAAGCACTTTTGGCACTGATTACAGCCTCGACTCTTCTTGGGTAAGACGCTACAGGCTTGGCACAACTGTATTTGGGGAGTGTCTCCCATTCTTCTCTGCAGATCCTCTCAACCTCCCAAGTTCAATGGGGAGCTTCACTGCACAGCAATTTTCAGGTCTCTCCAGAAATGTTTGATCGGGTTAAAGTCCGGGCTCGGCCACTCACGGAGATTCAGAGACTTGTCCCGAAACTACTCGTGCGCTGTCGTGGCTGTGTGCTTAAGGTCATTGTCCTGTAGGAAGGTGAACCTTCGCCCCAGTCTGAGGTTCTGAGCACTCTGGAGTAGAGGTCGACCGATTATGATTTTTCAGCACTGATACCGATTATTGGAGGACCAAAAAAGCTGATACCGATTAATCAGACATTTTTTAATTAATTTAGTAGCTAGCTAGCTAGCACCCCGCTTACTAGCTAGCCATTTCACATCGGTTACACCAGCCTAATCCCAGGAGATGATAGGCTTGAAGTCATAAACAGCTCAATGCTTGAAGCATTGTGAAGAGCTGCTGGCAAACGCACGAAAGTGCTGTTTGAATTAATGCTTACGAGCCTGCTGCTGCCTACCATCGCTCAGACTACTCTATCAAATATCAAATCAGAGACTTAATTACAACATAATAACACAGCCTTTGGTCATTAATATGGTCGAATCCGGAAACTATCATTTCGAAAACAAAACGTTTATTCTCTCAGTGAAATACGGAACCGTTCTGTATTTTATTTTTAAGTCTAAATATTGCTGTTACATTGTACAAACTTCAATATTATGTCATAATTATGTACAATTCTGGCAAATTAATTACGGTCTTTGTTAGGAATAAATGGTCTTCACACAGTTTGCAACGAGCCAGGCGGCCCAGACTGCTGTGTATACCCTGACTGCTTGCACGGAACGAAGAGAAGTGACACAATTTCCCTAGTTATAAGAAATTCATGTTAGCAGGCAATGTGAACTAAATATGCAGGTTTAAAAATATATACTTGTTTATTGATTTTAAAGAAAGGCATTGATGTTTATGGTTAGGTTTGGTGCAACGACAGTGCTAAATCATCACACGTTTGGCGAAGTAGGCTGTGATTCGATGAGAGATTAACAGTTACCGCATCGATTATATGCAACGCAGGACACGCTAGATAAACTAGTAATATCATCAACCATGTGCAGTAAACTAGTAATATCATCAACCATGTGCAGTTAACTAGTGATTATGTGAAGATTGATAGTTATTTATAAGTTTAATGTTAGCTAGCAACTTACCTGGCTTCTTGCTGCCCTCGCATAACAGGAAGTCAGCCTGCCACGCAGGCTCCTCGTGGAGTGCAATGTAAGGCAGGTGGTTAGAGCATTGGACTAGTAACTGGAAGGTTGCAAAAACAAATCCCCGAGATGACAAGATGAACATCTGTCATTCTGCCCCTGAACAAGGCAGTTAACCCACCGTTCCTAGGCCGTCATTGAAAATAATAATGTGTTCTTAACTGACTTGCCTAGTTAAATAAAGGTGTAAAAAAAGTATATATACTGTATATTTTTAAAAAATACAGATTTTCCCATTGTTATGAAAACTTTTAAATCGGCCCTAATTAATTGGCCATTCCGATTAATCGGTCGACCTCTACTCTGGAGTAGGTTTTCATCAAGTATCTCTTTGTACTTGGCTATGTTCATCTTTCCCTCAATCCTGACTAGTCTCCCAGTCCCTGCCGCTGAAAAACATCCCCATAGCATGATGCTGCCACCACCATGCTTCACCGTAGGGATGGTGCCATATTTCCCCCAGACGTGATTCTTGGCATTCAGACTAAATAGTTCAATCTTGGTTTCATCAGACCAGAGAATATTTTTTCTCAGTCTGAGAGTCATTTCGTTACCTTCTGGCAAACTCCAAGTGTGCTGTCATGTGCCTTTTACTGAGGTGTGGCTTCAGTCTGGCCACTCTACCTTAAGGGCCTGATTGGTTGAGTGCTGCAGAGATGGTTGTCCTTCTGGAAGGTTCCACAGAGGAACTCTGGAGCTCTTTCAGAGTGACCATCAGGTTCTTGGTAACCTCCCTGACCAAGGCCCTTGTCCCCCGATTGCTCAAATTTCGGGGCGGCTAGCTCTAGGAAGAGCCGTGGTTGTTCCAATCCTGTCTCGGAGCTCTACATTCAATTCCTTCGACCTCATGGTTTTTGCTATGACATGCACTGTCAAATGTGGGACCTTATATAGACACGTGTGTGACTTTCCAATAATGTCCAATTTGTTGAATTTACCACCAGGTTGTAGAAACATCACAAGGATGATCAATGGAAACAGGATGCACCTGAGCTCAATTGTTCGAGTCTCGTAGCAAAGGGTCTGAATACTTATGTATTGTCATTATGGGGTATTGTGTGTAGATTGATTTTTTACATTTATATAAGGATGTAACATAACAAAATGTGGAAAAAGGGAAGGGGTCTGAGTACTTTCCGAATGCACTCTACTAGAGGTTGACCGATTAATTAGGGCCGATTAATTAGGGCCGATTTCAAGTTTTCACAGCAATCGGAAATTGGTATTTTGGGTCGCCGATTTGCAGATTTTATTTATTTTTTTAATTTTTTTTTTTTTTTACATTTATTTATTTTTATAATACCTTTATTTAACTAGGCAAGTCAGTTAAGAACACATTCTTATTTTCAATGACAGCCTAGGAACGGTGGGTTAACTGCCTCGTTCAGGGGCAGAACGACAGATTTTCACCTTGTCAGCTCGGGAGATCCAATCTTGCAACCTTACAGTTAACTAGTCCAACGCAATAATGACCTGCCTCTCTCTCATTGCACTCCACAAGTAGACTGCCTGTTACGCGAATGCAGTAAGCCAAGGTAAGTTGCTAGCTAGCATGAAACTTATCTTATAAAAAACAATCAATCATAATCACTAGTTAACTGCAAATGGTTGATGATATTACTAGATATTATCTAGCGTGTCCTGCTTTGCATATAATCTGAGGAGCATACAAGCATACAAGTATCTAAGTATCTGACTGAGCGGTGGTAGGCAGAAGCAGGCGCGTAAACATTCATTCAAACTGCCCTTTCGTGCGTTTTGCCTGCTAGCTCTTCATTGTGCGTCAAGCATTGTGCTGTTTATGACTTCAAGCCTATCAACTCCCGAGATTAGGCTGGTGTAACTGAAGTGAAATGGCTAGCTAGTTAGCGCGCGCTAATAGCGTTTCAAACGTCACTCGCTCTGAGCCTTCTAGTAGTTGTTCCCCTTGCTCTGCATGGGTAACGCTGCTTCGAGGGTGGCTGTTGTCGTTGTGTTGCTGGTTCGAGCCCAGGGAGGAGCGAGGAGAGGGATGGAAGCTATACTGTTACACTGGCAATACTAAAGTGCCTATAAGAACATCCAATAGTCAAAGGTTAATGAAATACAAATGGTATAGAGGGAAATAGTCCTATAATTCCTATAATAACTACAACCTAAATATTCTTACCTTCTTAATTGTCATTATTACAAATAAAGAAATAAAAATTGTCCGATTAATCGGTATCGGCTTTTTGGTCCTCCAATAATCGGTATCGGTATAGGCGTTGAAAAAATCATAATCGGTCGAACTCTACACTCTACTGTAGGCGTGAGCAATGGCGCAAGCAAAATGTAACCCCTGTTCGGGATTGTTTAGAGTACATTGCTCGAAAGGACCAAAGAAAATGTATTGTAGTGTCAGAAGATGGCAGTGTGTGTGGAACAGAGAAAAAAGGGAAAAACCCAAGCAACCTCAAAGTTCATCTTAATGGCACCCACAAAGATTCATACAAACAACTTTCCCGATAATTACAAGGTGAGACAGCCACCAGCTATTAGTAGCTGCATGTCAACGGCAACGATAGGACAACGAAATGTAGCAGTTTGCATGACAGGTTGCCGTGTTTCTGCTCTTAATTCAAATGAGTAAAAAAATAAGTAGCACTGGTTAATTTATTCATTGAGTCTGGCATGTCCACGAGACCGTGAGATGAGCCAGCCATCAGAAAATTCAACCAAACACTTGATCCCAAATGTAAAACTCCTTTTACTGCTAGACTAAATGGGTCGATTGCTTTGCAAATGGATACAGTAACCCAGAAAGTTAAGGAGATTCTGAAAGAGGCATGAAATATAACCCTGTAGGTAGACAGATGGAGCAAGAAAGGACTGACTGCTTCCTTTATGAGCATATCAGCCTGCTATCACCCCTCCTCCAACAAGGCACAGCATGCGTTGCTCAACCTCCATAGGATTTAGCATCCACACACCAGAGAGGTAATTGACCGCACATTGACAACCAGACCGCACATTGGACACATGGGACATCCAGAGGAGAAGATCCTACTCGTCGCAACTGACAATGGGCCGAACATAGTCAAGGCTATCAAGCTATTACAGAACAGCCAAGAGCAGTGTTGTAAAATAACTACAGTGCCATCAGAAAGTATCCATACCCCTTGACTTATTCCACATGTTGTTGTGTTCAGACTGGATTTCTCTCCAATCTACACACAACAACACATAATGACAAAGTGAAAACATGTTTTTAGAAATGTTTGCAAATCTATTGAAAATGAAATGCAGAAATATGTAATTTACATAAGTGTTCATACCCAATCGTCAATACCTGTACTTGAAGCACCTTTAGCAGAGATTACAGCTGTGAGTCCTTCTGGGTAAGTCTCTAAGAGCTTTCCACAACTGGATTGTGCAACATTAGCTCATTATTATTTTTTAAACTCTTCAAGCTGCCAAACTGGTTGTCGATCATTGCTAGACAACCATTTTCAGGTCTTGCAATAGATTTTCAAGTAGATTTAAGTGAAAACTAACTCAGCCACTGAAGAACATTAACTGTCTTCTTGGTAAGCAACTCCAGTGTAGATTTAGCCTTGTGTTTTAGGTTATTGTCCTGCTGAAAGGTGAATTCATCTCACAGTATCTGGTGGAAAGTTGAACCAGGTTTTCTTCTATGATTTTGCCTTTGTTTGGCTCCATTCTGTTTCTATTTTTATTCTGAAAAACTACCCCAGTCCTTAACGATTACAAGCATAACAATAACATGATGTCGCCACCACTATGCTTGAAAATATGTAGAGTAATGTGTTGTAAATTTGCCCCAAACATAACACTTTGTATTCAGGACAAAAATCTAATTGCTTTGCCACGTTTTGCAGTATTACTTTAGTGCCTTGCTGAAAACAGGATACATGTTTTGGAATATTTGTATTCTGTGCAGGCTTCCTTCTTTTTACTCTGACAATGAGATTATTGGAGTGGAGTAACTATACTGAACCAGAATATAAACGCAACATGCAACAATTTCAAAGATTTTACTGAGTTACAGTTCATATAAGGACATCAGTCAATTGAAATTAATTAATTAGGCCCTAATCTATGGATTTCACACAGGGCGCAACTTTGGTTTTAGAAGTGTGCGGGGACATAACCTGGCCCAGAATTGTGTTGGCCATCTAAAGCTAATTTCCTGCATTTCTACACAATCCAATTTTTCGTCTCTATTTATAACAACAAAAAGTAAGCAAAAATGCATGCAGTCATCAAGCTAGTTAAGAGACCATTTTCAAATATGTTTAAGTGATTGATAAGACTGAACTAGTTCAAAGGTAATTCAATAATCAATATTGAGTTGCACATTTAACCAATAGCCTAACAAATGAACAACTCTTAAAAAATACTTTTGATTGTCTATATCAAATTTCAACCAGACCGCACAGCCAGCCTGAGCCGCATGCAAGCCAACCCCAACCAGTCTAGTTCATAACTCAACTCTCTCCCAAACAATTTCGTCCCCACCTTTTTTTTATTCCTAAGGGAAAGGTTTGGAAACAAAAGTAAAATAAAAAACATTTTAAAATAAAAACACATACACCTGAAATATACATTAACACACAGAAACAGCAAATCCTCCATATAATTAATATCATGAGGCTATAGCTTTAAGCTTAAACAAGCTGTTCTGTAGCTACTGTAGAGCTACCCATCAACTCAAGATGGAACTTTGTATCATTCGCTGATATTGTTATGTACTGCAAAATTCCCCTGAGCTCCATAGACTGGTCTTCCCTGGCTGTCTGACCCTGCTCGGACACCTGTCACCATCTCCTAAGAAATGATGAGCATAGTGTTGTGTACTGATTGTGCACCATGACAGTGAAGCCTGTAGAGATGTTTATTACTGTCAGTGTGAAAAGTATGGAATTAGCTAGGGTAACTGACAGATTAATAACGTTACATTGCCAGCTATGCTGACTAGTAAAAACTCAACTCACATTAAACGTTAGAATATCGGTCTTCAATTTTCGTTTGGCCTTTGGTTTCATCGTTTTGATTCTAGTGTGAATGAGGCTAAAATAATAGCTAACATTAGCCAACTTTTGACCAGCTCACTCTCTAACGGTACATCAACCAAGTTCATTAACTTCTGTTGAAACGGGACAAAACAAAGGGTACAAAACATTTCCATACAAAAAACAGCTGTTAGATAGTAGTAATAATAGTAGTAAAAATGCAATTTCAGAATGTGGGGGGGACATAACCCCCATCCCAGTTAAAGTTGTGCCCCTGATTTCACATGACTATGCCTTGGAGGGCATAGGCCCACCCACTGAGGAGCCAGGCCCAACCAATCAGAATAAGATTTTCCCCACAAAAGGGCTTCATTACAGACAGAAATACTCCTCAGAAAAACTCCTTGTTACATTTCCAATGCTTAGCAGAACAGGAACATTTTCCAATTCATGCACTTATCAAGAGAACGTCCCCAGTCATCTGATCTGGCGGACTCACTAAACACAAATGCTTTGTTTGTAAATTATGTCTTGAGTGTAGGAGTTTGCCCCTGGCTATCCGTAAATAAAAAAAAACAAGAACATTTTGCCGTCTGGTTAGCTTAATATAAATCATTTTTTATGATTTATACTTTTACTTTTGATACTTACAGTGCCTTGCGAAAGTATTCGGCCCCCTTGAACTTTGCAACCTTTTGCCACATTTCAGGCTTCAAACATAAAGATATAAAACTGTATTTTTTTGTGAAGAATCAACAACAAGTGGGACACAATCATGAAGTGGAACGACATTTATTGGACATTTCAAACTTTTTTAACAAATCAAAAACTGAAAAATTGGGCGTGCAAAATTATTCAGCCCCTTTACTTTCAGTGCAGCAAACTCTCTCCAGAAGTTCAGTGAGGATCTCTGAATGATCCAATGTTGACCTAAATGACTAATGATGATAAATACAATCCACCTGTGTGTAATCAAGTCTCCGTATAAATGCACCTGCACTGTGATAGTCTCAGAGGTCCGTTAAAAGTGCAGAGAGCATCATGAAGAACAAGGAACACACCAGGCAGGTCCGAGATACTGTTGTGAAGAAGTTTTAAAGCCGGATTTGGATACAAAAAGATTTCCCAAGCTTTAAACATCCCAAGGAGCACTGTGCAAGCGATAATATTGAAATGGAAGGAGTATCAGACCACTGCAAATCTACCAAGACCTGGCCGTCCCTCTAAACTTTCAGCTCATACAAGGAGAAGACTGATCAGAGATGCAGCCAAGAGGCCCATGATCACTCTGGATGAACTGCAGAGATCTACAGCTGAGGTGGGAGACTCTGTCCATAGGACAACAATCAGTCGTATATTGCACAAATCTGGCCTTTATGGAAGAGTGGCAAGAAGAAAGCCATTTCGTAAAGATATCCATAAAAAGTGTTGTTTAAAGTTTGCCACAAGCCACCTGGGAGACACACCAAACATGTGGAAGAAGATGCTCTGGTCAGATTAAACCAAAATTGAACTTTTTGGCAACAATGCAAAACGTTATGTTTGGCGTAAAAGCAACACAGCTGAACACACCATCCCCACTGTCAAACATGGTGGTGGCAGCATCATGGTTTGGGCCTGCTTTTCTTCAGCAGGGACAGGGAAGATGGTTAAAATTGATGGGAAGATGGATGGAGCCAAATACAGGACCATTCTGGAAGAAAACTTGATGGAGTCTGCAAAAGACCTGAGACTGGGACGGAGATTTGTCTTCCAACAAGACAATGATCCAAAACATAAAGCAAAATCTACAATGGAATGGTTCAAAAATAAACATATCCAGGTGTTAGAATGGCCAAGTCAAAGTCGAGACCTGAATCCAATCGAGAATCTGTGGCAAGAACTGAAAACTACTGTTCACAAATGCTCTCCATCCAACCTCACTGAGCTCGAGCTGTTTTGCAAGGAGTAATGGGAAAAAATGTCAGTCTCGATGTGCAAAACTGATAGAGACATACCCCAAGTGACTTACAGCTGTAATCGCAGCAAAAGGTGGCGCTACAAAGTATTAACTTAAGGGGGCTGAATAATTTTGCACGGCCAATTTTTCAGTTTTTGATTTGTTAAAAAAGTTTGAAATATCCAATAAATGTCGTTCCACTTCATGATTGTGTCCCACTTGTTGTTGATTCTTCACAAAAACATACAGTTTTATATCTTTGTTTGAAGCCTGAAATGTGGCAAAAGGTCGCAAAGTTCAAGGGGGCCGAATACTTTCGCAAGGCACTGGAAGTATACTGAACAGAAATATAAACACAACGTGTAAAGTGTTGGCTCCATGTTTCATGACCTGAAATAAAAGATCCTAAAAATGTTCCATATGCACAAATTTGATTATATCCCTGTTAGTGAGCATTTCTCCTTTGCCAAGATAATCCATCCACCATCCTTATTAAACAGTATGATCCTTACACAGGTACACCTTGTGCTGGGGACAATATAAGGCCACTCTAAAATGTACAGTTTTGTCACACAACTGTTGCCAGATAATTGAATGTTAATTTCTTTACCATAAGCTGCCTCCAATGTCGTTTTAGAGAATTTGGCAGTGCGTCAAACTGACCACCACAACCGCAGACCATGTGCCACCAGCGGGATCATCTGAGACCAGCCACCTGGACAGCTTATGCAACTGAGGAGTATTTCTGTCTATAATGAAGCCCTTTGGTGGGGGAAAACTCATCCCGATTGGCTGGGCCTGGCTCCCCAGTGGGTGGGAAAATTAGGGCCTAATTTATTTATTTAAATTGACCGATTTCCTTATTTCCTGTAACTCAGTAAAATCGTTGAAATTGCTCAGTATATATTTTGGACATTACATTGACTTTTGATACTTAAGTATATTTAAAACCAAATGCTTTTAGACTTTTACTGAAGTTGTTTTTTTACTAGATGCCTTTCACTTATACTTGAGTCATTTTCTATTAAGGCATCTTTACTTTTACTCAAGTATGACATTTGGGTACTTTTTCCACACTGGGCAAGAGAATACCCATGACCAACTCCAACCAGAGTTGTGGCAGCAGGGTAGCCTAGTGGTCAGAATGTTGGACTAGTAACTGGAAGGTTGCAAGTTTAAATACCCGAGCTGACAAGGTACAAATCTGTCGTTCTGCCCCTGAACAGGCAGTTAACCCACTGTTCCTACGCCGTCATTGAAAATAAGAATTTGTTCTTAACTGACTTGCCTAGTTAAATAAAGGTAAAATAAATAGCTTTGAACGGTGCGGCAGAAATGTCATGAAACTAGTCAAACCATGACAATTATGCTTTTAAATCCAAGTCACAGATTGATTTTTAATTTAAATTTCTTAAGCTCATTTGTACTCCTGAATTTATGTACTACTGCCCCCCAGTGGCAAGTGATATCGCCCCAAAAAAACCAACTATAGGCCTACAACACACAAATGGCTTCTGGACTCCCACACACAAGGCTACATTCTGTCCCTAACACAAAAAAATAAAGCCAAATACGAAATATAAATTATTTTATGAAACCCAAACTAAATAAAAACAAATAAATCAAGTCTGAAAACGAACTGAAACTAAACTGAAAAAAATATATATAAATATTCCATATTCTTCTGGGGGCTTTTTAGCACGCAACACTAAATTGAATCACATTGCGAGGAATGCAATTTGGGTTTTCATTAACAACCATTGTTATCAAAGGTGTCAGCGTGTGTTGAGCCAGGTGGCAGGGGTGCTGGGGCCAGGCACCAGAGTGGGCAGGGCTTGCATAAGGGACTCTAATTGGGGAGGTGTGGTGGGTACCTTGGCCAGCTGGTACTGCAACTCAGGGGAGAGGTTTAGCGAAGACGGTGCCAGCGGTTATGAATAAGGGGTGTAGCGTCCCTCCGCCAAGCGGCCAGCCTCAAGGCTGGGCTATTTTGATCCTGCCCGAGCAGCTTACTACTTACTTCTGCCCGTCTCCATCCCCGTCCCGACACTGTGATCCACTGTGATGATGCAAACGTACACAATGAAGAGAATCTCTTCCACACAGACCTAGTGACCATTGCTCTCACCTCCACATGTCACCATGCTTCGCTCACTTTCTCCCTCTTACATCATGGTCCAATCCACCTACACATTCGGTTAGAGACAGTGAAAGTTTGGCTCTTGCTGTGATGTGAAAAGCTGAATATTCATGGTTCCCAGAAGCAACAATCAACCAGTACCTGGCCTGGCCAAGGCACCACTTAGACCAAGGCAGAACATAGTTGCATGATTTCTCTGACTGGCCTTTCCTCGCTTTAGAGGAGCTCGGAACAGTAATAATAGTAATAATAATAATAAAAAACTGAAGAAATGAAAAGGAAAAACTGAAAAATAGGAGTCAAAACAACTCATCAGACTAAACAAAAAGCTGCCAAAAGTGCTTCAATAAAGTACTGAGTAAAGGGCCTGAATACTTATGTAAATGTGATATTTCAGTATTTATTTGTATACATTTGCAAAAATTTCACAAAATGTTTTCACTTTGTCATTATGTGATATTGTGTGTAGATAGAGCAAAAAACATATTTTATCCAATTTAGAATAAGGCTGTAACGTAACAAAATGTGGAAAAAGTCAAAGGGTCTGAATACTTTCCAAATGCACTATTTGAAAACCATTGACAAAACCTAACCTCACCATGTAATGTAGGGCAGAGGAAATACGGAAACACGTGAATCTGTCTTCAGTTACGACTTTTTCAATGTTTCCATACGCCATTGGCTCTTTGTTAGTCAGTGTTGGTCCCTAGCTTTAGCACAGCAGTTAGCTGAGAATTACTTTCTGAGGTGTAGCTGTCCTCATGGTGGATTTGTACGAGAACTGAAAGCAGCTTCACCACTTAAATGCTACTGCTCATGTCACAATGCGAGGCTAAATTATCTTCCCCCACTAGCTGTCACATTAAAGTCATTTTAATTACAGTTCCTAGACATGGATTAAATAAGTCTGCCCCCAGTGATGTGTAGGCAAGCATTTCAAGCACTTCACTGCACCTGCTTTAACATCTTTGATTTGATTGTAAACTGCTCATCTCTCTTTCTCTCTTTGACTTGAGATGTTGGAGGAAGTCTCTCGGATGAGGTTTTAAGGGGCTTGATACACACATTATCTTACTAGTGCACACCTGCATTCAGCATCTGCAACCCTTAGGTAACAATGGGCATTCAGTATCTTATTTGTACAACGTGCTACGTTAGAAAAAGGATACAATAGCACTGCATTTGAAGTGAACTGGCACATATACAGCCACACACAAAAGCAAATGTGGTTTACCTGTCCCACCTGTGCAGCTCTATCTTGTTCCTATACAGGGCTTGAACTTTACCTCGCAAGGGAGTCTTCTGCACTCCCCTCACAAAGAACGACTTTTGAGTAAGGCGCCTTTTACAGAAGGACTTGCAAAGCTGCCAAAATGTACTTGTACCAATGTTGTTTGCTAACCCTACTGCCTCCCCCTCCCCTCACAGTCTCGCTGTGAAACTCTGTTCAATAGCATTCCTTTCTTACAGATCACAAAAGGAGAAAACGGTGCCCTGCCAGACAAATTGGATTCACCTAGCATCAAGCCGAATCTGGAAGAAAAAAAAACATGACAGAAAAGATACAGCTACTATGTTCATTATTCTTCAGTAGCAGTGGTTCCTAAACCTCTCCTCGGACCTCCAGACGTTTCATAATTTTGTTGTTGCCATGAACTAGCTCACCTTATTCATTTAGTCAAGGGTTTGATAATTAGTTTGAATCAGATGGGCTAGTTCTGGAATAGATCAAATACATGGAACAGTTGTGGCTCCCCAGGAGAGTTTTGAGAGACACTCTCTTAAAAGACCACATCTGTTCTGCTGGTATTTCTTATTATTCGTGGTTTTATTCCAATCTGATTTTCCATGGGGACAGAGACGTCCCAGTGCTCTATCCTGATGCCAGTTTGCTGTTCTTTTGGTTCAGTCTGGTACTTAACATAGAGGGGAACAAAAATAATAATAATTACAAATACAGTTTTGGAGCAGCAATATGGGAGCTACAGCAAAACATAAAAGGAGTGTCTATAGACCTGCTTCAAGCCTCCAAACATGACAGGGCTGTACATTTCTGATAGCGCATTTATAACAAGTTGTTTATGTCAGATAGGCTATACTCCACATACAGGTGCTGTTCTGTGGCAGAAACATGTTTCTTGGGTTGCAGACGGCTATATCGGTCCGCTAATACAGGACTAGTAAAGTACCAGGGCACTACTTTAGTGAGAAAATACCGTAAATAGTAGCACCCTCAGCACCCCTACTTCCCGCAGCTACGCAGTCAGCGATCCCACTATATGCCGGCAAAATGTGTAGAATTGCAGCAAACATACTTTAAACTGCAACATCTTCTCCACGCCCCATGGTAAAATGTGTAGAATTGCAGCAAACATACTTTAAACTGCAACATCTTCTCCACGCCCCATGGCAAAATGTGTAGAATTGCAGCAAACATACTTTAAACTGCAACATCTTCTCCACGCCCCATGGCAAAATGAGTAGAATTGCAGCAAACATACTTTAAACTGCAACATCTTCTCCACGCCCCATGGCAAAATGTGTAGAATTGCAGCAAACATACTTTAAACTGCAACATCTTCTCCACGCCCCATGGCAAAATGTGTAGAATTGCAGCAAACATACTTTAAACTGCAACATCTTCTCCACGCCCCATGGCAAAATGAGTAGAATTGCAGCAAACATACTTTAAACTGCAACATCTTCTCCACGCCCCATGGCAAAATGTGTAGAATTGCAGCAAACATACTTTCAACTGCAACATCTTCTCCACGCCCCATGGCAAAATGTGTAGAATTGCAGGAGATTACACAATTCCACTTAGGTCCCCAAAAGGGTTAGGGCTGGCTCTGACTGCAGGTGTGGGTAAGGATATGGGTACGTAGACCAGCGAGCCACTGTGGCCCCTCATGATGAGTTCAGATTTTTTTTTGTGGCCCAATCAAAGTTTCCCATCCCTGGTTTAGACTGAACTAATGTTATGCAACACAACAAAACACAAAGTCATAATCATCCACCAGAACATGGAAAAACACAACATAATCTTCTCATTCCAATTTCCTCTGATATGTGTTAGCCGAATGAGGCCGAGCTAAAATGTCTGCCACTTTTGTAATTGCCTTCATTAACACTGCATGATTCTCACAAATGTGCCACGATGCAAATGCACGATGACACACACACACACGCACGCACACACACACACACACACACTGCACATTTGCACCTTATCAGGGAGCAATGATCCTCCATCATGATAATTATCATAATGGCAATAAAGTGATTACATCTCTGTGATGCAGCTAGATTTGTCAATATGGAATAGGCCTGTAATAATTGCGGAAGCTGAGCTATTGTTGGATCAGAATTTAGATGACAATTGCAATACCTTTTGGAAACAAAACACGTTTTATGAGGATCCACCCAAATAATTTGGGCTCCTGTATCCCTTCACAGCATTATAAGGCTGCATTGAGACAATGACTTATCAATGACGCAAGCCCAGCTCAATTAATCCCTCCCATTAGGGATTAAGTAACCTAAATTATGTAAGTAACCTAATTGAATGTCCCTCTAACTTCCCTGAATGCCTGCTGATCATACAGCTATTGTATGCAGTAATCATGTGCCTATGAACCAGTTATACTGTTAACACTGAGCTGTTGTGTCCTAGCAGAAAGTCCACTGTGTGCAGCTCTCCCTGCACAAACATACACTACCAGTCAAAAGTTTTAAAACACCTAATCATTCAAGGGTTTTTTAAGGGCTGTTCTTGTAATAATGTGGACTTGATCTTTTACCAAATAGGGTACACCCCCCCCCCCCCCCACACACACACACACACCCCCACCCAACACACACACACACACATACCTTGTCACAACACAACTGATTGGCTCAAACACACTAAGACGGAAAGAAATTCCACAAATTAACTTTTATGAAGCTTCACCTGTTAATTGAAATGCATTCTCGGTGACTACCTCATGAAGCTGGTTGTGAGAATGCCAAGAGTGAGCAAAGCTGTCATCAAGGCAAAGGGTGGTTATTTGAAGAATCTCAAATATAAAATAGATGTTTGATTTGTTTAACACTTTTTTGGTTACTACATAATTCCATATGTGTTATTTCATAGTTTTTATGTCTTCACTATTAGTCTACAAAGTAGAAAATAGTACAAATAAATAAAAGCCCTTAACTGAGTGGGTGTTCTAAAACTTTTGACCGGTAGTGTAAATAACATGAGCATGTCTACTTCCCAGTAAAGCAAAGAAAACAATCAAGCATCTCAGAAAAGGGCAAAAAAATAGCCCACGTTAACATATGTAGCTTAAGAAACAAGGTTCATGAAATTAACAACTTGCTAGTAACAGATGAAATAGATATTCTGACTATCTTTGAAACTCACTTCAATAATACACTTTGATGATACAGTGGTAGCAATACAAGGCTATAACATCCACAGAAAATCCAATGGTTGAGGTGTCGCTGTTTATATTTAGAACCACATTCCTTTAAAGCTTAGACAGGATCTCATGTTAAATGCTGTTAAAGTAATATGGCTGCAGGTGCATCTGCCTCACCTAAAGCCCATTCTTGTGGGAAGCTGCTATAGACCACCAAGTGCTAACAGTCAGTATCTGGATAACATGTGTGAAATGCTTGATAATGTATGTGATATCAACAGAGGTATATTTTCTGGGAAATTTAAATATTGATTGGCTCTATTTATGCTGCCCATGTAACGGATGTGAAACGGCTGGCTTAGTTAGCGGTGTTGCGCGCTAAATAGCGTTTCAATCGGAGACGTCACTTGCTCTGAGACCTTGAAGTAGTAGTTCCCCTTGCTCTTCAAGGGCCGCGGCTTTTGTGAAGCGATGGGTAACGATGCTTCATGGGTGACTGTTGTTGATGTGTGTAGAGGGTCCCTGGTTCACACCCGGGTATGGGCGAGGGGACGGTCTAAAGTTATACTGGTACACCCACTCAAGAAAAATCTTCAAACTGTAACCAGTGCCTGCAACCTGGTTCAGGTTATCAGTCAACCTATCAATCAATCAATCAATCAAATGTATTTATAAAGCCCTTCTTTTCATCAGCTGATGTCACAAAGTGCTATAGAGAAACCCAGCCTAAAATCCCAAACAGCAAGCAATGCAGGTGTAGAAGCACTACCAGGGTAGTTACAAACAGCACAGGAATGAAATCATCAACATGTATTGATCACAACATGCTAAATGCTAAATGCTGCAGAAATGTCTTTGAAAGCAGGGTCTAGATCCATCAGATGTAGTGATCACAATATAGTAGCCATTTCTAGGAAAACCTAAGTTCCAAAGGCTGTGCCTAATATAGTTTATAAGAGGTCATACAGTACAAGAAGTTTTGTAGTGATTCCTATGTTGTTGATGTAAATAATATTTGTTGGTTTGTGGTGTGTAATGAGGAGAAACCAGACGCTGCACTTGACACATTTATGAAATTGCTTATTCCAGTTACTAATAAGCATGAACCCATTAAGACAATGACTGTAAAAACTGTTAAATCCCCATGGATTGATGAGGAATTGAAAAATGGTATGGTTGAGCGGGATGTGGCAACATGGAATGGCAAACAAGTCTGGCTGCACAACCGATTGGCAAACATACTGTAAATTGAGAAATCATGTGACTAAACTGAATAAAAAGAAGAAGAAACTATACTAAGAAGCAAACATAAATGATATAAAGAATGATAGTAACAAGCTCTGGAGCACCTTAATTGAAATGTTGGGCAAAATGGCAAACTCAGCTCCATCATTAATTAGATCAGATGGCTCATTCATCACAAAACCCACTGATATTGCCAATTACTTTAATGTTTTTTCATTGGCAAGGTTTGCAAACTTAGGCATGACATGCCAGTAACAAACACTGACACTACACATCCAAGTCTAAGTGATTATGAAAGACAAGCAATGTAATTTTGAATTTGGTAAAGTGAGTGTGGAAGAGGTAAAAAAAAAAGGACTTTTGTCTATCAACAATTACAAGCCACCCAGGGTCTGACAACTTGGATCAAAAATGACTGAGGATAATAGCATACAATATTGCCACTCAAATTTGCCATATCTTCAATATAAGCCGACTAGAAAGTGTGCGCCCTCCGGCCTGGAGGGAAGCAAAAGTAATTCAGCTACGTAAGAATATTAAAGCCCCCTTTACTGGCTCAAATAGTCGACCAATCAGCCTGTTACCATGCCTTAGTTAACTCTTGGAGGGTGATGTTTGACCAACTATAATGGTATTTTACAGTAAACAAGTTGACAACAGACTTTCAACATGCTTATTGGGAAGGACATTCAACAAGCACAGCACTTAGACAAATTACTGATGATTGGCTGAGAGAAATTCATGATAAAAAGATTGTGGGTGGCTGTTTTGTTAGGCTTTTGACATTATCGATATTAGTCTGCAGCTGAAAACGTATGTGTTATGGCTTGACACCACCTGCTATATTGTGGATAAAGAGTTACCAGCCTCTCCAAAATAAATTCCCCACGGCAGCTGTCAAATCCCCTTCATTTTTATTTTACATTTTTGAGTAAAGCCAGTGTGTCTATGTGGATGACTTAACACTATACACATCAGCTATTACAGAGACTGAAATGACTGCAACACTTAAACAAAGAGCTGGAGTTAGTTTCAGAATGGATGGCAAGGAATAAGTTAGTCCTAAATATAAAAAAAAAACTAGAAGCATTGTATTTGGGACAAATCATTCACTAAACCCTAAACCTAAACTAAATCTTGTAATGAATAATGTGGAAATTGAGCAAGTTGAGGTGACTAAACTGCTTGGAGTAACCCTGGATTGTAAACTGTCATGATCAAAAATGTTGATAAAACAGTAGCTAAGATGGGGAGAAGTCTGTCCATAATAAAGCCATGCTCTCCCTCCTTAATAACACTATCAACAAGGCAGGTCCTACAGGCCCTAGTTTTGTCGCACATGGACTACTGTTCAGTCATGTGGTCAGGTGCCACAAAGAAGGACTTAGAAAGGAAAAGTACAATTGATTAAGGACAGGGCAACACGGTTGGCCCTTAAATGTACACGGAGAGCTAACATTAATGATATGCATGTCAATCTCTCCTGGCTCAAAGTGGAGGAGAGATTGACTTCCTCACTACTTGTTTTTGTAAGTGTTCACAAGCTGAATGCACAGAGGTGTCTGTTTAAACTACTAGCACACAACTCGGACACCCATGCACAACCCACAAGACATGTCACCAGAGGTCTCTTCACAATCCCAAAGTCCAGAACAGACAAAGGGAGAATAACAGTACTACATAGAGCCATGACTACCTGGAACTCTAATCCACATCAAGTAACCGATGCAAGCAGTAGAATCAGATTTTAAAAAACAGATACAAATACACCTTATGGAACAGCGGGGACTGTGAAGAGACACACACACACACACACAGGTACAGACACACGCATACACACATGGACGCTGCACACGCACTCTACACACATGCACATTGTGGTATTGTTGTATGGTGTTATCGTGAATTTTGTGATGTGGATATGTAGTGGTGTAGCGATGTTATATGATGTACTGTTTTATCGTTTTTATGTGTACTCTAAGTGTCTTGATGTGTTTGTGCCCCAGGGAGAGTAGCTGCTGCCATGGCAGCATCTAATGGGGATCCTTAATCAAATACAAATACAATAACCCTGTTTATCAGCCATTGGAACACCTCTCTCCATCCCTTAGTCTGAATCTAAGCTGGCTACAGTACAGTGTGAGAGGGACTGTGTGAAGTGACAGGGAGGACTGTTTTTCAAGTTTGTTTTTCTGTTTGCCTAATCCCATCTACTCAAACCCCTCTGGATGTGGGGAGCTTGGCAACGAAAAACACAGCTGTTTGATGCTTGACAGCGAAAGAGAGAACGAGAAGGAGCAAAGAACGCAAGATTGGAATACAAAGAAATATGAATACATATATTTACTTAAAGCCTCTTAATGTAATTCTCAATAACAGGTTGGTGAAATATACAGGTAACAGCCCAAATAAAGGAAACACCAACATAAAGTGTCTTAATGGGGTGTTGGGCCACCACGAGCCAGAACAGCTTCAACCTTGGCATAGATTCTACAAGTATCTGGAACTCTATTGGGGGGATGCGACAACATTCCATGAGAGATTCCATTATTTGGTGTTCTGCCTGGTAGGCAGAGTTGCAAAGAAAAAGCCATATCTCAGACTGGCCAATAAAAAGATTAAGATGGGCAAAAGAACACAGACACTGGACAGAGGAAATCTGCCTAGATGGCCAGCATTCCGGAGTCGCCTCTTCACTGTTGACGTTGAGACTGGTGTTTTGTGGGTACTATTTAATGAAGCTGCCAGTTGAGGACATGCGAGGCATCTGTTTCTCAGACTAGACACTCTAATGTACTTATCCTCATGCTCAGTTGTGCACCGGGGCCTCCCACTCCTCTTTGTATTCTGATTAGAGCCAGTTTGTGCTGTACTGTGAAGGGAGTAGTACACAGTGTTGTACCAGACCTTCAGTTTCTTGGCAATTCCTCGCATGGAATAGCCTTCATTTCTCAGAACAAGAATAGACTGATGAGTTTCAGAAGAAAGGTCTTTGTTTCTGGCCATTTTGAGCCTGTAATCGAACCCACACTTGCTGACGCTCCAGATTCTCAACTTCTCTAAAGAAGACCAGTTTTACATCAGCACAAAAGTTTTCAGCTGTGCTAACATAATTGCAAAAGGGTATTCTAATGATCAATTAACTTTTTAAATTATAAACTTGGATTAGCTAACACAACGTGCCATTGGAACACAGGAGTGATGGTTGCTGATAATGGGCCGCTGTACTCCTATGTAGATATTCCATAAAAAATCTGCCGTTTCCAGCTACAATTGTAATTTACAACATGAACAATGTTTACACTGTATTTCTGATCAATTTGATGTTATTTTATCAGACCAAAAATGTGCTTTTCTTTCAAAAACAAGGACATTTCCAAGTGACCCCAACTTTTGAACGGTAGTGTATGTATTGTATAGTCATCCATAGGGTAATGCCTAACAAAGAGAGCTAATTAGCGAGAGGCAGCATGGCTGTGGGGTGTATGTAACGTTGCACCAGTCTGTCAGTGAGGAGAAGGGGAAAAGAGCGTGAACAAACGAGAGCACAGGGAGAGATTCCTCAAGCCTGGCTGCTCGCCAGCCTGCAACTCGGCCTGTGCATAAATCCACATTCTTATCCTTCTTTGGCAAAGTGGCCACAAACCTAGAGTAATAAGCCGCCTTAAAACGTGTGTGTGTGGAACAAATGGGCACTGTTCGCATCCATGATACAGCATATTTTCCAGTCACTGCACTAGTTCATCCTACAGTGACTGCCTGTAGAGCTGCATTAGTACTCTGTGTTCGTGGCTTATCCTGGACTAACTAAATGCCTGACATAGTCATCCAGTTGGACTGGCAGTGGAACTGTCAAATAGTGGCAGCGCTGTTGCTGATGCTGCCGTGACTGGAGTACTGGAGGCTGATAGGAGGGTAATGTGCCTGAGTTTCTGCTTCATCGTCCCGCTCTCTGTCTGCATTACCGCCACCAGCCCAGACACACTTGTTTATGACAGGAGCTAACAACATCAAGTCCCCTACGCCACCTCCTAGATGCTGATTGGCAGGTGTGATGGGACAAGGCACTAATTGTGGCTGAATGTTGCCTAATATCTGTGTGCTGTCATGCTGATCAAGGCTGGAGGATAATAAATGGGTAATTCATCATGTTTTTCATCTTTCAGTTTTTTGGTATAAAATTCAAGGGAAAAACATTGTTTACATACATTTAAAAAGTATTTATTATTTTATTTTATATAACAATACAAAACAATACAATACACAAACAATACTAATGGCAACTCCCATCAGTGGGTGCGCTCACAACAATTTTATAGAATAGCTTAAATTGAAAAGTTCAAATCGATGCATCAGTTGTTGTTTTGTATATCAGTTCATAAACCCAATGCCATAGTATTGGGATTTCGAAAAATCTGTTCCCAATTCCGTTTATGTGGCGTAGTTGTCAACCCTCTTGAACGTAAGTGAAACTGATACATTTCACGATTCATATTAGTAATTTAAAGCAGACAAATGATTTAATTCCTTTCTTTAAGTAATTGCCTTTTCCTTTTCGTGGCAGAGCTGTAATGAGTTGGTTATCATTATGTATTGAGCATGCATCTTCATACATCTGGATGAATTGGTTGTATGACATAATTCTACCATTGTTTACAATGTCATTCATAAACATAATACCTTTCTTATACATTCTCTCCAAGAAAATGTGGTTACTGTAACCATACTTTGTGTGTTTGTATACCTGATGAATGACAGCCTAAGAATAAATTGATAGCTATTTAGCATATTTGAAGACGTTTTGTGTATATACAGTACAGTGTTGACTTGATTGTCTATTGATGGAAATAAAGGGAGACTGGGGGTATTGATTTGGTGCTTTGTTCATTGATAGTTATTGGCAATAATTACCATAGGAAAGGTTCTTTCTCCAATCACTGCAATTTTGTCTGCAGGCTTTAAGAAGCCTTGTTCCATAGCAATGCTCATGTCTTCAGCACAGTTATTGAATATTGCTGTTCACTTTGACCAGCATCTGTAAAAAAAAAGAAGGCAGTCAAGTGAAAGAGTACTGAATCAATCTAGCGTTTTCAAAGTAGATGCAGAAGCATCACGCCATAGGTAGTTGTCCACATTTACATGCATGAAGTGACAACTTCCTTGAGGATGGCTACGCAAACAGTGTTCTAGGGAGTTGTTGCCATATGCAGCTGTGTACATGATTTAGTATAGCATTCCCATTGTACATAATTGTATCTGGATCACAGTAATAAAGTTTCCAAAGCACAAATGTGTGATAAAAAAAATGCCACTGTCACGCCCTGGCTGGTGTAAGGTTAGTTTGGTTACGATGGTAACAGTATAACTTGTAGGAGAGTGTTAATGCAGTGCTGAGAATATCCCCATAGTGAGCCCTACTGAAGCACATACTATTGCTTTTCTCCGAGGATGAATAAATCAAATGAAGAGGACCCCCCCCCCCCCCCCCAGAGGTCAAGTAAACGGATTAGGAGGGTTGTGACCTTTGACCCCGTTCACTAGGCAGCCGTCTCCTTTAATGTGTTACTAAAGACAGATATAACCTGCGGCTGACCCGCCCCTGCCTGAAGGAGGCCGCTGAATCGAGAGGTAGCCCGACCTTCACATCAACACGCGTACATACACACACTCGCAGATCCCAGAGCTGAGCAGCTTCATTCCACTCGGTGAGCATGGCTCATGGCTCAGCACTAACCCACACTCTAATTCCCTGAGGTGGGAGTGGGAGAAAGGGCATCAAGTTGCATGACCTTCAATTCATTACACATCTAAATCCTCTCAAAACAATCTCAGATTGGACTAATAAGAAATAAAGAAAGACTAAGTACTCTAGGCGTTGGTGAGTGAAGAGAGAGAGACAGAGAGAGAATGAGCTTACAGGTCTGTACTCTGCATGCCATGCCCCTGTTTAAAAACGTCATTCACTTCTGCTGTATGGCTGCCAATCTGATTAATACCTTTAGATACCTGGCAGGAGGGGTACTTGTAAAACGTTAGCAGAGAGTAAGAGAGGGTTGGGCTCCTCTCCAACCCCAGGGTTAGCCTACCTATAACACCAATCATTGTCTTCTTTTTGGCTAGGGGACTACAGTACAGTATGAACTGGATAGTAAACTGCTGGACCACCTGGGATATAAACGTCGTCTGTAACTGTGCTTAGCCTGCACAATCAGTCAAGATCAAACGTAAAGTTTATACAGCAGGTGAAAACAAGGGTTCAAGTAGTTGAGCAGCAGGCTACAGGTAAGAATAAATATGAATAAATAGTAACAGCAAATGTAGAGTGTGGTTAAAATTAGTGAAAAAGATGGAATAATGCTACACTGAGTGTACAAAACAGTAGAAACTCCTCAGAGCAGCCTCAATTCGCCAGTGCATGGACTCGAAAAGGTGCCATGAAGGGATGCATCTGATTAGCAATGATGTTCAGATATCCTGTGGCATTCAAATGTTGCTCCACTTTCATCAAGGGACCCAATGTGTGCGATGAAAACCCACCCAGACCATCACACCACCACCACCAGCCTGCAATGTTGACACGAGGCATGATGGATGCATGTATTCATTTGGTTTTCTCAATACCCTAGTCCTCCCATTAGCGTGAAACGGCAGGAACCGGGATTTATCAGACCAGGCAATGTTTTTTCCATCTCTCCAGTTTCCAGTGTTTTCATTCCATCCCTGTAACTGCAGTTTCTTGTTTTTTGCTGAAAGAAATGAAACTCTGTAAGGTCGTCGGCCAACATACTCCATTCGTGTCAAGGTACGACGAGTTATGTGTCTTTGGGCACCAATGTTGTACTGGACTGTCAGTTGACTAACTGTAGCCTGTCTGTTGCTCTGCACAACTTGTGTCAGCCTCCTTTGTCCTCTTTCATAAATGATCAGTTTTAAACCACTGGCCTGCCAATGGCTGGATGTGAAAAATCCAGCAGCGTTGCAGTTCTTGACACACTCAAACCGGTGTGCCTAGCACCTACTACCATACATAGCCGAGGGAAGTAGGGGTGCTACAGCACCCCCTGAAAAATCTGAAATATAAAAATAAAAATATATAATCCAGTCCAATTCAATGAATTACAGTGTAGACTAATCCAAGTGTAGGCTACGACACAATGTAAATGGAGAAGGATGCTAAAATGTGGTCAGTGGCACAGGTGAACGGAGTTGTCCATGGTGCTGTCATTCCAAATCCTTCATTACCTTGTTCATAATGAGCATAGGATGGTTGCATTTTGGCTTCTCCTCAGATGGATGAAGCCAATGGGAAACACATGCAGCATACAGACACCACCACCGGTTACATACCTACCACAGATCTTACCTGCAGTGGTGTAGTGCTATTTCTTTTAGGCGAGGGAGCACAAAAAAATATGTAAATGATGTCATAATTTCCTCAATCAAAGTTCCTACCAACAGATGTAGCCTATTGAATAGCATATCATTACAGGGCCCTCCATCCTTGTTCCTGGAGCACTACTGAACTGTAGCGTTTCACTCCAAACTCAGTTATAACGAACCCACTCCATTTTTATGAATCAGCTAATTATTAGAATCAGGGGAGCTAGATTAGGGTTGGAATGAAAACCTACATGATGGTAGCTCTCCAGGAACAGGGTTGGAGAGTCCTGTTATAAAATATGCAGAAAATGCATCCTCCAATTGCAACATTCGCCTATGCCCACACATATTGTCCCAAGAAAATGTTATATTTGTAATACCCTCAAATACCAAGTTAGGCATACCTCATTTCAAAACAGGCCATCATCACTGTCAATCATGAATTATAATTCTGCATGCCAATCATTTCATGGGAATAGCCTATGCATTTCAATGTTAATTACTGTTTTGTGAACGAATTATAGCAGATTATGTTAACAAACTATTAGCCTTTCTTGAATTTGCTTTCAATCAAAGCATATATCCTGCAGAGTGGGTCTTTTGAGTTCAATTTTTTTGGTTGTCTATTCAGCTTCAGCTAACTAATCCTAAAATCTCATTAGAAAGGTGGAGGTGTTTTTGGTGTAATAGTAACATTAGCCTATAGGCCTACTATGCGTTGCTATTATATTCGCTACTGTTAAGTAAAATACAAATGAATCGTTATGTGATCTTGCAAGACATTGATTGATTCCGCTTTGACCTTACTTTACTAAGTGGTCACCATTGTGAAAAGTAGTAATCTTCTATTTGTAATAATAATAATGAGTGGGACTATTAGGTGTAGGCAACAGATCATGATAAGTGTTATTGTAAATGATTGGAGCGCTCTTCGTGGTTGTATAAGGACAGTGCTAAATAAACATTGATTTGATTAGCTTGAACACATGGTTACAATATACCCTATTACAGAATAAAAGAAAACAAAGGCCAGAACTATCAATTCATGTAATTTATTTGCATAGCTTTAATCAATAAATCAATTGACCAAGTAGTGAAAATAAATCATTACTATGTAGATTTGCAGGAAATCCGTTTGAAAAAAGCCATAAAATCAAGTTTTTGGTGTAGCGTATTCATGCATCTCAATAAGCTATGACCTAAATGCATTATTACCTCCATCTTGACACAATTGACATTTCCATTTTCCAACCACCGACATAGCCTATCAAGCCAGAACTGGCCCTGCGTCTCAACCACTAGCCAGTATAGGCTAAATATCCCAAGCAGGGCTACAGCAACTTCCAACTTCCAAAGACAGTCAAGCTCTTGGGCTTTGTGGGTTCCTCGGCATAATGGTGCAGCTGTAACCAAGTGGTCACATATTGTATCGTTCTAGGTTCCACTGCGCAAGAGCAGGTTGGTGGAGTTTTATCAACATCAACGGGGACATGGTTAATTTAGTTTTGTTTTTACGTTCTGATGTTCTTCACTTGTAAAATATATTTTTTCGTGGTAATTAAATATAATTTCTTTAGAAAATTGTCCATGTATTCTCCAATTGAAAAAAGTTAGGGAGCTTCGCGCTCCGCCAGCACTACACACCTGATTACTTGTGAAGCTGCACAGCACTATTTCATCAATATTTATTTTTGTTGCCAAAAATATATTTTCAAAAAAGTAGTGCACTTGGCCATTAGGGAAATGGGGATACCTAGTCAGTTGTAAAACTGAAGGCATTCAACCCCTTTGAATCAGAAAGGTGCGTGGTGCTGCCATAATCGACATCCACATTTTCAGCACCCGGGGAACAGTGGGTTAACTGCCTTGCTCAAGGGAAGAATGACATAGTGGGTATGTTATCATGTGTGTGTATGCATGTGTCTGTGCCTATGTTTGTGTTGCTTCACAGTCCCCACTGTTCCATAAGGTGTATTTTTATCTGTTTTTTTATCTGATTCTACTGATTGCTTCAGTTACCTGATGAGGAATAGAGTTCCATGTAGTCAAATCAAATCAAAGTGTATTTGTCACGTGCACCGAATACAACAGGTGTAGTAGACCTTACAGTGAAATGCTTAATTACAGGCTCTAACCAAAAGTGCAAAAAAGGTATTAAGCACAATTGGTTGGGCGCCAGTAAAACTGCTGGCATTTCTTCCGGACCCATTTTGTCACGAGTTATGGCTCTATGTTGCACTCTGCGCCTCCCATAGTCTGTTCTGGACTTGGCGACTGTTTAAACAGACAGCTCGGTGCTTTCAACATGTCAATACTTCTCACAAATACAAGTAGTGATGAAGTCAATCTCTCCTCTACTTTGAGCCAGGAGAGATTGACATGCATATTATTAATGTTTGCTCTCTCTGTGGGCATCCAAGGGCCAGCCGTGCCGCCCTGTTCTGAGCCAATTGCAATTTTCCTAAGTCTCTCTTCGGGGCACTTGACCACAAGACTGAACAGTAAACCAGGTGCGACAAAACTAGAGTCTGTAGGACCTGCCTTGTTGATAGTGCTGTTAAGAAGGTAGAGCAGTGCTTTATTATGGACAGACTTCTCCCCATCTTAGCTACTGTTGTATCAATATGTTTTGACCATGACATTTTACAATAAAGGTTTTATCAGCAATGTTTTCAGTGTCATCTTTCTCCTAGTTTTATGGCTACTGCACCAAGGGCTTTTAGTCTTTTATTCAGTCAGCTCCACCCTGGCTGCCCCCCGACACAGCAGACCAGCTCCAGCGTCACAAAAGGCGAAGCTGACTGATTGGCTCCGACATTAATTTCATAGAACTTTATCCATGGCTACACTTCCATTTTATGTTGAGGGAGTGTTCATTCATCTAGACGTGCCCTCTTGACAGATGAGCTAATTACCATTGGCTGTGACTCACACAAAGATCTATAGATTACTTACTATTGTTTTGCTCGCTTTTCATCTTCCCAGAAAGAAGGGAATGGAATGAATAAAGAAAAGACCAATCTTGGCCTGTCACTTGTATAGCTAAGAGCAGATACGGGCACTGGAAGCTTGGCAACTTCAAAGAAAGGGGATGTGGAAATAACTAATGTTTACCCTGAATGATGGTAATGACTAAATTGGGTTTGGGGTTCAGATTTTCAGAAAGTGTCAACGTCTACAGGGACAGACAATAGGGTAGGGCAGTATCCAGATTTTCATATCATACTGTTTATGCACCATACCGGTGTATACGGTACTACCAGAAATGCACAAGGGCCCACAACCCCCCTCCAGGATACAGTATATTCTGTACGGTCTGTCGCCCAAGCCTAACAGACATAGATATCCTATTTAATTAGTATTCTAATTCCTAATTCTATGGGGACATAAGTTATTCTTTAACATAAAATACTTGACAATGAAAAACTCTGGGCATATTAATAGCATATAACTTCCTCAGTCAGGAGAAAGCTCCTGCCCTTTATCTATGCTAGTGTTGTGGTACTTAGCATGCATCCCACACACGTGTGAGCATAGCACAATCAACGTACTGTACATCTATCAACGGCTGAGTTTTTCCATACTAAGCATATCCTTCCAGACGTGTTTATGATGCAGCCAATTGATTAGCTGTCCCATGTCCCCATTGTAACTTTTCAACCAGACTAGTAAAAGACCAAAACACAATATATTAAATTAATTATGGCCCATTTTAAAAATGACACATTTTGATGTCATATACTGGCCCTTTTTACCACTTGTATATCAAATGTCAAGTGCATTCAACATAGCATGAAACGTTAACACAATAACTGCAAGGTTTATGGTAAAGGCCAGTTAGACGATTTTCATTACAAACATGCATTTGAGGCACACTTCATGCATTCGAGAAAACAATGTTCCCTCTAACACGACTATTTACTGTATTGCTCTCTTGATTTCCTGAGTACTTGTCAGCTAGCTAGCTAATCTCATTTGGAGCATGAAATGTGTATCCTTCCTTATCTCTTTGTTCCCGTCATCTGTGCCCCTATATGGTGTCCAGCTCTCCAGGCACGATATCAGATGAAATGGAATGGTGCCTTGAGTTATTGAAATATGAAACCATGGCTAAAAATAAAGTATTGGTATTTGGTATGTATTAGGATCCCCATTAGCCGCTGCAAAAGCATCAGCTACTCTTCCTGGGGTCCACATGAAACATGACATCATACATAGTACAGGACATTAGTCCTGGACTGAAATACATCAATATAAAACGTGAAACATAGCCTTTATATAAGGAAATACACACAATATATAGGTTGTGTCATGACGTTGCCCTCTTTGGGTACAGCAAGCCCCATCCCCCTTTCCCTGCCTCCCCCTTGCCTCCTTCAACTAGGCTGCTGTGGTCAGAGAGAGGTTGTAAATTCCTGAGGAGAAGTCCCTGCCTCATGGCCACACAGTATAGAGAGAGAGTGAAGTTTCATCGAGAACAAAGGAATTTCTTCTACTTCACAGAACTTGAGGTCCGGACAACGTTTACGTTCCGGAGAAGGTATAAAAGATGTGGGTGAAGAATCCAGCTACGAACTGGTCCGTTTGTTACAACTTGGGGAAGCTCATGGGAGACGGTGCGGCCACATTACCATAACACTGTTTATACAATAGCCTCAGATATGAGGATAACATGTAATTGTTGTATAAGATGAATGAGTGAGTATGATACTGTTTGTAAAATTGTGTAATGTGATTTTGGACTGTTGAATGAAGGAAACTCCAATTCCCTTTTGAGTTGAACTAAATCAGAGGACCGCCCATGAGCCTAGTTAGGGTCAGGCATCCTGGGAAAGCCCCTTTTCTGCAATTCCGAATAAAACCCAACTTTGAGAAATTCTCGGTAGAGCATGTTTCTCTCAATCATGGGAGGACAAAGGTTGCAGACCATTGCTGAATCTTTTAACGATACCACGTGGTTAAACTCTTAGACTATCGATACCGCCAGAATAAGAACAAGTCTTTGATTTTAATTACTAGTCTGCAGCTAGGAATTCGGTATCATTGAACGCGAATAACGACAACCGCCGAAACATCCATTCTACAACAACATGAATGTATGTCACTCTGAACTATCCAGTATAACCACAACAGAGAGAGAGAGACGGACAATTCTACAAAAGAAACAAACTTTTCAACAGTGATCAAGATGACACACTGAGCGTAAATATATACAGTGGGGCAAGAAAGTATTTAGTCAGCCACCAATTGTGCAAGTTCTCCCACTTAAAAAGATGAGAGAGGCCTGTAATTTATCATAGGTACACATCAACTATGACAGACAAAATGAGGGAAGAAATCCAGAAAATCACATTGTAGGATTTTTTTATGAATTTATTTGCAAATTATGGTGGAAAATAAGTATTTGGTCAATAACAAAAGTTTATCTCAATACTTTGTTATATATCCTTTGTTGGCAATGACAGAGGTCAAACGTTTTCTGTAAGTCTTCACAAGGTTTTCACACACTGTTGCTGATATTTTGGCCCATTCCTCCATGCAGATCTCCTCTGGAGCAGTGATGTTTTGGGGCTGTTGCTGGGCAACACGGAATTTCAACTCCCTCCAAAGATTTTCTATGGGGTTGAGATCTGGAGACTGGCTAGGCCACTCCAATACCTTGAAATGCTTCTTACGAAGCCACTCCTTCATTGCCCGAGCGGTGTGTTTGGGATCATTGTCATGCTGAAAGACCCAGCCACGTTTCATCTTCAATGCCCTTGCTGATGGAATGTTTTCACTCAAAATCTCACGATACATGGCCGCATTCATTCTTTCCTTTACACGGATCAGTCGTCCTGGTCCCATTGCAGAAAAATAGCCCCAAACCATGATTTTTCCACCCCCATATAGCATTCTTTGTCCTCCAAACACGACGAGTTGAGTTTTTACCAAAAAGTTATATTTTGGTGTCATCTGACCATATGACATTCTCCCAATCTTCTTCTGGATCATCCAAATGCTCTCTAGCAAACTTCAGACGGGCCTGGACATGTACTGGCTTAAGCAGGGCACATGTCTGGCTCTGCAGGATTTGAGTCCCTGGCGGCGTAGTGTGTTACTGATGGTAGGCTTTGTTACTTTGGTTCCAGCTCTCTGCAGGTCATTCACTAGGTCCCCCCGTGTGGTTCTGGGAATTTTGCTCACCGTTCTTGTGATCGATTTTGGGGCTCTTGCGTGGATCCCCAGATCGAGGGAGATTATCAGTGGGCTTGTATGTCTTCCATTTCCTAATAATTGCTCCCACAGTTGATTTCTTCAAACCAAGCTGCTTACCTATTGCAGATTCAGTCTTCCCAGAATGGTGCAGGTCTACAATTTTGTTTCTGGTGTCCTTTGACAGCTCTTTGGTCTTGGCCATAGTGGAGTTTGGAGTGTGACTTTTTGAGGTTGTGGACAGGTGTCTTTTATACTGATAACAAGTTCAAACAGGTGCCATTAATACAGGTAACAAGTGGAGGACAGAGGAGCCTCTTAAAGAAGACCAAATACTTATTTTCCACCATCATTTGCAAATAAATTCATAAAAAATCCTACAATGTGATTTTCTGGATTTTGTTTTCTCATTTTGTCTGTCATAGTTGAAGTGTACCTATGATGAAAATTACAGGCCTCTCTCATCTTTTTAAGTGGGAGAACTTGCACAATTGGTGGCTGACTAAATACTTTTTTGCCCAACTGTATATTATTTGCAATTGTTCCCGAATTAGTGAGTGTTCATGTGTAAAGGAATAGCATTTCAATTGTTATAATTATTAACTCTGTAGTGACTTCTTAGTCGACCCTACTTCCCTTTAATCTAACAAGCCGCCATGCCGGTTTAGCCCACTAGGGCACATTCTCCTATTATTTCTTGGAACCATATTTACTTTGTTTTGTTTATGCATTTCTGTGAATTACTTAGTTAGTAATAAATAAATGATTTAAGAGAATTGATGTATGGATGACTGGGTTCGTGCAGATGACCAACAATTTACGATGTTTGGAATGAGACTAACGTGAGGTAAAATAAATAATTCATTAATCAGAAGACTATTGATCAGATATGAAAATATCTGAAAGGTTATATTGGGAAATTATAACTTTGTAATCTGAATTTTTTCCTTGGTGCCCCGAATTCCTAGTTAATTCCGGTTACATGATTAATCAGTTTGATCGCGTAATACTAATTACAGAGAATCTTCAATTTAATGATAGTAAAGACACGACAGTTGAATACATAAAACTATACAAATTACAATACAAGATAAGATAAATACAATGGTTGTCTCTTCACAGTCCCATTCGTGCAGTAAGGTGTCCTTTTAGCTGTTTTTTAAAACGGGTTATATTGCTATCTTGAGTTACCTGGTGTGGCAGAGAGTTCCATGTAGTCATGGCTCTATTTTATACTGTGCATTTCCCAGCCTGTGTTCAGTACCTACAACAAATAAATACCTCACACAAAGACCAATAATCAGCTTCTTGGTCTTACTGACATGGATGGAGAGGTTGTTGTCCCGGCACTACACTGACAGGTCACTGACCACCTCCCTGTAGGCTGTCTCATCATTGCCGGTGATGTTGGATGACACCTATGGTGATGGAGTCGTGAGTGGCCCGCAGTTGTGGGTGAACAAGGAGGGCAGGAGAGGACTAAGCAAACACCCTTGTGGGACCCCGGTATAGATGGTCAGCATGGCGGAGGTGATGTTGCCTACCCTCACCACCTGGGCTCGACCCGTCAGGAAGTCCAAAATCCAGTTGCAGAGGGAGGTGTCAGTCTCAGGGTCCTAAGCTTGGTGACAAGCTTGGAGGGGACAATGGTGTTGAACGCTGAGCTGTAGTCAGTGAACAGCATTCTCACATAGGTATTCCTCTTATCTAGGTGGGAAAGGGCAGCGTGGAATGCAACTGAGATTGTGTCGTCTATGGATCTGTTGGGGCGGTATGCAAATTGGAGAGGGTCTAAGGTGCCTGGGATGATGGACTTGATGTGTGCAATAACCAGCCTTTCAAAGCACAGGGTGGCAGTCATTGTGGCAAGAAGCCTTACCGTTCATGAGAACAAGAATGATGGTAGCAGTCTTAAACAATGTGGGGATTACAGACTGGGACAAGGAGAGGTTGAAAATGACTGTGAATATGCCTGCCGGCTGATCTGCGCATGCTCTGAGAACGTGCCCTGGAACGATCTCATTATGCCCTACTTTGAACTCAGCTGCTATGATCAAATCAAACTGAGAACTGTACCAGACTAAGTTAGATAATGGCGTCTCTTATGCAAACAAAGACCATGGGCCTTGAGTATGGTGGCCCTAAGGGGCAAATTACTTGAATGGATAGTTCAAACAGGGCAGTTTAAAACTTCCCACATAGAGCATGTTCAAGATTATAGCCTACTGTGTATGTGGTTGATATTACCAAACCCATTAAATGGCCTATAGTGTCTTTTTCAAACAGAGGTGGATCGAATTATATTGCGTGTGCTTTATTGTTTCTGTAGCCATAGTGATATAATCTTATGGCACTTGAAAGAGCAATCAAAAAAGCCTACTGTATAATTACTTTTTCCTCTTTGACATGGCATGCATTTTAATTAAGTCTAAAAGTTGTACCTGTTTTTTTAAACTAAATGGAATTTATACAACACTGTTGTGATAATTAAATTACTACTTGCTATTTTCAAACGTTGTTCAATGGCAGAGACCAAGAAAATGTAATTGGTTTTCCTGCTCGAACCAAACTTTAACGTACCTTGAGTAACATGCCTCATTGTAAATGCATTTAAAGTGTTGTGAAATAGAGATTGGGACAAAGAGTTCAAAGTGGTAAACATTTTCATACCATCACCACACAAACGAATGAAAGCAGAATTAAACTCAGCAAAAAAAGAAATGTCCTCTCACTGTCAACTGCATTTATTTTCAGAAAACTTAACGTGTAAAGATTTGTATGAACATATCAAGATCAATAACTGAGACATAAACTGAACAAGTTCCATAGACGTGACTAACAAAAATGGAATAAAGTGTTCATGAACAAAGGGGAGGTCAAATCAAAAGTAACAGTCAGTATCTGGTGTGGCCACCCAGCAGCATTAAGTACTGCAGTGCTTCTCCTCCTCATGGACTGCACCAGATTTGCCAGTTCTTGCTGTGAGATGTTACCCCACTCTTCCACCAACGCACCTGCAAGTTCCCGGACATTTCAGGGGGGAATGGCCATAGACCTCACCCTTCCAATCCAACAGGTCCCAGACGTGCTCAATGGGATTGAAATCCGGTTTCTTCGCTGGCCATGGCGGAACACTGACATTCCTGTCTTGAAGGAAATCACGCACAGAACGAGCAGTATGGCTGGTGGCATTGTCATGCTGGAGGGTCATGTCAGGATGAGCCAGCAGGAAGGGTACCACATGAGGGAGGAGGATATCTTCCCTGTAACGCACAGCATTGAGATTTCCTGCAATGACAACAAGCTCAGTCCGATGATGCTGTGACACACCACCACAGACCATGACAGACCCTCCACCTCCAAATCGATCCCACTCCAGAGTACAGGCCTCGGTGTAACGCTCATTCCTTCGATAATAAACGTGAATCCGAATATCACCCCTGGTGAGACAAGACCGCGACTCGTCACTTTTTGCCAGACCTGTCTGGTCCAGCGACGGTTGTTGCAGGTGATGTCTGGTGAGGACCAGCCTTACAACAGGTCTACAAGCTCTCAGTCCAGCCTCTCTCAGCCTATTGCGGACAGTCTGAGCACTGATTGAGGGATTGTGCATTCCTGGTGTAACTCAGGCAGTTGTTGTTGCCATCCTGTACATGTCCCACTGGTGTGATGTTCGGATGTACTGATCCTGTGCAGGTGTTACACGTGGTCTGCCACTTCGAGGACGATCAGCTGTCTGTCCTGTCTCCCTGTAGCGCGTCTCACAGTACAGACATTGCAATTTATTGCCCTGGCCACATCTGCAGTCCTCATGCCTCCTTGAAGCATGCCTAAGGCACATTCACACAGATGAGCAGGGACCCTGGTTTTTCAGAGTCAGTAGAAATGCCTCTTAAGTGTACTAAGTTTCATAACTGTGACCTTATTTGCCTACCGTCTGTAAGCTGTTAGTGTCTTAACGACGGTTCCACAGATGCATGTTCATTAATTGTTTATGGTTCATTGAACAAGCATGGGAAACAGTGTTTAAACCCTTTACAATGAAAATCTGTGAAGTCATTTGGATTTTTACGAATTATCTTTGAAAGACAGGGTCTTTTTTTTGCTGAGTTTAGTTGAATTTGCTGAGTGAGTGCACTATTTTTAGCTAAGGTGTACTTTCCTCCAGGGTGTCTATGCAGAGCCATACTCCCTCTGAAAAGGACGTGAATAACAGAACTGTTCCTCAGTGGCCTCCTTAAATCACCATGACCAAAGCTGAGTAATGCTATGAATAAATGACATGCATTATTTCACATGAGTTCTGCTATGAGGTTCTTTTCTCTGTTGGTTATTCCCCCCCCCCAAAAAAACTGCTGTGAATGTCTCCACATTACTGATGGATGGTCACAGGGCTGGCGTCACCAACAGGGAATGATTGAGATCCCTGTTGGTAACATTAATCTCTCCCCACACTGTCCTTAGAAGTAAACACACATCTTATGCACTCTAATAATTAATCGCCACTGGGTTCTATAACTTACAGGCCCTTGTTAGGGAAGAGACGTCAGCCTTCTGCATAAACTCTCTGCTTACTGCTGTGTTGCCAGAGCATTATGTTAATATTATTGTCACGGACTTGGACCTGCTGCATATTCATTATAAGTTAGGAAGCGGTATAGGTTATTTTTTTTACCCCTATAGAGTGACACAGCGTTTTTGAAGAATGAGCAGGTGTGGACCGAGAGATCGCAGACTCTGGGCTCCTGCGTTCTCACCAGATGGCAGGTATAAGTCGCCTCTCACTTTAGTATCTCCTTGCTGAGAGATATATCGCCTGCTGTCAAGGATGGTGTCACGAGGCCAGCAGCAGTCAAGTCAAATGAATGCAGCTACACTTGTGAGATGCATGCGCCTTTTTACAGCCATAATTTCTCTCAATGGGGTTTCTCTCAATCTCCGAAGTGGTGTTCTGTGTGTAGCATCAGTTAACAGAGACACTCTCCCTCTCCACAACACAGCAGCTAATTATCCATTTGGTGCCAATTTGCTAGAGTCTTATGAGCTCCTCCAAAGTTCTCCAGATGTATTTAGGACAGAGCAGAGCATGGTTAAGTACTTGTGGTGGGCAATGAAGCGTCTCAGCAGGATGATGTTGTCTTGAAGTGACTGTGTATGTCAACTGAGTGTGAAGATGGTAGAGTGCAGAGCCTCCACAGTCAGAGGGCTCAGTAATTGCAATGGTATGAAATGAATAAAGTAATTAATATGAATGTCTTTATTCAGGTAATGAATGGCTTAGAACACATTGAGTAAAGCAACATTTGAATATCTTAAAATACACTACAACAAACAGAAAGCATTCCTCCACTGACAACATTGCCTCAAGTAATGGTTTTGTCAAATCAAATCAAAATATAATTTTATTTGTTATACGCTTCATAAACAAACAGGTGTAGACAAACAGTGAAATACTTACTTACGGGTCCTTTTTCAACCATGCAGAGACGAAGATAAAAAAATATATAATACTGACATGAGGAAAATATGTGCAGTGAATAACAATAATGAGTAAAAATAACATGGCTTTATACAAGGAGTACAAGTACTGAGTCAATGTGCAGGGGTACCAGGTAATTGATGTACTGTAGCTATTCACATATAGGTTGCGTTACTAGTGACTAGGCAACAGGATAGATAATAGACAGTAGTAGCAGCGGGTAGCCATTTGATTAGCTATGCCAAGTAACACGAGCTTACAAGACGAGCTAAATCACTTCTATGCTCGCTTTGAGGCAAGCAACACTGAGGCATGAGTGAGAGCACCAGCTGTTCCGGACGACTGTGTGATCACGCTCTCTGTAGCCGACGTGAGTAAGACTTTTAAACAGGTTAACATCCCTTAGGCTGCGGGGCCAGACGGATTACCAGGACGTGTGCTGACTAACTGGCAGGTGTCTTCATTGACATTTTCAACACGTCCGTGATTGAGTCAGTAATACCATCATGTTTCAAGCAGACCACCATAGTCCCTGTGCCCAAGAACACAAAGACAACCTGTCTAAATGACTATAGACCCGTAGCACTCACGTCCGTAGCCATGAAGTGCTTTGAAACGTTGGTAATGGCTCACATCAACACCATTATCCCAGAAGCCCTAGACCCACTCCAATTTGCATACCACCCAAACAGATCCACAGATAATACAATCTTTATTGCACTCCACACTGCCCTTTCCCACCTGGACAAAAGGAGCACTTATGTGAGAATGCCTTTCATTGACTAAAGCTCAGCGTTCAACACCATAGTACCCTCAAAGCTCAATCACTGTGCTCAGTCCCCTCCTGTACTCCCTGTTCACCCAAGACTGCATTGCCAGGCACGACTCCAAAACCATCATCAAGTCTGCAGACGACACAACAGTGGTAGGCCTGATCACCGACAACGACAGCCTATAGGGAGGAGGTCAGAGACCTGGCTGGGTGGTGCCAGAATAACAACCTATCCCTCAACGTAACCAAGGCTAAGGAGATGATTGTGGACTATAGGAAAAGGAGGAACAAGCACACCCCCATTCTCATCGACAGGGCTGTAGTGGAGCAGGTTGAGAGCTTCAAGTTTCTTGGTGTCCACATCAACAACAAACTAGAATGGTCCAAACACACCAAGACCAAGTGAAGAGGGCACGACAAAGCCTATTCCCCCTCAGGAAACTAAAAAGATTTGGCATGGGTCCTGAGATCCTCAAAAGGTTCTATTACTCAGCCTCTGACCGCAAGGCACTACCAAGTAGAGGTCGACCGATTTATTTTTATTTTTTTCAATGCCGATACCGGTTATTGGAGGACCAAAAAAAGCCGATACCGATTAATCGGATGATTTTTTTAATCTATTTGTAATAATGACAATTACAACAATACTGAATGAACACTTATTTTAACTTTAATATAATACATCAATAAAATCAATTTAGCCTCAAATAAATAATGAAACATGTTCAATTTGGTTTAAATACTTCAAAATAAAGTGTTGGAGAAGAAAGTAAAAAATGCAATATGTGCCAAGTAAGAAAGCTAATGTTTCAGGACCTTGCTCAGAAGATGAGAACATATTAAAGCTGGTGGTTCCTTTTAACATGAGTCTTCAATATTCCCAGATAAGAAGTTTAATGTTGTAGTTATTATAGGAATGACAGGACTATTTCTATACCATTTGTATTTCATTAACCTTTGACTATTGGATGTTCTTATAGGCACTTTAGTATTGCCAGTGTAACAGTATAGCTTCCATCCCTCTCCTCGCTCCTACCTGGGCTCGAACCAGGAACACATCGACAACAGCGACCCTTGAAGCAGCGTTACCCATCGCTCCACAAAATCCGCAGCCCTTGCAGAGCAAGGGGAACAACTACTCCAACTACAACTAGTCTCAGAGCGAGCCCCGCTAACTAGCTAGCCATTTCACATCAGTTACACCAGCCTAATCTCAGGAGTTGATAGGCTTGAAGTCATATCAAATCAAATCAAATGACACTGACGTCATGACGGTTTCTGGAAGGAAATGCTGTAGGAACGCTCAACCGGTGTCGCTCATTCAGCCGACAGAAACTTTCAACCGGTTTTCCCCATTAAGCAGCGGGTCGGAGTCAGAGACCGAGTCTTCTCTGGTCTCTACTCCTCCCGTTACGGGGTCTGAGACGCCGAAGCTTCCCACCATTAGCTCTGACCAATTGAAAACTCTAGTCATTGGCGACTCCATTACCCGCAGTATTAGACTTAAAACGAATCATCCAGCGATCATACACTGTTTACCGGGGGGCAGGGCTACCGACGTTAAGGCTAATCTGAAGATGGTGCTGGCTAAAGCTAAAACTGGCGAGTGTAGAGAGTATAGAGATATTGTTATCCACGTCGGCACCAACGATGTTAGGATGAAACAGTCAGAGATCACCAAGCGCAACATAGCTTCTGCGTGTAAATCAGCTAGAAAGATGTGTCGTCAACGAGTAATTGTCTCTGGCCCCCTCCCAGTTAGGGGGAGTGATGAGCTCTACAGCAGAGTCTCACAACTCAATCGCTGGTTGAAAACTGTTTTCTGCCCCTCCCAAAAGATAGAATTTGTAGATAATTGGCCCTCTTTCTGGGACTCACCCACAAACAGGACCAAGCCTGACCTGCTGAGGAGTGACGGACTCCATCCTAGCTGGAGGGGTGCTCTCATTTTATCTACCAACATAGACAGGGCTCTAGCTCCACAATGAAATAGGGTGCAGGCCAGCCTGCCAGCATAGTGGAGTCTGCCACTAGCACAGTCAGTGTAGTCAGCTCAGCTATCACCATTGAGACCGTGTCTGTGCCTCGACCTAGGTTGGGCAAAACTAAACATGGCGGTGTTCGCCTTAGCAGTCTCACTAGGATAAAGACCACCTCCATTCCTGTCATTATTGAAAGAGATCATGATACCTCACATCTCAAAATAGGGCTACTTAATGTTAGATCCCTTACTTCAAAGGCAATTATAGTCAATTAACTAATCACTGATCAAAATCTTGATGTGATTGGCCTGACTGAAACATGGCTTAAGCCTGATGAATTTACTGTGTTAAATGAGGCCTCACCTCCTGGCTACACTAGTGACCATATCCCCCGTGCATCCCGCAAAGGCGGAGGTGTTGCTAACATTTACGATAGCAAATTTCAATTTACAAAAAAAAAAATGACGTTTTCGTCTTTTGAGCTTCTAGTCATGAAATCTATGCAGCCTACTCAATCACATTTTATAGCTACTGTTTACAGGCCTCCTGGGCCATATACAGCGTTCCTCACTGAGTTCCCTGAATTCCTATCGGACCTTGTAGTCATAGCAGATAATATTCTAATCTTTGGTGACTTTAATATTCACATGGAAAAGTCCACAGACCCACTCCAAAAGGCTTTCGGAGCCATCATCGACTCAGTGGGTTTTGTCCAACATGTCTCTGGACCCACTCACTGTCACAGTCATACGCTGGACCTAGTTTTGTCCCATGGAATAAATGCTGTGGATCTTAATGTTTTTCCTCACAATCCTGGACTATCGGACCACCATTTTATTACGTTTGCAATTGCAACAAATAATCTGCTCAGACCCCAACCAAGGAACATCAAAAGTCATGCTATAAATTCACAGACAACACAAAGATTCCTTGATGTCCTTCCAGATTCCCTCTGTCTACCCAAGGACGCCAGAGGACAAAAATCAGTTTACCACCTAACTGAGGAACTCAATTTAACCTTGCGCCATACCCTAGATGCAGTTGCACCCCTAAAAACTAAAATAATTTCTCATAAGAAACTAGCTCCCTGGTACACAGAAAATACCTGAGCTCTGAAGCAAGCTTCCAGAAAATTGGAACGGAAATGGCGCCACACCAAACTGGAAGTCTTCCGACTAGCTTGGAAAGACAGTACCGTGCAGTACCGAAGAGCCCTTACTGCTGCTCGATCATCCTATTTTTCTAACTTAATTGAGGAAAATAAGAACAATCCGAAATTCCTTTGTGATACTGTCGCAAAGCTAACTAAAAAGCAGCATTCCCCAAGAGAGGATGACTTTCACTTTAGCAGTGATACATTCATGAACTTCTCTGAGGAAAAGATTATGATTATTAGAAAGCAAATTACGGACTCCTCTTTAAATCTGCGTATTCCTTCAAAGCTCAGTTGTCCTGAGTCTGCACAACTCTGCCAGGACCTAGGATCAAGAGAGACGCTCAAGTGTTTTAGTACTATATCTCTTGACACAATGATGAAAATAATCATGGCCTCTAAACCTTCAAGCTGCATACTGGACCCTATTCCAACTAAACTACTGAAAGAGCTGCTTCCTGTGCTTGGCCCTCCTATGTTGAACATAATAAACGGCTCTCTATCCACCAGATGTGTACCAAACTCACTAAAAGTGGCAGTAATAAAGCCTCCCTTGAAAAAGCCAAACCTTGACCCAGAAAATATAAAAAACTATCGGCCTATATTGAATCTTCCATTCCTCTCAAAAATGTCAGAAAAGGCTGCTGCGCAGCAACTCACTGCCTTCCTGAAGACAAACAATGTATACGAAATGCTTCAGTCTGGTTTTAGACCCCATCATAGCACTGAGACGGCACTTGTGAAGGTGGTAAATTACATTTTAATGGCATCGGACCGAGGCTGTCCTCGTGCTCCTAGACCTTAGTGCTGCTTTTGATACCATCGATCACCACATTCTTTTGGAGAGATTGGAAACCCAAATTGGCCTACACGGACAAGTTCTGGCCTGGTTTAGATCTTATCTGTCGGAAAGATATCAGTTTGTCTCCGTGAATGGTTTGTGCTCTGACAAATCAACTGTAAATTCCAGTGTTCCTCAAGGTTCCGTTTTAGGACCACTATTGTTTTCACTATATATTTTACCTCTTGGGGATGTTATTCGAAAACATAATGTTAACTTTCACTGCTATGCAGATGTCACACAGCTGTACATTTCAATGAAACATGGTGAACCCCAAAATTGCCCTTGCTAGAAGCATGTGTTTCAGACATAAGGAAGTGGATGCCTGCAAACTTTCTACTTTTAAACTCGGACAAAACAGAGATGCTTGTTCTAGATCCCAAGAAACAAATAGATCTTCTGTTGAATCTGACAATTAATCTTAATGGTTGTACAGTCGTCTCAAATAAAACTGTGAAGGACCTCGGCGTTACTCTGGACCCTGATCTCTCTTTTGAAGAGCATATCAAGACCATTTCAAGGACAGCTTTTTCCCATCTACGTAACATTGCAAAAATCAGAAACTTTCTGTCCAAAAATGATGCAGAAAAATTAATCCATGCTTTTGTCACTTCTAGGTTAGACTACTGCAATGCTCTACTTTCCGGCTACCCGGATAAAGCACTAAATAAACTTCAGTTAGTGCTAAATACGGCTGCTAGAATCCTGACTAGAACCAAAAAATGTGATCATATTACTCCAGTGCTAGCCTCTTTACACTGGATTCCTGTCAAAGCAAGGGCTGATTTCAAGGTTTTACTGCTAACCTACAAAGCATTACATGGGCTTGCTCCTACCTATCTCTCTGATTTGGTCCTGCCGTACATACCTACACGTACCCTACGGTCACAAGACGCAGGCCTCCTAATTGTCCCTGGAATTTCTAAGCAAACAGCTGGAGGCAGGGCTTTCTCTTATAGAGTTCCATTTTTATGGAACGGTCTGCCTACCCATGTCAGAGACGCAAACTCGGTCTCAACCTTTAAGTCTTTACTGAAGACTCATCTCTTCAGTGGGTCATATGATTGAGTGTAGTCTGGCCCAGGAGTGGGAAGGTGAACGGAAAGGCTCTGGAGCAACGAACCGCCCTTGCTGTCTCTGCCTGGCCGGTTCCCCTCTTTCCACTGGGATTCTCTGCCTCTAACCCTATTACAGGGGCTGAGTCACTGGCTTACTGGGGCTCTCATGCCGTCCCTGGAGGGGGTGCATCACCTGAGTGGGTTGATTCACTGATGTAGTCATCCTGTCTGGGTTGGCGCCCCCTCCTTTGGGTTGTGCCGTGGCGGAAGTCTTTGTGGGCTATACTCAGCCTTGTCTCAGGATGGTAAGTTGGTGGTTGAAGATATCCCTCTAGTGGTGTGGGGGCTGTGCTTTGGCAAAGTGGGTGGGGTTATATCCTTCCTGTTTGGCCCTGTCCGGGGATGTCCTCGGATGGGGCCACAGTGTCTCCTGACCCCTCCTGTCTCAGCCTCCAGTATTTATGCTGCAGTAGTTTATGTGTCGGGGGGCTAGGGTCAGTTTGTTATATCTGGAGTACTTCTCCTGTCCTATTCGGTGTCCTGTGTGAATCTAAGTGTGCGTTCTCTAATTCTCTCCTTCTCTCTTTCTTTCTCTCTCTCGGAGGACCTGAGCCCTAGGACCATGCCCCAGGACTACCTGACATGATGACTCCTTTCTGTCCCCAGTCCACCTGGCCGTCCTGCTGCTCCAGTTTCAACTGACCTGAGCCCTAGGACCATGCCCCAGGACTACCTGACATGATGACTCCTTGCTATCCCCAGTCCACCTGACCGTGCTGCTGCTCCAGTTTCAACTGTTCTGCCTTACTATTATTCGACCATGCTGGTCATTTATGAACATTTGAACATCTTGGCCATGTTATGTTATAATCTCCACCCGGCACAGCCAGAAGAGGACTGGCCACCCCACATAGCCTGGTTCCTCTCTAGGTTTCTTCCTAGGTTTTGGCCTTTCTAGGGAGATTTTCCTAGCCACCGTGCTTCTACACCTGCATTGCTTGCTGTTTGGGGTTTTAGGCTGGGTTTCTGAACAGCACTTTGAGATATCAGCTGATGTACGAAGGGCTATATAAATACATTTGATTTGATTTGAAGTCATAAACAGCGCAATGCTTGAAGCAGAGCTGCTGGCAAAACGCACGAAAGTGCTGTTTGAATGAATGCTTACGAGCCTGCTGGTGCCTACCATCGCTCAGTCAGACTGCTCTATCAAATCGTAGACTTAATTATAACATAATAACACACAGAAAGCCTATGGTCGAATCCGGAAACTATCATTTCAAAAACAAAACATTTATTCTTTCAGTGAAATACGGAACCGTTCTGTATTTTATCTAACGGATGGCATCCCTAAGTCTAAATATTGCTGTTACAATACACAACCTTCAATGTTATGTCATAATTACGTAAAATTCTGGCAAATTAGTTCGCAATGAGCCAGGTGGCCCAAACTGTTGCATATACCCTGACTCTACGTGCAATGAATGCAAGAGAAGTGACCATTTCAGCTGGTCAATATTGCCTGCTAACCTTTCTGTTAGCTAAATATGCAGGTTAAAAAATATATACTTCTGTGTATTGATTTTGAGAAAGGCATTAATGTTTATGGTTAGGTACACGTTGGAGCAACGACAGTCCTTTTTCGCGAATGCGCACCGCTTCGATTATATGCAACGCAGGACACGCTAGATAAATTAGTAATATCATCAACCATGTGTAGTTATAAGTAGTGATTATGATTGATTGTTTTCTATAAGATAAGTTTAATGCTAGCTAGCAACTTACCCTGGCTTCTTACTGCATTCGCGTAACAGGCAGGCTTCTCGTGAGACAGGTGGTAAGAGCGTTGGACTAGTAACCGTAAGGTTGCAAGATTGAATCCCTGAGCTGACAAGGTAAAAATCTGTCGTTCTGCCCCTGAACAAGGCAGTTAACCCACCGTTCCTAGGCCGTCATTGAAATTAAGAATGTGTTCTTAACTGACTTGCCTCGTTAAATAAAGTTGTAAAAAAAATCGGCCCTAATTAATCGGCCATTCCGATTAATCTGTTGAACTCTACTACAGAGGGTATTGCATACGGCCCAGTACATCACTGGGGCTCAGCTGCCTGCCATCCAAGACCTCTACATCAGGCAGTGTCAGAGGAAGGCCCTAAAAATTGTCAAAGACCCCAGCCACCCCAGTCATAGACTGTTCTCTCTACTACCGCATGGCAAGCGGTACCAGAATGCCAAGTATAGGACAAAAAGGCTTCTCAACAGTTTTTACCCCCAAGCCATAAGACTCCTGAACAGGTACTACCCTGACTATTTGCATTGTGTGCCACCCCCCAACCCCAATTTTACGCTACTGCTACTCTCTGTTCATCATTTATGCATAGTCACTTTAACCATATCTACATGTACATACTACATCAACCAGCCTGCCTAACCGGTGTCTGTATGTAGCCTCGCTACTTTTATAGCCTCACTACTGTATATAGCCTGTTTTTCTACTGTTGTTTTATTTCTTTACTTACTTATTGTTCACCTAATACCTTTTTGCACTATTGGTTAGAGCCTGTAAGTAAGCATTTCACCGAACACCTGTTGTATTCGGCGCACGTGACAGAAACTGATTTGATATTTAGCTGTGTTGTTTAGCAGTCTTATGGCTTGGGGGTAGAAGCTGTTCAGGGTCATCTTGGTTCTGGACTTGGTGCATTGGTACTGCTTGCCATGCGGTAGCAGAGAGAACAGTCTATGACTGGGGTGGCTGGGGTCTTTGACAATTTTTAGGGCCTTCCTCTGACACTGCCTGGTGTAGAGGTCCTGGATGGCAGGGAGCTTGACCCCAGTGATGTATTGGGCCATACTCATCACCCTCTGTAGCACCTTGCGATCTAATGCCTTGCAGTTGCTGTACCAAGCGGTGATGCAGCCAATCAAGATGCTCTCAATGGTACAGCTGTATAACTATTTGAGGATCTGAGGGCCCATGCCAAATCTTTTCAGCCTCCTATGGGGGAAGAGGCATTATCATGCCTTCTTCATAACTGTGTGGGTGTGTTTGTACCATGATAGATCCTTAGTGATGTGGATACTGAGGAACTTGAAGCTCTCGACACTCTTGTGTTGTTGTTCTGGCACCACACTGCCAAGTCTCTGACCTCCTCCCTATAGGCTGCCTCATCATCAACTGTAATCAGTCCTACCACTGTCATGCAAAGTTGATGACGGTGCTGGAGTCGTGCGCGGCCACGCAGTCATGGGTGAGAGTACAGGAGGGGACTAAGCACACACCCAAGGGGCCCCTGCGTTGATAGTCAGCATGGCGGATGTGTTGTTGCCTACCCTCACCACATGGGGGCGGCCCGTCAGGAAGTCTAGGATCCAGTTGTAGAGGGAGGTGTCCCAGGGTCCTGAGCTTGGAGGGGACTATGGTGTTGAATGCTGATCTGTAGTCAATAAAGTATTTATTTTGTCCAGGTGGGTGAGGACAGTGTGGAGTGCAATAGAGATTGCATCATCTGTGGATCTGTTGGGGAGGTATACCCCAAATTGGAGTGGGTCCGGTTATCATCCGCTTCATAGGACCACTTGCTTTAGGCAAGATGCAGGAGGATAGAGTTATGGTCTGATTTGCCAAAAGGGAAGGCGAGGGAGGGCCATGTATGTGTTTCTGTTTGTGGAATTAAGCTGATCGAGAATTGTGTCAATTCCAGTTGCACAGGTGACATGCTGGTAAAAATGTGGTCAAATGGATTTTACTTTCCCAGAATTAAAATCAATAGCCACAAGAAACGCTACCTCTGAATGTGCATTTTATTTTAAGTTTATGGCCCTATACAGCTCGTTGAGTATGGTCTTAGCGCCAGCATCGGTTTGTGGTGGTAAATAGACAGCTACGAAAAATATAGATGAAATCTCTCTTTGTAAATTGTATGGTCTGCAGCTTATCATGAGGGGTTTGTTTAAATGAGTTAAGACACATTTCGGTTGTGCAATTGACTAGGTATCCCCTTTCCCTTCCCTAACTCAGGCAATCAAAAGCTCAATACTTCCTTAACATTAGAGATCATGCGCCAGCTGTTGTTAACAAAGAGACACACTCCTCTTCTTCCTTTCATCGCACCCGAGTCTGCCGTCCGGTCTTGACGATGCATAGAAAAGTCAGCAAGATGTACAATATATCCATGTCCTCGTTCAGCCATGATTGAGAAACTTACAGTTTTTCAAGTCCAATTGATAGGATAGTCTTGAATGGAGGTCATCCAGTTTGTTCTCCAGTGACTGCACATTCAGCCAATAGAACAGAGGGCAATGGCAGTCTGTTTGCTCGCCCACATAGTCTCATCAGGGTGCCGGCTTTTGGTCATTGCTACTGGCTCTGAGGTTGAGTGTGTTTTGGGCTAATTATACTCTTGAAAAGGTCACATCTATGATACTGTCCCAAGATTCCTCTTAGTGCTAGTGACCTTTGATCTAACTGGCCATGCTCAGGTCCTTCCCAACCATGTTTGTCCACTTGATGTGGCTGTCTTCCCAGAGTCTGTCCTCCCTGTGGGCCTTCAGAGACCACCCTCTGAACCATTGACCTTGACAGAAAACCAAGCCGTCTGTCTTCCATCTCAAGCCAGGTTTTTTGGTAATCTCTTGATGCACACACACACACACTGGCCTTTCGCTCTGACAAGATCACCTGGCACAGACAACATGGTACTAACACCATGGCTCATGCCATATGTCCATTGACATACAGCTCTTGATTAGGCCTCCAATGCAAAATGGCCTGCTGTGATTCTAAGCTCTAACTCACTGGCATGTCTGTACATCTACTAGAGTCAGATGAGGTCCCTGGTAATGTGAGCTGCAGGATTAAGCTTGGCATGGACATTTACTATAGACCGATCTCACTAATATACACTGACTACAAAATAATTGGCAAAAACATTTGAGCAAATGATGGGTGAATGCAGCATACAGCATCAGACTTTCTCTAGGTTTGGATTCATTGTGCGCCACCCCCTGGGTCTCCCGGTTGGCTGCGACAGAGCCTTGACTCGAACCCAGAATCTCGAGTGGCACAGCTACCACTGTGACGATGCGGTGCCTTAGACCACTGCGCCACCCAGGAGGTCCCTGGTGGGGGCTTTTTGTAATGGTGAAAGTAATTATCAGAGAAATGGAGTTGGAAATGCCTTTATGCGCAAATATTGATAAAATAACTATCATGTCGAGGTAATATTGGAATCACTTGATGATATGTTGTGTGGTCCTCCCACTATGTCTCTGGAAAGCAAGCTGTTTAGTTAGGCTATAGATGAAATAAATGATGATGAACTTCACATGGTGGTGAAGGTACAAGGTGATGAGCTTGATGCTCCTTTCCAATAAATAACGAGGGTCTTATTCTGGTGACATGATGATCGATGCTTGGCTGCTGTTTGACAAATACAATTGATATTGTTTTCATGCATAATGATCTCATAATCTAGGTAGTACTGTATGTGCAAGCTGTTGGCTAGAGTGGATGTGCCAAGACCAGAGTGGGCACGTTTGCTATATAAGGCAACATTTTTTGTGACAAAACCATTAGAACAGTTGAAAAAAAAAATGTATTCAGTACATTGGAATTTACTGGTAAAAGTTATTTTTATGTGCACCACAACATGACACAGCCATTTATCCGCAAAAAGTCAGGTTGATAGAGACACATCGCTTGTGGGAGACTGAGCATATTGTGTTATGCAGATCGTTGAATATTTGCATGAATATCGGTCGCAAATTGGATAGAAACCTAGCTACTGATATCCTATACGGTTTTATCTTATAGGATCATATAAGATTCCAATACAAGAATCCAACAGAAAATACCTATCAGATTTTGGAACCAGTCTTGTTGGAATCCTACAGGATATTATACTCCTGTATGTAAAATCTTAACAGTGTGCTGCAGTAAGGTGTAAGGGTCTAATCTCCCGACTCCACAGCACATATATGAGTCCTTACCCACTTTCTCTACCCCTCTCTATATCTGTACTTACATCTGCCCTGTAAAAAACTACAAATAAATAACTCTGATCTCCTTAAATATATACATTTTACCATAGTCAAAAAATCCCATACACCTGGGACAGCTTCAGCATGCATGCACCCTGCCCACCACAGGAGTTGCTAGAGCACAATGGGACAAGGACATCCCGACCGGCCCAAACCTCCCCTAATGCACCCTGCCCACCACAGGAGTTGCTAAAGCGCGATGGGACAAGGACATCCCGATCGGCCCAAACCTCCCCTAATGCACCCTGCCCACCACAGGAGTTGCTAGAGCACAATGGGACAAGGACATCCCGACCGGCCCAAACCTCCCCTAATCCAGACAACGCTGGGCCAATTGTGCACCGCCTCAGGGGTCACTCGGTTGTGGCCGACTTCTGACACAAGCCTGGGATCAAACCAGGATCAGCTAGCACTGGAATACAGTGCCTTAGACTGCTGCACCACTCAGGAGGCTATTTAACTAGGCAAGTCAGTTAAGAACAAATTCTTACTTTACAATGACAGTCTAGCACAGCCAAAACATCCCCTAACCTGGACGATGCTGGGCACCGCCCCATGAGACTCCCGATCACGGTCGGTCATGATAAGGTCCGGGATCAAAACAGGGTCTGTAGATACACCTCTAGCACTGAGATGCAGTACCTTAGAAAGCTGCGCCACTCAGGAGCTATGGACACAGCCAAACAACGGAAGTAATGGATTCGACTTCCACTTTACTTACTGGTCCTTTGTAGCTCTGTTTATAGTTTGCTAATGAATTTAGCATACAGTGCCTTGCGAAAGTATTCGGCCCCCTTGAACTTTGCGACCTTTTGCCACATTTCAGGCTTCAAACATAAAGATATAAAACTGTATTTTTTTGTGAAGAATCAACAACAAGTGGGACACAATCATGAAGTGGAACGACATTTATTGGATATTTCAAACTTTTTTAACAAATCAAAAACTGAAAAATTGGGCGTGCAAAATTATCCAGCCCCCTTCAGTTAATACTTTGTAGCGCCACCTTTTGCTGCGATTACAGCTGTAACTCGCTTGGGGTATGTCTCTATCAGTTTTGCACATCGAGAGACTGAAATTTTTTCCCATTCCTCCTTGCAAAACAGCTCGAGCTCAGTGAGGTTGGATGGAGAGCATTTGTGAACAGCAGTTTTCAGTTCTTTCCACAGATTCTCGATTGGATTCAGGTCTGGACTTTGACTTGGCCATTCTAACACCTGGATATGTTTATTTTTGAACCATTCCATTGTAGATTTTGCTTTATGTTTTGGATCATTGTCTTGTTGGAAGACAAATCTCCGTCCCAGTCTTAGGTGTTTTGCAGACTCCATCAGGTTTTCTTCCAGAATGGTCCTGTATTTGGCTCCATCCATCTTCCCATCAATTTTAACCATCTTCCCTGTCCCTGCTGAAGAAAAGCAGGCCCAAACCATGATGCTGCCGCCACCATGTTTGACAGTGGGGATGGTGTGTTCAGCTGTGTTGCTTTTACGCCAAACATAACGTTTTGCATTGTTGCCAAAAAGTTCAATTTTGGTTTCATCTGACCAGAGCACCTTCTTCCACATGTTTGGTGTGTCTCCCAGGTGGCTTGTGGCAAACTTTAAACAACACTTTTTATGGATATCTTTAAGAAATGGCTTTCTTCTTGCCACTCTTCCATAAAGGCCAGATTTGTGCAATATACGACTGATTGTTGTCCTATGGACAGAGTCTCCCACCTCAGCTGTAGATCTCTGCAGTTCATCCAGAGTGATCATGGGCCTCTTGGCTGCATCTCTGATCAGTCTTCTCCTTGTATGAGCTGAAAGTTTAGAGGGACGGCCAGGTCTTGGTAGATTTGCAGTGGTCTGATACTCCTTCCATTTCAATATTATCGCTTGCACAGTGCTCCTTGGGATGTTTAAAGCTTGGGAAATCTTTTTGTATCCAAATCCGGCTTTAAGCTTCTTCACAACAGTATCTCGGACCTGCCTGGTGTGTTCCTTGTTCTTCATGATGCTCTCTGCGCTTTTGACAGACCTCTGAGACTATCACAGTGCAGGTGCATTTATACGGAGACTTGATTACACACAGGTGGATTGTATTAATCATCATTAGTCATTTAGGTCAACATTGGATCATTCAGAGATCCTCACTGAACTTCTGGAGAGAGTTTGCTGCACTGAAAGTAAAGGGGCTGAATAATTTTGCACGCCCAATTTTTCAGTTTTTGATTTGTTAAAAAAGTTTGAAATATCCAATAAATGTCGTTCCACTTCATGATTGTGTCCCACTTGTTGTTGATTCTTCACAAAAAAATACAGTTTTATATCTTTATGTTTGAAGCCTGAAATGTGGCAAAAGGTTGCAAAGTTCAAGGGGGCCGAATACTTTCGCAAGGCACTGTATTTTAAAGGGGGAAAGTAATGAGGAAAATACATTAGTTTATTTACATGCAGTATTCACCAACAAATCGATTGTTTTTCCCAATTACATTCCTCTGCCATTCGACCCAGCCTCTGTGCCGCATGAGTTAAGGCCAATCTAGTCGATTCCTTATAGAAACAGAGGACATTAACGTTTTGAACCACAGTCATAGAAGATAATTGCATTTTAAATTAAAGTCGTACTCAATTGATTATCAGTGGATATTGAATCGATGTGAGAGTCAAGTGCAGAAAACATTGGACTGGCTGGCTAGGGTGATTAACTGCATGTTGCTGGATTGTATGTGAGATCAAGCGAGAAGATTAAAAGGCCTTTCAATGAGCGTTGAAATTGCCTTGAAGAGGCAATGAAAAGCTAAAGGCCATTTAGGGTTTACAGTAGAGCTAAAAGCACTTTAGAGACCCTCTTGCAGTGTTAGTGGTACACAGTAGAAGGGTATGTGTAGCTAGTGCTTGCTTTTCAAAAAGGTACCTCTTGAATGTGTCACTTTTTAAAGTTCACAGCATTCTGTTACGACAAGGAGATATTTACTTATCACACCCCCTAGCCATTAAACTTGCTCGGTCCGAAATGGAAAGCCTGCGTCAAATCGAACCAACCTGCTGACCAGGAAAATTTTGGAAGAGTCCCTCGTGTGTCATTCCAGTTGAAAAATGATCTTTCCCAGCACAAGTCACAATAATTGAGAGGGCTTCCCTTAACAGACTGGACCCAAACAATGGGACACCTGACAGGACATGTGGTTCCAGAGACAAAGAGGGTCTTCGGTAGATATTAACTGTAATTGGGGAGGAAGGGACACTCATCAACCCACACAGTGTGATACTGACATCATACAGTGACAAAGTGACAAAGTGAAACCAACCTGAGACAGTGTTAGAATAATACGTATTAGATGCAGTGCCAGGTATTTGAATTGAGGACAGTGATAGAGATAGAGGTCTTCAAAGATCCACTTGTACCCGAATACCCGAGACCCGATCCAGAATTGTAAATGTCACGGGTCTGGGTCGGATCTGATATGATTGTCACAGGACTTCATTTTAACTGACTGGTCTCAAAGGGCCAGCACAGGTCCGAATGCAACTGCTGCTGTAGAGAGAGAGAGAAGTTGAATAATTCATGCTGCTGTTCTTGCTCTTCACGAGAGTTGAGCGTGGCACGTGTAACTTGTTGTTTGCTGCTGGCCAACCATAAGTCATCAAATCGGCAATAGGCCACAGTTATATAATCAATGGAAGACGGAATTAAAAGTTAAAGGAGAAGGATAGGCTACAACGACCAAGAGCCAACATGTAGGCAGCTACTTAATATTCTGAATGGAGTTGTTGTTATTTGCAACTGTAGGATGAGAAAGTTACCTTAGATTAATTCTGACTATTTTTAGGAAGTGGTAATGGCTTTGTTCCTATGATGTCTCATGGTGACAAACATCAGTAACTGCCGAATTTAACCACACCCCCAAGACTCTAATCATGTTTTTCTTAATGAGCAACAGAGAAATGCATGCGGAATGGGTGCATTCAGTTGCTCTTTTTTTACCCCCCTTTTTCTCCCCAATTTCGTAGTATCCAATTGTTAGTAGTTACTGTCTTGTCTCATCGCTGCAACTCCCATACGGACTCGGGAGAGACGAAGGTCGAGAGCCATGCGTCCTCCGAAACACAACCCAACCAAGCCGCACTGCTTCTTAACACAGCGTGCATCCAACCCGGAAGCCAGCCGCACCAATGTGTCAGAGGAAACACCGTACCTCTAGCGACCTGGTCAACATGCACTGCGCTGGGCCCGCCACAGGAGTCGCTAGTGCGCGACGAGGCAAGGATATCCCTACTGGCCAAACCCTCCCTAACCCGGACGATGCTGGGCCAATTGTGCTCAGCCCCAGTTGCTCTTTAAACTTTAGTCCACTATACAGTACATTCTGAAATAATTCTGAATCCTTGACTTTTTCCACATTTGGTTACGTTACAGCCTTATTCTAAAATGGATTAAATAAAACAATTTCCTCATTAATCTACACACAATACCACATAATGACAAAGCGAAAACTGGTTTACAGAAATACTTTATTTACATAAGTATTCAGCCCCTTTGCCATGAGACTTGAAAATGAGCTCAGGTTCATCCTGTTTCTATTGATCATCCTTGAGATGTTTCTACAACTTGATTGGAGCCACCTGTGGTAAATTCATTAAGTTGGACATGATTTGGAAAGGCATACACACCTGTCTATATAAGGTCCCACAGTTGACAGTGCATGTCAGAGCAAAAACCATGCCAAGAGGTCGAAGGAATTCTCCGTAGAGCACCGAGACAGGATTGCGTCGAGGCACAGATCTGGAGAAGGGTACAAACATGTTTTTGCAGCATTGAAGGTCCCCAAGTACACAGTGGCCTCCATCATTCTTAAATGGAAGAAGTTTGGAATCCCCAAAACTCTTCCTAGAGCTAGCAACCTGGCACCATCCCTACAGTGTAGCATGGTGGTGGCAGCATCATGCTGTGTGGATGTTTTTCAGCGGCAGGGATTGGGAGATTAGTCAGGATCGAGGGAAAGATGAACGAAGTAAAGTACAGAGATCTTGATGAAAACCTGCTCCAGAGCACTCAGGATCTTCAGACTGGGGCGAAGGTTCGCTGTCCTTGAGTGGCCCAGCCAGAACCCGGAATAGAACCCGGTCAAACATCTCTGGAGAGACCTGAAAATAACTGTGAAGCGATGCCCCCATCCAACCTGACAGAGCTTGAGAGGATCTGCAGAGAAGAATGGGAGAAATTCCCCAAATACAGGTGTGCCAATTTTGTAGCGTCATACCCAAGAAGATTCAAGGCTGTATTCGCTGCCAAAGGTGCTTGAACAAAGTACTGAGTAAAGGTTCTGAATACTTATGTAAAAGTGATATTTCCATTTTTTCTAAACACCTGTTTTTACTTTGTCATTATGGGGTATTGTGTGTTGACTTATTTTAGAATAAGGCTGTAACGTAACAAAATGTGAAAAAAGTCAAGGGGTCTGAATACTTTCCGAATGCACTGTATCTGCCCACTAATCTCTGCTCATTTAGAACAACAAACATATAAACAACACAGGTGGGAAAGGCATGAAATGTGAGGCGAGAACACAGGCTTGAAGCTAATAATCTTTCCCCGTGTCATGCTATCTAGATTAATCACAATGAATCACACACTGAGCTTTGAAAATACAGACATTATGAGAATTGTCAAGGTACACTTAGGTGAAGCTTGGTCTAAAGTGGCAAACTCCTGCAATGCAGACGCATAGAAACCACTGAAAAAAAAGAATAATGATCATAGGGTTTCATTACAAATTATGAATACTGTATTTGTGATTTCTCAGTAACAATCAGCCAATTACCCAAAGTATATGAATTACAGTACATGGTATGGACTGCCTTTCATCTGTAAATATATCAACGTAGGACACACAAAGTGTTTCACCTTCTAAAATATGTGGGTAGAAGAAAAAGGTCTTGCATATGAGTCCAAGAGTTTCTGACTAGAACGTGTTCTTTCTGGCTAGAACATGCTCTTTCTGACGAGAACATGCTCTTTCTGGCTAGAACATGCTCTTTCTGACTAGAACATGTTCTTTCTGACTAGAACGTGCTCTTTCTGACTAGAACATGCTCTTTCTGACGAGAACATGCTCTTTTTGACGAGAACATGCTCTTTCTGACTAGAACATGCTCTCTCACTCTCCATAACAACAAGAGCAGGGTGAGAGGACATGTTTACATCAGCAGGAGAGTGGATCTACCCTGCGGAACAAGCACTGCAGGCTAACATCACTTCCTTTCTCTCCCAGAGGGGCATCATCTTCCTCTCCTTTTCCTTCAAACTACCTATCCCCCCTCTGCTGCTTGTTGTTACCTGTACCCCTCATTATCTCTCTTTTTGTCTGTCTTTCTATGTATTTTTGTTTCCTTTCTCCCTCTCTCTTCCCCCCTCTGTTTGGTTATCTTTCTCTCTATTTCCCTTTGACCGTCTCCAATCCTTTACTCCCCTCTGTGTAGTTCTCCCTCACTCTCCTCTTTTCCCGGAGTTCATGGTTATCTGCTGTGGTTGAACACGCTGGCTGACATTATCTGTGGCGATTGAGTGTGTTGAACCGGAGCTCCATGCTCCCTGCAGTGTCTCCTCGTCCCCCATGTTCCACAGTCTGATGGACTTGCCATTTCCACTCCATCAGCTGTGTCCTGGTGTGTCCCTTTATCCCAGAGACTCATACCAACACACTTCATCTGATAGCGCTCATACGTAGCAGTACAACTTATTTTAAACCCCATCACACCCAAACACACACACACACACACACACACTCTTCCAAGTAGTAGTCAGCTCGAGGATAAATTCAGTCACTATTTAATGTTGAACTCTGAATCCAGGCTCAAGTCCTAATCGAGGCACTTGTCATCACCCATCTGGACTACTGGAACTAGCTGTTGGCTGGGCTCCCCGCTTGTGCCATCAAACCCCTGCAACTTATCCGGGAAATCAGCAGCCAGACTGGTGTTTCCCATGCCACCCCGCTCCTCTGCACACTCCACTGTCTTCCAGTCGAAAGCTCACATCCACTACAAGACCATGGTACTTGCCTACGGAGCAGAACTCTAGGGGTTGAATAAACCCACAGAACACCTCCTCGCACCCCCCAGTTGTGAACAAACACTCGCAATTGACTTTGCTGATAGTTACTTTATTGAGGAAAAATGTACTTACTATGAATGTGATATATGGTTGTCCCACCTAGCTATTTTAAGATTAATGCACTATCATTCGCTCTGGATAAGAGCATCTGCTAAATGATTAATATGTCAAATGTAACTGAGAGGGTTTGATAGCCTGCACAAATGGACTGCAATCACGGTAAATTAAATTACATTTGTATTTTATTTAACATTTATTTAACTAGGAAAGTCAGTGAAGAACAAATTCGTATTTACAATGACGGCCTACCAAAAGGCAAAAAGCCTCCTGTGGGGACAGGGGCTGGGATTATTATTATTATTATTTAATGTTTTTATGAATAAATAAATATATATATATATATATATATATATATATATATATATATTATATATAGGACAAAACACACATCACGACAAGTCTCCCCTGATCTTCTGAAGTCCTCATTGCTGCTTCTGTCTCTGTTATCTTTTTCTCTTGTTATTTCTTAGAACAAAGTCTCTGTGTCTCTGCTTGTCTCTCTTTTTTTCTATGTAGAGGCCTTTAATAGCTACAGTATGCGACAGCGTCACCTTGCATTTGTGTGTGCAAATGTTTTCACCACAGCCTGTAGGTCCAGGTTGCGGGCGTGACTATTTTTTATATGGACTATTGACAACCCAAACAGTCTTTCCTGACACAAAGTGCATTATATGTCCATTGCGCTGCACACAATTTAAACGTAGTCTTGAATGATGCACGCAAAGACATATCAGAGATATGGGACTGTTGATATTGCACCCACACAACTCAAACCCCGGTTCACCAGTGTGAACTAAATCGCAAACCGCTTTTTTTGTTTGAGCCCTCAATAATTGTAGACTGCTAAACATGATAATCTGTTTGCATCTGCCAATCTATTGGCTGTCCAGTATCCAGAAGACCTTTCCCAGACCTTCCTATACAGTTCATTTCTTTCCCGAACGTGGTGAGGCTGGAAATTAAGGAGAATGCGAGAGGCTCAATTAAAGATGTTGCAGAACTGCTGTATTTGAAGCATCACTCCCTTCTGCCCAGTTTCCCTGGTGTTGCTATGGCAATCAAACTGTTTTTAACCATCCCTGTAACTGTCTTTTCTGTGGAGAGATTGTTCTCTAAACTGAAACTCACAAAGAACCACATATGAACAGCCTTGGTATCTTAAATGACTGCCTTGCCTGGTTCACCAACTACTTCTCTGATAGAGTTCAGTGTGTCAAATCGGAGGGCCTGTTGTCCGGACCTCTGGCAGTCTTTAGGGGGGCCACAGGGTTCAATTCTCAGGCCGACTCTCTTCTCTGTATACATCAAAGATGTCGCTCTTGCTGCTGGTGAGTCTCTGATCCATCTCTGTGCATATGACACCATTCTGTATACTTCTGGCACTTCTTTGGACACTGCGTTAACTAACCTCCAGACGAGCTTCAATGCCATACAACTCTCCTTCCGTGGCCTCCAACTGCTCATCAATGCAAGTAAAACTAAATGCATGCTCTTCAACTGATCGCTGCCCGCACCTGCCCGCTCGTCCAGCATCACTACTCTGGACGTTTCTGTCTTAGAATATGTGGACAACTACAAATACATAGGTGACTGACTCTCCTTCCAGACTCACATTAAACATCTCCAATCCAAAATTAAATCTAGAATCATCTTCCTATTTCGCAACAAAGCATCCTTCACTCATGCTGCCAAACATACCCTCGTAAAACTGACCATCCTACTGAACCTCGACTTCGATGACGTCAAAATTTCCTCCAACACTCTACTCAACAAATTGTAAGTCTATCACAGTGCCATCCGTTTTGTCACCAAAACCCCATATACAACCCACCACAGCTTTTGTTGACTGGCCTTCGCTTCATACTCGTCGCCAAACCCACTGGCTCTGGGTCATCTACATGTCTTTGCTAGGTAATGCCCCACCTTATCTCAGCTCACTGGTCACCATTGCAGCACCCACCCGTAGCACAGGCTCCAGCAGGTATATCTCACTGGTCACCCCCAAAGACAATTCCTCAATTTGGTCGCCTTTCCTTCCACTTCTCTGCTGCCAATGACTGGAACGAACTGCAAAAATCCCTGAAGCTGGAGACTCATATCTCCCTCACTAGCTTTAAGCACCAGCTGTCAGAGCAGCTCACAGATCACTGCACCTGTACATAGCACATCTGTAAACAACCCATCCAAATACCTCATCCCAATACTGTATTTATTTACAGTGCCTTGCGAAAGTATTCGGCCCCCTTGAACTTTGCGACCTTTTGCCACATTTCAGGCTTCAAACATAAAGATATAAAACTGTATTTTTTTGTGAAGAATCAACAACAAGTGGGACACAATCATGAAGTGGAACGACATTTATTGGATATTTCAAACGTTTGTAACAAATCAAAAACTGAAAAATTGGGCGTGCAAAATTATTCAGCCCCTTTACTTTCAGTGCAGCAAACTCTCTCCAGAAGTTCAGTGAGGATCTCTGAATGATCCAATGTTGACCTAAATGACTAATGATGATAAATACAATCCACCTGTGTGTAATCAAGTCTCCGTATAAATGCACCTGCACTGTGAGTGTCTCAGAGGTCCGTTAAAAGCGCATAGAGCATCATGAAGAACAAGGAACACACCAGGCAGGTCCGAGATACTGTTGTGAAGAGGTTTAAAGCCGTATTTGGATACAAAAAGATTTCCCAAGCTTTAAACATCCCAAGGAGCACTGTGCAAGCGATAATATTGAAATGGAAGGAGTATCAGACCACTGCAAATCTACCAAGACCTGGCCGTCCCTCTAAACTTTCAGCTCATACAAGGAGAAGACTGATCAGAGATGCCGCCAAGAGGCCCATGATCACTCTGGATGAACTGCAGAGATCTACAGCTGAGGTGGGAGACTCTGTTAATAGGACAACAATCAGTCGTATATTGCACAAATCTGGCCTTTATGGAAGACTGGCAAGAAGAAAGCCATTTCTTAAAGATATCCATAAAAAGTGTTGTTTAAAGTTTGCCACAAGCCACCTGGGAGACACACCAAACATGTGGAAGAAGGTGCTCTGGTCAGATGAAACCAAAATTGAACTTTTTGGCAACAATGCAAAACGTCATGTTTGGTGTAAAAGCAACACAGCTGAACACACCATCCCCACTGTCAAACATGGTGGTGGCAGCATCATGGTTTGGGCCTGCTTTTCTTCAGCAGGGACAGGGAAGATGGTTAAAATTGATGGGAAGATGGATGGAGCCAAATACAGGACCATTCTGGAAGAAAACCTGATGGAGTCTGCAAAAGACATGAGACTGGGACAGAGATTTGTCTTCCAACAAGACAATGATCCAAAACATAAAGCAAAATCTACAATGGAATGGTTCAAAAATAAACATATCCAGGTGTTAGAATGGCCAAGTCAAAGTCCAGACCTGAATCCAATCAAGAATCTGTGGAAAGAACTGAAAACTGCTGTTCACAAATCTCCATCCAACCTCACTGAGCTCGAGCTGTTTTGCAAGGAGGAATGGGAAATAATTTCAGTCTCTCGATGTGCAAAACTGATAGAGACATACCTCAAGCAAGTTACAGCTGTAATCGCAGCAAAAGGTGGCGCTACAAAGTATTAACTGAAGGGGGCTGGATAATTTTGCACGGCCAATTTTTCAGTTTTTGATTTGTTAAAAAAGTTTGAAATATCCAATAAATGTCGTTCCACTTCATGATTGTGTCCCACTTGTTGTTGATTCTTCACAAAAAAATACAGTTTTATATCTTTATGTTTGAAGCCTGAAATGTGGCAAAAGGTCGCAAAGTTCAAGGGGGCCGAATACTTTCGCAAGGCACTGTATCTTGCTCCTTTGCACCCCAGTATCTCTACTTGCACATTCATCTTCTGCACATCTACCATTCCAGTGTTTAATTGGTATATTGTAATTACTTCGCCAACATGGCCTATTTATTGCCTCACCTCTCTTATCCTACCTCATTTGCACACACTGTATATAGACTTTTTCTACTGTATTATTGACTGTATATTTGTTTATTCCATGTGTAACTCTGTTTTGTATGTGTCAAACTGCTTTGCTGTATCTTGGCCAGGTCGCAGTTGTAAATGAGAACTTGTTCTCAACTAGCCTAACTGGTTAAATAAAAGGTGAAAAAAAAAAAAAAAAAAAAGTTAAAAAAAATATTACGCATTAGGCTCTCGGCCTGATATGTGCTTTTAAACATCTGAGGAAGCTCCACTCATTGCCTTGACCACGGCATTTGTTCACAGATATCCACTTACTTTCAATTAGTTCAATTATTTATTTTGATCAGTCGCTTTGATCAGTCGCATTCTTGAAGCTCAATAAACAAATACTTAGCTTCCTATTATATATGCAATTTGAAAAGGTTTATTCATGTATTTTTGGGGGGTTAGTGTCAAAATTATTTATTCAATAAATACAAAAAATAGACATTGATGGCGGGCGCATAGGCCCCCGGCTGCCATCCTTGCGTGGGCTGCAGGGGTGCCTGGTACGCCAGTGCCCGTTAGTCACTGCATTTGTGGCATACCCGATACCCTTGATACCCTTGAAACACACACTCAGCCATTTACTCAAACACACATTCATACCCCACCTCCACACACACAAACACACACATTGACACACACTTTCATCTCATAAAAGGAGGGTCCTCTCTCCCTTTCACATCATCCACCTTGACTTTATATTTAAGTAATTAAAATCTTAACAGCATAAACAGGAGTGTGTATGTACGGGCATATAGACATCTGTATTAGCGGTATAACAAATCTGTTCAGCAGCACGCCATCCTCATCAAATAACTATTTTCATCGCGATTAGACCAAGGCTTATTAGTTCATGTTTGAAAATATCAAACACATTAATTTTTTCTCTCTAATTTCTATCCTCATGAATTAGGTTTTGATTCACTCTGATGTGGCCTAAAACAGCTGCCAGGTGAATGGTGATGAAAGTAAAAATAGAAAAATAAAGCAGACAGAAAAATTTGCTCACAAGACTGGGTTGCAAAAATGTCCAGGGTAAAACAACTTTGACAGTTGGCTTGTTTTGACAGACAGAAAGCACCAAGGTAGTCCCAACCTTGAATGTCTCCTATCCTGAGGAATGAATGTAGAACTATGCAACAATAGCTCAGCATTACAGCTCTGTATGCGTGTATGTGTATGCGTGTGTGTCTGTAGTTTGGGTGCATGAGAGTGTGGGTTTATGGGAGTCTGGGTATGTCTAATTGGACTCCCACATTAAGAGTGGGGATATTTCCACAGTGATTAAGGTGAGACAGAAGCATAAACACATCATTTCAAAGCTGCAGTTTCTGGGCCACCAGTAGCGGTGTGTGGCTAAAATCACTGGGGAAGCCAAGTGTTGTGATAATTATGTTGTTTGCTCTATAACCTGTTAGTTCATATGCTTTGCGACCATGATACACAGTGGGGAGAACAAGTATTTGATACACTGCCGATTTTGCAGGTTTTCCTACTTACAAAGCATGTAGAGGTCTGTAATTTGTATCATAGGTACACTTCAACTGTGAGAGACGGAATCTAAAACAAAAATCTAGAAAATCACATTGTATGATTTTTAAGCAATTAATTTGCATTTTATTGCATGACATTAGTATTTGATCACCTACCAACCAGTACGAATTCCGGCTCTCACAGACCTGTTCGTTTTTTTAAAGAATTGCTCCTGTTCTCCACTCATTACCTGTATTAACTACACCTGTTTGAACTCGTTACCTGTATAAAAGACACCTGTCCACACACTCAATCAAACAGACTCCAACCTCTCCACAATGGCCAAGACCAGAGAGTTGTGTAAGGACATCAGGGATAAAATTGTAGACCTGCACTAGCCTGGGATGGGCTACAGGACAACAGGCAAGCAGCTTAGTGTGAAGACAACTGTTGGCGCAATTATTAGAAAATTGAAGAAGTTCAAGATCACGGTCAATCACTCTCGGTCTGGGGCTCCATGCAAGATCTCACCTCGTGGGGCATCAATGATCATGAGGAAGGTGAGGGATCAGCCCAGAACTACACGACAGGACCTGGTCAATGACCTGAAGAGAGCTGGAACCACAGTCTCAAAGAAAACCATTAGTAAGACACTACGCCGTCATGGATTAAAATCTTGCAGAGCACGCAAGGTCCCCCTGCTCAAGTCAGCGCATGTCCAGGCCCGTCTGAAAGTTGCCAATGACCATCTGGATGATCCAGAGGAGGAATGGGAGAAGGTCGTGTGGTCTGATGAGACAAAAATAGAGCTTTTTGGTCTAAACTCCACTTGCCGTGTTTGGAGGAAGAAGAAGGATGAGTACAACCCCAAGAACACCATCCCAACTGTGAAGCATGGAGGTGGAAACATCATTCTTTGGGATGCTTTTCTGCAAAGGGGACAGGACGACTGCACCGTATTGGGGGGAGGATGGATGGGGCCATGATTCACGAGATCTTGGCCAACAACCTCCTTCCCTCAATAAGAGTATTGAAGATGGGTCGTGGCTGGGTCTTCCAGCATGACAATGACCCGAAACACACAATCAGGACAACTAAGGAGTGGCTCCGTAAGAAGCATCTCAAGGTCCTGGAGTGGCCTAGCCAGTCTCCAGACCTGAACCCAATAGAAAATCTTTGGAGGGAGCTGAAAGTCCGTATTGCCCAGCGACAGCCCCGAAACCTGAAGGATCTGGAGAAGGTCTGTATGGTGGGCCAAAATCCCTGCTGAAGTGTGTGCAAACCTGGTCAAGAACTACAGGAAACGTATGATCTCTGTAAATGCAAACAAAGGTTTCTGTACCAAATATTAAGTTATGCTTTTCTGATGTATCAAATACTTATGTCATGCAATAAAATGAAAATTAATTACTTAAAAATCATACAATGTGATTTTCCGGATTTTTTAGATTCCGTCTCTCAGTTGAAGTGTACCTATGATAAAAATGACAGACCTCTACATGCTTTGTAAGTAGGAAAATCGGCAAAATCGGCAGTGTATCAAATACTTGTTCTCACCACTGTTTATAGGCCTAAGTCCGAGACAATAAGAAGACACTGTGGCAGAATAAATTCATCCACAACTTTGTTTCATCACAAAACCAAAGAGCAGCATCTGTCCGGTGGAGTCCACAAAGCATATTACCATATGTCACAAACAGTTACATGGCCTACAGCATGGTCAGCCAAGTTAATGTTTCTGAAATTTTCAAACTACTTAACAACTATTGTTTTTGAACACTGGAGAGTTACCGCAGAAACTTCCTCCACTATTCCAGCACCATTACAACATCATCAAATCACTAAGCTTGGTCTAATACAGTGACAACTAAAAGATTTACAATTTAGTCCGATTAACGTAAGCTAAATATAATGTGGCTGTCCATGGTACTGATTTATGTTTGTGTGTGTGTGTTTGTGTGTGCGTAAGTAGTGTGCGTAAGTAGTTATATTTATTATTATATATATACAGTTGAAGTCAGAAGTTTATATACACCTTAGCCAAAGGCATTCAAAATCAGTTTTTCACAATTCCCGACATTAAATCCAAGTAAAAAATCCCTGTTTTAGGTCAGTTAGGAACACCACTTTATTTTAAGAAGGTGAAATGTCAAAATAATAGTAGAGAGAATGATTCATTTCAGCTTTCATTTATCTCATCACATTCCCAGTGGGTCAGAAGTTTACATACACTCAATTAGTATTTGGTAGCATTGCCTTTAAATTGTTTAACTTGGGTCAAACGTTTCGGGTAGCCTTCCACAAGCTTCCCACAATAAGTTGGGTGAATTTTGGTCCATTCCTCATGACAGAGCTGGTGTAACTGAGTCAGGTTTGTAGGCCTCCTTGCTCGCACACGCTTGTTCAGTCCTGCCCACAAATTTTCCATAGGATTGAGGTCAGGGCTTTGTGATGGCCATTCCAATACCTTGACTTTGTTGTCCTTAAGCCGATTTGCCACAACTTTGGAAGTATGCTTGGGGTCATTGTTCATTTGGAAGACCCATTTGTGACCAAGCTTTAACTTCCTGACTGATGTCTTGAGATGTTGTTTCAATATATCCACATAATTTTCGTTCCTCATGAAGCCATCTATTTTATGAATTGCACCAGTCCCTCCTGCAGCAAAGCACCCCCACAACATGATGCTGCCACCCCCGTGCTTCACGGTTGGGATGGTGTTCTTTGGCTTGCAAGCCTCCCCCTTTTTCCTGCAAACATAACAATGGTCATTATGGCCAAACAGTTCTATTTTTTTTCATAAGACCAGAGGACATTTCTCCAAAAAGTACGATCTTTGTCCCCATGTGCAGTTGCAAACCGTAGTCTGGCTTTTTATGGTGGTTTTGGAGTAGTGGCTTCTTCCTTGCTGAGTGGCCTTTCAGTACTCGTTTTACTATGGATGTAGATACTTTTGTACCTGTTTCCTCCAGCATCTTCACAAGGCCTATTACTGTTGTCTGGGATTGTTTTGCACTTTTTGCACCAAAGTACGTTCATCTCTAGGAGACAGTACGCCTCTCCTCCCTGAGCGGTATGACGGCTGTGTGGTCCCATGGTGTTTATACTTGAATACTATTGTTTGTAAAGATGAACGTGGTAGCTTCAGGCCAAAGTTGCTCCCAAGGATGAACCAGACTTGTGGAGGTCTACAATTTTTGTCTTGGCTGATTTATTTTGATTTTCCCACGATGTCAAGCAAAGAGGCACTGAGTTTGAAGGTAGGCCTTGAAATACATCCACAGGTACACCTGCAATTGACTCAAATTATGTCAATTAGCCTATCAGAAGCTTCTAAAGCCATGACATCATTTAATTGAATTTTCCAAGCTGTTTAAAGGCACAGTCAACTTAGTGTATGTAAACATCTGACCCACTAGAATTGTGATACAATGAATTAGAAGTGACATCTGTCTGTAAACAATTGTTGGAAAACTTACCTGTGTCGTGCACAAAGTAGATGTCCTAACCGACTTGCCAAAACTATAGTTTGTTAACAAGAAATTTGTGGAGTGGTTGAAAAACTAGTTTTAATGACTCCAACCAAAGTGTATGTAAACTTCAGACTTCAACTGTATGTATGTATATATATTTACATTTTTGGGGGAAGCTTGGCTTCCCTTGGAATCCAAGAATAGATGTCACTGTGGGCCACATTTCCATAGTACCTGCCTCCACATTGGACATCATCATTAATAGTATGGTTTCAATATTTCCGGGGTGAATGTGTTGTAATATATTCCACTCACAGTGGCACAGCTAGAAAAGCTAACATTACATGCATCCGTCACACACCTTGAAAAATGAGCTGACACCTGTCGGTATGAACTATTCTATGTGCTAACCCCTCTCCCCGGGAGAGGCAAACACACACACACACACACGGATGCATACGGACATACACGTACACACACATGCACACACTATTTTTATATGAATTCACAGCAGAACCTCAGTAACGCAATTCAAGACTGGTGATCATTCATACACAGCTATTTACTCTCCCTAACATGCAAACAAAGGAGCACTGAACCACTATCTTTCCTGTGCCCAGATCCTATCCTTACAACACAACCCCCTACCTCTGAGCCCCTCCTCAAGCTGTTAATCATACAGAAAAGAAAGATTTCAATAAAGCGGAACAGATTAAATAAGAAACAACCACCATGCGTGAGCAGGCAGGCCGCAGCAGTGTCTCCCTCCATGACTTTTAAGAAGGGGTTGGAGAGGAGGGAGTGATGGAGCTGTGATCCAAGAGAGGGAGTGTAGAGAGGAGCGAGAGAGAGAGACAGGAGGCTGATAAGTGGTTAAATATTCATAAAGGCTGACCAGGGGATCAGTTATCCGCGGGGCCCTGCCTGTCGATAGAGCAGGAGATAGAGGAGCCACCAGGAGACCACAGCATAATGAGCACACACACAGAGGGACCAGTGGTGTGCATGTGCAAACACACACCCCCGAGCGACTACTGACGACATGCAAATGCATATACACACTCCCACACACAATGGCTACGTCCACCCCTACAAGTATCATACTTAAATACAATCCTCTAACAGGTATGACCACAAACCCACCCACACACGACACAATAGGGCTGCCCCCAACTAAAATATTGGTCGACTGAGAGTTGTTCTTTTAACCAATCGATTGGTCAAAATGTTAATACATAGGACACACCCTGTTTGAATTAAATCAACTAAATGTAAACTACTGAGCTTGGCTGATGCTTTAAGCACCGCAATTAAAAATGAAGACACACAAATTACTAAAGAGGGAGCCAGGGATCAATATAGCCAAACCAGAGAAGAAAAACACCTGTTCCCGAACCCTCCTCCTTCCACTGGCCTTCGAAGATGCTGCCGTTACGCTCCTGAAGTTGCCGGTAATAGGCTACACCAGCTCTCTGCAACCTTTTCCATTTGGAGTGCCAAGTTATCCTACCATTTCTACTGATCTGCGTGCAAGTTATGATTTAAATATGCACATTTTCTTTTGTGGAAAAGTTTAATTTAATTCATAAGAAAGTCTTCATATGTCAACACCAATGTCATGTGGGTAATCAAAATCCTGTCTGAAATGATACAAATCTAAAAAGAACTTCTATTGCCAACACGTTATAATTACACAAACCAACAAATACAAACATTGCAACCTGCAGGTAGAACATATCCTGCTAAAAATAAATATCCTATGAATCACATTAGCTACGCATGGCCTGTCTGCAAGGAACTTGAAACATTGTATCAACTATTAACTTGGTCGGCCAGAAGCTGGTGCTAGCAAACTTGAAACATTGTATAAAATATTCTGGGCCCTCAGAGTTTCCCTGTCAGTGAGCTCCGGACAGACAGACACAGCTGTAGGCTATTTGCACAAGGAATAAGAAGTAATCAGATAGGCCTATTTTATGATGTTTCCACCGGATCAGAGAATTACATTTTTTTTTTTATTATACAAATATTTTTCAAATCGGCTATGTTGAGGAACTATTGTCATTCTCAATGTATTTTGAGAAGCTCATCATTGATAGTGAATGTAGCCTAGGTTGTGTGCTCTGCAAACAGCGTGTCCACTCCTACAGTACAATGCCAACGGTAAAACGGTAAAAATAATATATTGAATGCATTAACAGAAATTACAGTAACCAAACAAACATTGTAGATTAGAAATGTACTACTGGTGATACTGGTGTGCCATCCCTGCAGCCTTCATAATGGATTAGTTCACCCAGACAGGCGTGAATTAAACAGGTGTCTCATGTGTCATACATTTTTTAAAATGTATTTGCCACTGCTCGACTAAAATAATGTTGTCGACCAACAGCCTATCAAACCAAACGATCGACCAGTCAACTTAATGGGTTCAGCCCTACTACACAAACACATTTATTCCACGCCAACATAATGTCTATATCTCTACATATACAAAGCACATAGGCAGTAAGGAAAACAGATCCAAATGGTCTGGAATGGAGAGAGTGGAGCTGCATTTGTCACTTCCGTCAGTGGGACAGCGGGCCCATTACCTTGATAAACATGCATCATCAGAGATAATGTGCCACACACACACACACACTGAGGATTGGACGCACACAGTGTATTGATGTGATTGGCCTGAGTGTGCTGCTATGCGGATTGATCCATACTGGGGGGCCTCTTCTCCATCTCATTGGAATTAAATTAACTCCACTCTGTCCATCCAGTCTCCTCTCTATGAGGAGAGTCCTTGGACACTGACCACAAGAGTGATAAAACGACTGAAGATGGCGAGATGGGAATACCAGAGAGAAAAAGCGTGTTGGGTGGATAGCGAGATGAGAGTCAGGGGAGAGGGGGAGGAGGAAGAGAGAGGGAAAGAGATGGGTGGATTAAAGATGAGAGTTAGAGAAAAGGCTAAAAGGGAGAGGGGAAGGGAACAATAAACAGTGAAAGGGAGTGAAAAAGGTGAAGATGAGGGAAGAGAGATGGTCTAGTAAAGGGAAATAGATGGGATAATGGAGGAAGGGAAAGAGGGTGTCAAGGTAAGAGGTATACATTGACAGTTATGTTGGGAGGTGGAGAGAGATATGAAAAAGAGTGGCATCTGAGTGCAAAATACATCCTTCAGGAATCTCTCTCTCACACACACTCTCACACTGACACTCACACTCATTCACATTCACAATCATTCACACTCACTGTTTCAGCCCTTCAACCATATACTTATATTCAGTGACAAGCTACTCACCAAAATGTGCATGTGAGGCCACTTTTTAAAGCAGAATAACAGTCTGTTTACAGTATGTTTAGAAACATTACTCTGTCATAAGTGATCTATACACACCACTTTCCTAAACTTTTGACTGGGTCATCTATCATTTTGGGGAAGTCATTTACAGAAAAGAGAGAACATATTAGAGATTTAAGGAGAAAACGTTTGAAAAACTCAACAAAACATGGGTAATAGCTACTACCTACTTCGATGCGCACACCTTGCTGTGCCAGTTGCAGGCAGCCAGCAGCCTGTATTCATCTACATATCCCAGGGGGAACCGCTGTACTATTCTCATTCTCTTTGAAGGCATCTACTCTCAGCGTTTTGTGATGCAGCTATTCAAAGTGTAGGAGGTAAAGATCCCCAAAAGAATGAAATAGGCCTAAGCCTTCAACACAAAAGGCAGTGGAACAAAATGTACCGGGGGAAATGTATAGGGACTTAGCCGTCTATAGAACATTGAAATATAGTCTAGATGTATTCAAAAGTCAATTTTGTTTTATTTTGGAATATGTATAATTTCAATAATCTAGCTAATCATCCAGATATCCTGGCACAGCAGCTATGCTAACCACATCCTATGCTTGATTGAAGCTGGATGATTTATGTGAAACTCGATTTCATGGGCAGTTGACAGTGAAACATTCAATCACGATCCAAACACTAGCACATGCCATAGCAGTACAACAATACTTCACATCAGTTAACCAAGCATTTGTAATTTGTGTGTGCCATACAAAAAAGTTATGCTTAACCCTAAATGTTAACACATGTTCTGTTTGGCATAGTGATAGTCTTATCATTAATATTGTGTGGGCACTAGGGGCCAAGCAGGCATTTTCTCAGCTAATTAACCAGCCCATGTTTTTGAGGACACTCTGCTCTCAGCTTAAACAAGGCTATTGATCCTGATGGGAGATAGATGGCTTGCTGGGTTTGATTAGCATGCTGCATGGACAAGATAAGACAGCACAGTGAGATACCAGAGTGGAAGCTAAAGTCCTTCCCAGGCACATCGCTTCCAAGATCTCTTCGTTGCGACTGGGACTAAGTTAGCAAAATCTTTAAGCATGCATGTGTGTGTGTGTGCGCGTGTGTGTGTGTGTGTGTGTGTGTGTTGATGCTAATCACACACCCCAGTCACACAAACCATTTGGGGCAGTAAAATGCTAGACAGCGCTGCATCTCTGGGAGTTAGAAAAAAAACTAATGCTATAAAACGCATAGCACCTCATCACCAAGTTTGATGCCTAATGTATGGCAGAGCAGGCCCGAGGGACCTAGCCGAGTCTCGTACTAGAGTTGTTCATTTGTTTTCACGCCAACAGCGATTCTCATCAACTTGTACACTGTGACAGTCATTCAGGACACACTTCACATCTCCCCCTCAAGGTTTGCCTCTCACTTTCTCTGAACTGCAAAGGCAGCTGTCACTGAGTCTCTCCAGAGCTATTAAGTACTAACTCATATCTAGTATGTTAGCGGAAAAGCCTCTGGTCTTTGCCTCCCATGTGAAATTATTAGGACCATAACATTTCTCAATCCAGACCCATGCAACCCGATGAGATAAAATACAGAGACTATACCAAGGGCACATAAACTTTCATGGCAAGGGAAAAGTTCTGGCCCAAATCTGCACTCTTGAGGATGTACAGTATAGCGTCGATGTATGCGCTGGTTACAAGGCTATGTGGGTTAGAATATGAATAGATGAGACTGGTGTTGGAAAGCTGATCCAACCATTCCCTTCAGTGTTTCGGGAAAATAAATAGATACACAACTCTGATGAATAATGAATAATGAATTAGATGACAGAATTGTTATACATGTAGTCGGATCAGAGGGGATTAATCTAAACCTCATTTATAATCCGAGGTCCATCATCAATTCAAGGCATTGGGTAAATTAGCCTAATCCATCCACACTGTGTGTGTATGTGTGTGTGTGTGTCAGGTTAAGTATGACATGAAGTAGCCTGTGCGGTTTTGAGAACATGCAGAGAGAAAAGTGGCCACTGCCATGTTCAAATGACGTGGCGAGCTGTGCCAATCCCAGATGTGGCACAGTAAGGCGCCTTCCCCAGTTCCCCTTCATTATCCTTTCAGGGAAAATAGGTGCCACAAGGACACAGTAAACATTCTGGGTGGAGAGGGCGTTTGGTGACCCATTTATTACCATATTGAATGTGTAACCGTGGCAACATCACTGCCAGGCTGCCAGCTGCCTGAAGTTTACTCACAGCTCTAAATGATTATATTCCTTGGTATATTCATGTGAATTCATGTGAAAACAAAACAAATTAAGCATATTGTGGCATGAGCCACCAGACAATATTTACTTTCATTTGTTAAGCATAATACAGATTTATGATCTTAACTTGAGCCAGTTTGCTACAGCAGCAAAATAATCCTGCAGCAACAGGAAATGTGAATTATTATGTTTAATATAATGAATGGACATTTTTGTAGGGGTTGATAAATTTTACATATTCCGGGAAATTACTCAACTTCAGAAGCCTTTTTAAACCTCAAATACAAGTTTTAAATGTCCTGCATTGCAGGAAAGTTCACCAGTCACAGGGTGACCAAATGAAGATCCTACATCTGTATGCTGATACCCAGTGCGGGCTGGAAACAATTTAGCTTGAAAATATGTTGAAACCATTGACGCTTAATACTTGAACCGCCTGGCCTTTCAGCCTATAAGTACCCAATAGAGAACGTTGCGGGGCGTCTCCTTTAGCATATGCATCAGATGCATATCAACTTGCAAGGTGCGCAAACATAATCACCAACGTTTGATGAATAGCGCATCAACTATTGTAAAACAATTCATTGCAGGAGGAAATATTTGTGGAAACATATAAATTTATAAAAAAAATAGCAATCATTATTAGTTAGATAGAATCAAGGATTTGTATGATTTTACAAAGTCCTAGAAGAAACATAGACCTACAGCCTATTTTAATTTCCCTTAAATGAAAACATTAGTGTAATCCATTTGATCAACTTTATTTGTAACTTTTGATTAGTAATAGAGTCACAGCAATTCATAAAAGTCCAGTTACAGCTTATTTTGACAAAATGGAAACTAAAAATATAATAATATAACCAGTCAGGTGTGCAGAATAAATGCTTTGCTGTATTCCTAAACAAAAGCACCAGTGCATGAACGATTATAAAGGATTAATTGCATAAAGAAATATTAGTGAAAATATATTCATGACAAGATATTAAAACAGCTATTTGTTGATTGTATCTGACACTGTATTGTGCCCTTACACCCGTGCCTGTATGCATGAATCAATCTCCTTTTCTTTTCATGCTTTGGGTCCCTGTCAGCACACAGCTTCGGGGCTTTGTGTGAGCAAGCCCCAAAAAACAAATCGGTTGCACTGCACACAGCTTACATGGGCGTTGTTTCGTGTGCGTGCACCTGCCGCAGGTGTCGCATAATCTCTCTGAAGGGTATCGTGGCATGGTCTCTCTGAGTTCACCCCATACCTATCAGACCCAAATGACTACACATCCATGCTCTTTCCATCATATGCCCCGCGGACATACAAGAGTGCAATAAATGCTTTGAGTTCATCCATAGATATGTCCCACACACTGTTTCCTTTTCTGTGTATGGGACAATATCTGATATAACATATAAACTCACCACTTTTTTCTACCCAAACTGTGAGATTCCTCCCAGACTCCGGTCTCACCGTGGCAGTGGGGATCACAGTCTCAGTTGGCTCTGTTCTGGTTTTTCTGCGGTGAGGCTCAGGCATCGGAGGCGGACGCTCAAAGTCAACATCAGAATCAGATTAAGACATTTCATCAGCCATGTCGATTTCAAGCTCAATATCCGATATCCTTAGTCTAACTCATCTACATTCTGAAATGCTGTCAGTGCGTCCATTCGTTTGGTTCAGCTTGCCATTGTGATTTACACACATTGTATATTGTACCCAGTATCTGACTTGACTCTCAGAGGGGAAATTATATGCAATTTCCAGCCTTTCATAATAAAATAATACACCGCCGACAACACCCACAATTCCTTGTCATCATTACACTATTGTTGAATCATCCTCTTCACCCTCATCATTCAGATCAATCAAAATGAAACCACCCTCTTCCCCTTCCTCATCATCCTCATCATTCAGTTCATTGAAGTCACATGCACCATTATCAGTTTCCCTCTGGTTTCAATGGCCCATTCATCCATTGAAGAGGCTGAGTAGCATATTTTCATTTTAAGCTTATTATGTTACTAGTTTTTGCTTAGTAGCCAGAGAAATGCTGACACACGCGTGGTCATGTGCCCAATGGATGGACAGCACGGATATTCTTGGAAAAAGCTACATTTGGAAACCGGAGATGTACCTCTTGAATTTTGAGAGTTATTTAACAAAGATGAGTGTCATAGAAATGGCAGAATGAGGATTTGATAAAGTGATGCTCCTTTCCCTGCATCTGTCAATTACAAGATACACCCATCTCTTCATGAACAATTTGACAACTGATAGGCATAATATTGTCACTTAACAGATTATTGTCAATTTCGTCTTGTTTATCTATAGGCTAACTCTTATTATGTGTGAAATTAGTCTCGGTATAGTTTAGGTGTAGTTTTGATGGACTGGCTGTTCAGGCTGACTGGCATTGTTTGTTTCCGCTCATCCTGGATAGTCAAGGATATTCTAATGCAACACGTAGCATGTTTTCGTTTCCCTTACAATACATTTGATTAGTAATAAAACAATCTGATAACAGTTTATTTTTACAAAGTAAAACGTTAAAGAGAATGGCATCAACCCGCAAGGTGCGGGGACAAATTATTAACATGAGTGCCAACGCTGATATATACGCATAACACAAAGTCATTGTTACACCATTGTCTTTCTAAGTTCAAATCGAAGCCTTTACCCTCCTTATCATTCAGTTAGGCCTAATTTAAATTCAATTTTGAAGTATGACCCATTCATCCATTTCTTATTAATTCAGTGAGAAGACAGACACATTAGCGCCTGGCTGGGTACCAACGTCCTACAGCACATTGTCTTGGCGGGTTAAATTGGGAATTGGTGTGAAAAAGAAACGGCTAAAAAGGCTCTAAATACTGTTCAGTTTGTGATTTTCGAAATTCGGACAAGTTAGCAATGTAAAATACAAACACCTTGGAAACGTCAGGGAAGGAGCAGGACATTTTTTGGGGACAGATTTTTACCAAATCTAACGGCAGTGGCCGTTGGCCTATGGCGGTTCTAGTATTAAACAGGCCTGATAAAATATCAAATATGAATTAGTAGATTAAGTGAAACAAATGTTCCAATTGAGTTACACGCTTCCTTAGGCGATTACTCTGCTTATCTAAAGAACAGTGACAATGATAATCAAACAAACATGCCTGCTGCCTGCATGTACACAGATTGCAAAGAGTTTGACAGAACAATCCGAGTCATCATATTCCGCATAAGGCTAAACTCTTTGAATACAGAAGTTTCCCACCAAGTAATAGGGCCACCACCATAATACCTTGTAGAAGGCTGGTGGCTAGGTTACAGCGTTCGGACAGTAACCGAAAGATTGGTTGTTTAAATCCCAGAGCCGGCAAGGTGGAAAAATCTGCCGATTGGTTGTTTAAATCCCAGAGCCGGCAAGGTGGAAAAATCTGCCGTTCTGCCCCCCACAACAACTGCTCCCCGGGCACTGATGACATGGATGTTGATTAAGGCAGCCCTCTGTACCTCCCTGATTCAGAGGAAGACACATTCCTTTCCGTTCCCTTCCCTTCCCTACAGGGAGGGCAGTGGGCTAAACTGTTGCAGTTTCATTAGTGTGAGATGGCTTCCATAAGCCATTGACCTACTGATTTCATCACAAAGATGACTGCTGTGATTTTAAGTGGTCTGAAGTAAAGAGGGAATTTAACAGTTTAAAGTTGATAGGCAGAATTGGTGGCACTGTGGAAACCTGAAATAAGTGTGTTTTTGGAGTTTTCGTTGTGTGAGTGAGTGAGTGAGTGAGTGAGTGAGTGAGTGAGTGAGTGAGTGAGTGAGTGAGTGAGTGAGTGAGTGAGTGAGTGAGTGAGTGAGTGAGTGAGTGAGTGTGTGTGTGTGTGTGTGTGTGTGTGCGTATTCTGAGAGGCTTTGGCATCTGTGTCAATGTAATTCATTACAAATGAACTGTAAGGAACAAGCAGAGAAAGGTGTAAAGTGTATTTTCAGGTTAACAAAAGGGATTAGCAGACACAGATATAAATCGATCATAAATCAACTCAGTTTAATACAAGTTTCAACAGGGAGACACCTCCAGCACAGAAGCAGAGAAAATGTCAAAGTAGCCTTCTCTGAGGATGCACTTATACATTAATCAGACAGTACAAAATGTTCTGTAAACACCAGCCTGAGAGGTTGGGAGGAAGTGACAACATCAGCGGCTACAGAATCACACCGTTTCACAGATACATTATCAGCGTGCCCTCGGCTCAGTGTATCTCCAGTCTGATGTCAATCACTACCAACATATTTGAGTTTAATAGATAACATACAACATCGAGGTTAGTGACTATCGGTCGTGGCACAAATAGAACACTGCAAAATCATGTGCATTACAGAAAGGGAAAACATAAATATGCTAAGCATTTTGTTAATTACGCATAACGGAATATGAACTTTATTAATCTTAAATACAGGAAACCCAAGCCACAAAGTTGGATTACTGCAGCTAGCATAACCACTGAGGAAAGGGACACTGATAAGCATGTACATATGTGCACGCACACACAGACACATAATCCATTCACTGTCGGACAATAGACTGTCCTTCAGTCTATTGTCCACTAGCAACATGATGAAAGGCTGGATCTCAAAGAAGAATAAAGCAATCTCATAGCTCAAGAGGAACACAAAGTACAGTACACACTATCTCTGTTCAGAAACACAATTGTTTGTAATTTTAAATTTGTCCTTTTGTTTTCCATTGTTCAATATTTATTCTCCTTGCTTCCTGGTTGCTCAATCTCATCAGAATCGACTCAATGTAAATGCCAACCTCTAAGTGTAGTGTCTCACACATCGCGCAGAGCTTAAAAGCACAAAAGAGGCTCGCCATGAAATATATATGAGTCTAAACTTTGAGGATTAAAGGAGCTCCCCCCAGAGGAAGTTTCTGCCACTATTTCAACATAATTTCCTGTCCTAGAGAGGAGGAAATGCATGTTTAGGTTCCACCTCCGAAGAATGACGAAGGTGTCTTATAAATATTCACAAATTAGTTGTGAGAATTTCTATGTGGAGCTGTTAAACATCAACAAATAGGGCATTGACAGCTACTAATGTACTTCCTGTAAAAGTTACGTCATAGTACAGAATTTTACCTCGTGAGCTCGGGGATTCGAACTTGCAACCTTCCGGTTACTAGTCCAACACTTTAACCACTACGCTACCTGTCGCCCCATGTGATGTTACTCTCCGCAAATAATTACATTTAGAGGATTGGAGGATTCTAAATTAATATCTAAGGGGCATTTTTCTATAGGGAAAATCTAATCTGTGACATAACACATATGGAATCATCTGGTAACCAAAAATCTAAATATATTTTATATTTGAGATTCTTCAAATAGCCACCCTTTGCCTTGATGACAGATTTGCACACTCTTGGCATTCTCTCAACCAGCTTCATGAGATAGTCACCTGGAATGCATTTCAATTAACAGGTGTGCCCTGTTAAAAGTAAATTTGTGGAATTTCTTTCCTTCTTAAGTTGTTTGAGTCAATCAGTTGTGTTGTGACAAGGTAGGGTTGGTATGCAGAAGATAGTATTTGATGGTATTTGGTAAAATACCAAGTCCATATTATGGCAAGAACAGCTCAAATAAACAAAGAGAATAACAGTCCATCATTACTTTAAGACATGAAGATCAGTCAGTCCAGAAAAATGCAGTCGCAAAAGCCATCAAGTGCTATGTTGAAACTTGCTCTCATAAGACCCAAAGTTAACTCTGCTGCAGAGGATAAGTTCATTAAAGTTAACTGCACCTCATATTGCGGCTCAAATAAATGCTTCACAGAATTCAAGTGACAGACACAACTCAACATGAACTGGTCAAAAGAAACTGTGTGAATCTGGCCTTCATGGTCGAATTTCTGCAAAGCACTACTAAAGGTCACCAATAAGAAGAGACTTGCTTGGCCCAAGAAACACGAGCAATGGACTTTAGACTGTTGGAAATCTGTCCATTGGTCTGATGAGTACAAATTTGAGATTTTTTGTTCTAATCACCGTGTCTTTGTGAGACGCAGAGTAGGTGAACAGATGATCTCCGCATGTGTGGTTCCCAATGTGAAGCATGGAGGAGGAGGTGTGATGGTGTGGGGGTGCTTTGCTGGTTCACTATCTGTGATGTATTTAGAATTCAAGGCACACATAACCAGCATGGCTACCACAGCATTCTGCAGCAATACGCCATCCCATCTGTTTTGCGCTTAGTGGGACTATAATTTATATTTCAACGAGACAATGACCCCAAACACACCTCCAGGCTTTGTAAGGGCTATTTTACCAAGGAGAGTGATGGAGTACTGCATCAGATGACCTGGCCTCCACAATCACCCAACATCAACCCAATTGAAATGGTTTGGGATTAGTTGCAGGAAAAGCAGCAAACAAGTGCAAACAAGTGCTCAGCATTTGTGGGAGCTCCTTCAAGACTGTTGGAAAAGTATTCCACATGAAGCTGGTTGAGAACATGCCAAGAGTGTGCAAAGCTGTCATCAAGGCAAAGGGTGGCTACTTTGAAGAATCTCAAATATGAAATATATTTTGATTTGTTTAACACTTTTTTGGTAACTACATTATTCCATATGTGCTACTTAATAGTTTTGACATCTATACTATTATTCTACAAACTCTTGAATGAGTGGGTGTGTCCTAACTTTGACTGGTACTGTATATTTACAAAAATATATATATATGGGGGAATGGAAATGATGCAGACAATTACAATGATAGAAGCCACAATCTATCTGCAATATGAAAGCTGATTTACCCCCCTTTAAAAAAATGAAATAAACAAATACAGAATGTGCTTCATCAGCCTCTCTCTAGTCTGTATACCCAACAGAGTCATTAAGAATTGTGTTGCTCTCATTAGCGAACTAAAACACACTAACTCACACCTCCCATATCATCTTATGGTGCCGTAGATCTTAAGGCTTAATAAAATGCATTAAAAGATGTACAGTCTAAAAGACGTCCTCTGGGCACCTCTTGTTATCTGCCTGCAGCATGATGATATACTGTGCATATGGTCACGTGGATGGATGCCTTGGCAGAGGACCAGAGCTATAATTTCTGGGAGAGAAATTATACCGCATATTTAAGCAACTGGCGGACGTCATCCCCAATGGGAAAGAGTCAGTCCTCTAATGAAGTCAGATCCGCCAAGACGATAAGTGAATTCACATTCACGTTAAAGGTGTCTTTAGGTAGGAAAAACTAATTAGTGCAATACTGTGATGAATAAGAGTAAAAGATGATCTGTGCTTAAAAATATCTTATCTCAAAGCTAGGAGAAATGGTGGAAAGATAATAGTGTGGTGGACAGATTGGGAGACATCAGTGATGCCATCCTCCGTCAAAGGTCAAACACACGCAAAACAACATCAAAGAAACGCCCTCCTATCTAGATAATAACACGGCTCCTCCATGTGGTCCAGGATCACGGTAAGTAAAACAAAAGGAATAGCAAGATGAAAGAGTCCTACCTGATGAGGAGCAACTTAATGTCAGGTTATGAGAGGAACCAGATGGAAGATTATCAAGCCTCAAAAGCACAGCCAGTACGGGATTAAAATGCAAGAGGAGATTCACTGATGAAAAGGTGAGCAGGCATGTACACACACACACACACGCACTCACGTATGGACACAGACAAGCGCATGCGCGCACGCACACACACACACACACACACACACACAAACGCACACGAGAAGGCAAGGCAGGCATCCATCAGATCTGAATACACCCTGGTAAATCTAACGCTCAATAAAGTAACTATAAACCTCTAGCAGCTGTTATCTGGCTTCAGCAGGAGTCAAGGCAACGACAAGCCAGCATGTTGATGGTAATGGAAGCCTGAGCATCAACTACTCATCTCCTTCCATCCTAATGGCATGCACCTGGTCATCGTCAAACCCACCACAGTCAATCCCACGATACATGTGCTGTGCAAGGATTGAAAGAGAGCCTGTCTGTCTAGTAGGAGAAGCTGCTCTCTTCACACACACACCCTTCCCCCATCTCCTGATGACTCTGGGCCTCACACACATTCCAAAAGGGAGCAGTGGTTCAGTAAATTGCATTAGCTAGCGTTTGAGCACTACTGTTATGAGAGGGGAATTGAATCCCATATTTCTCTCATCTCACTGGCTTTCTATGTGTGTGTGTTGGTTGTGGTTAGATTTTTCCTCTCTGGGCATGTATATCATCTCCCTACATTCCCTCTAGAGTATGTGGGTAATAGAGAATGGGGGGGAGAGCGAGAGCGATACAATTTCAATGGGAGTTGTGAGATGAGATGAGCTATTCCCTCTCCGCTGGTATAATTTCCTGCCATTCCCAGTGAGTCTCGAGGCCTTGCCTACCTAGTCGTCTCTGCGTTTTCCCGGCTCCTTAATGTTTGAGGTCAGGCCTGACTGAAAACAGCCAATAAGAGCTCCCTGGCCGGCAGTATCACTGCTCAGTCAGTTAGAGCAGTCTGACACATCTGAACTTGCTCCAACCACTTGACCATTACTTATTCCTCCACTTACCTTTCATGACTCTGCCTTGTGTTATCATAGTTAACTGAAGCATCATACTTTTCACCGCACTATAGTACTGTATAGGTAGAAAGGTAAAACATGTGGTTGGAAAAAAAGAGCAGCAGGCATGTCTTTGTGATACAGAGATTCCTGTCTTGTGGAGTACGAGGAGAGAGACAGATACATTCTCTCCGACTCGTAAGTGGTGACTTCAACAGTACTTCATAGCCAAGCCTCCATAATAAAATGCATTCTCCATTTAAAGTGTGTATCTGTACCATAAAACCGAGCAGTTTACTTGTCTTATTGTTCTCTCACATAGCATATGTGAATATACCCCGTTCAAAGGCACTTAAATGGTTTGCCTTGCCCATTCACCCTCTGAATGGCACACATACACACAAGCCATGTCTCAAGGCTTAAAAATCCTTCTTTGACCTGTCTCTTCCCCTTCATCTACACTGATTGAAGTGGATTTAACAATTGACATCAATAAGGGATCGTAGCTTCACCTGAATTCACCTGGTCATTCTATGTCAATGTTTTGTATACTCAGTGTAGAAGCATAACCATATACAAGTCATGGGCATTTGTAGAAATGAATATTTGTTTATGGCAACTGTGAAAACACATTCATAATACAGTATGCATGGGATGATTAGAATATCTCATTTACCAGCCAACAGAACGGACAGCTCAGTTGACTAACATAATCTGGCAGACACTGGCAACAAATGTTATAATATGTACATACGCTGTGTATCCTGTGATTGGCCTATGTCATATCTACAGGTAACTGCCAAAATAATGAAAACACTTGAGTAAATTAGGGATGCAAAGTATATTGAAAGCATGTACTTCCACACAAGTCTGGTTCCTAAGTTAAGTAAGCAATTACCATCCCGTCATGCTTACGGTCATGTATAAAAATGCCGGGCAGGCCTTTATTTTGGCCAATATTTTGGCTACCATGGCTATGCCAGCATAGGATGACAATGTCAAGATCCAAAGGGCATAAGTGGTCACTCAATGGTTTGATTAGCATGAAAATGATGTAAACCATATGCCATGGCCGTCTCAGTCACCAGATCTCAACCCAATTGAATACTTTTGAGAGATTCTAGAGCGGTGCCCGAGATAGCGTTTTCCACCACCATCAACAAAACACCAAATGATGGAATTTCTTGTGTAAGAACAGTGTCACATCCCTCCAATAGAGTGCCAGATACCTGTAGAATATATGCCAAGGTGCACTAAAGCTGTTCTGGAACGTGGTGGCCCAACACCCTATTAAGACACTGTGCTGGTGTTTCCTTTATTTTGGTAGTTACCTGTTTATGTCTGTGGAAGAGGCTGTAAGATGGAGTGTCGAATAAGAGGCATTTCAAGTAAGCATCATAGCACCTACGCATACAGCTGGGCATCTAGCCAGCTAGATGATCTAGCCACCCTATGTACTGACAAGTGATCAGACTTTTCTCAATCTGATTTGATATTTTCTATAACAACCACTGTTGTTTTGGTAAATCAGTATACTACCACTAGTACTCTCCCTGGAAATAATAAAATGGGATTACAAGTGTTTTTGTGTGATCAGCCAGACAGGAAGGAACAGCTTTGAGTGAGGTTTTCCAGCCTCTGGAGATGGCAGTGGATCGTACCACACGTGCTACATGTTAACTCGGAGCCTTGGATGAGATACGACTGCAGAGCCTTAGTCTCAGCCACTCTCCCAGCAGCCAATGTAAACTGTCCCTGGCGGATGTAGACTGGCGACTGCCATGACACCATGCCTCTCTTGCTCCAGAGCCTCCTACTCTGCTAAGGGTTACACCCTATGACAGATAACATGCGTTTACGCATGCCCAAACATGAAGATTACATTTAAATAGTCATGCATTGTTAGATACTACAGTGGATGGAAGATGTGAAAGAGGCTTTGGGGTCTATGATGGAAAGTTGCAGGAAAATAGAAAATGAGCGAGGTAAATACAAAATGGTATGTTGCATTGTAAATGCATATTGGGTGAATGAGACTTTTGTTTGCAACCTTACATTTTGCCAAGGACAATGGTATTTTACTCTAAATAATGTTGCTATAACAAAATATGTCATAGACCCTCTGGGGCGTCATCTCCATTTGGTTAAAGGCTGAGTGAAGACCACGAGAATAGTAGTGAGTTGTGAGGTGGGCGGAACATGTCTGTTGCTACACATGATACATTACTGCCTACCCTCCATCTCTCAACGAATATCCTATGTAACAGTACACATTTAAAATTGCACTCATCATTTCTCTCTCAATACTATCTCAATTTGTAAAGGTTCTTCATATATAAAGAGTTTGAGTCAATCTTGTTGTAGGCGAGTACTTTATGGGAAGGGGGATGTTTTCGTATTTCCCCTGCATGATTGCGTGCAGTTTGTTAAGTTTCCCAAATATATCTGTTACATAGGCAAGGAGACATTTTCTTTTCATTACACAAAAAGTCAACAAAGTCCTTTTTTTTTTTACATCCATTGTGAACGACAACAGTTCCTCTCAATGCAAAAAAAATATATTTCCAACACTCCCCCTCAATAGCAACCTAGCCTCGTGTGAAATAGAACATTGTCATATCTGATCCCATATCTCCACAGTTTGGTAAACAGGCGTGTGCGCAGTGGATGTGGTTGGATGTAGTTTACAATCAAAGTTACCTGCTGCAGTATATCTCAGAGTTCTGTGCTCAGCTCTTTTGCTTCCAGCTGCTCTCTGTGTTTCATACAATGCGTCCATATGGCAGAGGGAGACACATTCATAACTAGATTGCAGAGGCCTGCTCACCGTCCCCCCATAGATGGAGCTCCATCATTGCAAAAGCCCACCATTCGATCCCATGGAATCTGTTTTTCGTCAATATAGCCACGCAGCACACTGAACATCCCCTGTGACGTTTCATGCTCGGTAATCGTGAGAAAGAACAATATGTCCTCACGAATAGGAACCTCCGTCATGTATAGCGAACAAAAGTCAATAATGGGCATCACAGCTAAAGTCCATTTGGAGCGCATAGGCTGGGGGGGTTTTGAGTCGTTCAGTCAGAGTTTCCACTTGATTGCTAGCAATGACATGAATATATTTTTTAACTGTTATCTAACAAAGGTATTGATGTGAGTTTCTCTGCCTTTGCCTCCCCACACATTGTTTTCACCATATCAATTGCGTCCGTTAATATCAAAGTCTCTGCAATAGTGTGGTGTTTCACAGCGTAGCGGGCCTAGCCATTCACCGCAGGAATTATTCAAGTGCAGTCATCAAGTGTCCATTTGTGATAAGCATGCGACTGTGAAGAAATGTAGATTCAGTGGAAGGGACAATCCCTGCTTTTCAGATAACTTGGCAGAATGAATTACAAAGAGAAATATATCTTGGGCTCAAGCCAGACATACAAATGCTCCTGTTGATTGGGCCTCCTTCCGAGCGCTAAGAAACAAATGCACAGGTTTGATCAGGAAGTCCAAATCAGATTACTATCTAAATACAGTCACAGAGAACCTAAACAACCCACCAAGTTCTGAAGGGCTAATCAGTGTCAGGTTCTAATGTATCCTCTGGCCTTCCTGACCATTTTTAATGATGGATTCTAATGAAGTGAAGGATAAAGCTGATATTGTAGGGGTCTTTAACATGTACTTCATATCTGCTGGTTCAGTTTTGATAATGATGGTGCCCACCTCTAATGTAAGCTCTTTTACAGTAAATCATGATATAGGCCCTCATGAGAACTATGTTATCTTTGAGCCTGTTTCTTATACTGAGGTCTATAAAGCACTAAAGGCAATAGACACTAAAAAGTCTGCAGGTCCAGACAACCTGGATCCCTACCTCTTAAAGATAGCAGCTGGTAGTATTACTGAACATGTGGCTCACATTTTCAACTTGAGTCTCTTGACCAATTCCATACCCAGCATTTGTAAATCAGCTTATGTCCTCCCACTGCTTAAGGGGGGAGATCACTCAGATGCTAATAACTATCGTCCTATCTCTAAACTCCCTATCCTGGCCAAAGTCTATGAATCCCTAGTGAACTCACAGTTAAAAAACGTCTTAATTGAAAAGAACATACTGAGCAGGGTTCAGTCTGGCTTTAGATCAGGGCACAGCACCACAACTGCAGCTATGGCAGTGGCAAATTACATTATTAATGCACTTGATAAAAAGCAACATTGTGCTGCTCTGTTTGTGGATTTATCAAAGGCCTTTTATTCAGTTGACCATAAATGGTTTCTAGCTAGACTCAGAAACATTGGTCTCAGTGAAGGTACAGTACAATTGGTTTAGGAAGTATCTTTCTAACAGAACACAATGTGTATATACTGACAATCACAAGTCTAGCTTTCTTGAGATTAATATAGGTGTGCCCAAGGTTCCATTTTAACTCCAGTGTTGTTCTCAATTTGTATTAATGATCTGGGAAATGGGATGCAACCAGCAAAGTTACATCTATATGCAGATGATACAGTCATATATTCACGTGCTCCCTCTCTGGTTCAGGCTGTTGAAGAGCTCCAGACTGCTTTTCAGTCACTGCAGGCCTCCCTTTATGGTCTCAAACTGATCTTGAATGTACAAAAAACTAAATGCATGACCTTTACCAGAGCTAAAACTCTGTCAGAGAAGGTTAGCATTGTTACATCTGGTGGTTTATCCATTGAAAAAGTGTTGTCCTACAAATACCTACTGTATGTATTTGGTTGGATGACACATTGTCGTTTAAAGTTCATGTGGATAATCTTGTGACAAGTCTTAAATTGAAATTGGGTTTTTATTTTTGTAATAATACTTGGTGACTTATTGTATATGCATGCAGCCTCCTCTGTCTTACAGAGACTGGACTCTGTTTATCATGAACCCTTGTGCTTTATTACAATTGCCAAGTCACTCAACCACCATTGCACATTGTACCAAATGATAGGTTGGACCTCACTTTATATGCACAGAAAGATACATTTATGTGTGTTCATCTACAAAGCCCTATCGTGTAAACTACCTCTTTACCTCTGTAGTCTGGTCTTCTTCACCACCAGCAGTTACCATACCCAGTCTGCTAGGTGGTTGCTACTTAAAGCCCCCAGGACATTCACAGTATTAGGCAAGACTGCCTTCTCTTCTTGTGCACCAGAGGCATGGAATAGTCTACAATTCATGATTCATCTAGATATGTTAGTGCCACTGAATGAATTTAAAAAATTGATGGGAGACTCTGTTACAGAGGAGTGTAAATGTTTTTTTTTAGGCTGGATGATGTTGTGTTGTATTGTTGTATATGTTAATTACATTATGTATTGATTGTTGCTGCCTTCTTGGCCAGGTCTCCCTTGAAAAAGAGACTCTGGGTCTCAACGGGCTGGTTCAGTCACTTTCTTAAATAAATAAGAAAGTGCTGCCTTTTCCAATGATCTAAGGGTGCTTTCTGGATACATTTTATCTTATCTTTTTAGATTTGAATAATTTTCATTTAGATTTTTAAGATTAACCACATTAATCTTTTTGAGATACAAATACGATATTATAATTTAGGATTTTGGAAATTGTCCCGCGACCCCGAGTTTGGGAACCGCTGCAGTAACTGCAGAAGTATGTCCTTGCCATACCAGTATACCAGTGTAAGAATTAAACTGTGGCTTCTCTCCCATTCCAATCTGATGAGCCTGAGTTAGACAGCTATTCATTAAGCTGATTTACCTGTCAGAAGATCACATTACATATCCAGCTTAGTAAAAGCTGCTTCTAAACAGTGATGTTGACATTCCAGCATGTCTACCTGCTATAATAGTTCAGCACTGTTTAGCATGTGAGACATATTTACCATCAAATAAACCCATATGTGAGCTTGGTTTCAAGCTTGATAAGTACTATGGTCAATTATGTGATTGGCTCAAACGCATTAAGAAGGAAAGAAATTCCACAAATTTACTTTTAACAAAGCACACCTGTTAAATTAAATGCATTCCTGGTGACGACCTCATGAAGCTGGTTGAGAGAATGCCAAGAGTGTGCAAAGCTGTCATCAAGGCAACTGGTGGCTACAACGAAGAATCTCAAATATAAAATATATTTTGACTTGTTTAACACTTTTGTTGGTTACCACAATTCCATATGTTTTATTTCATAGTTTTGATGTCTTCATAATTATTATACAATGTAGAAAATAGTAAAAATATAGAAAAACCCTTGAATGATTAGGTGTATCCTAACTTTTGACCTGTACTCTATGTCAGCTCCTTCTTTCAACATGCTTGTATACAGTTGAAGTCGGAAGTTTACATACACCTTAACCTGAGTATTTGGCTTTCACAAATCCTGGTAAAAATTCCCTGTGTTAGGTCAGTTAGGATCACCACTTTATTTTAAGAATGTGAAATGTCAGAATAATAGTAGAGAGTGATTTATTTCAGCTTTAATCCTTTCATCACATTCCCAGTGGGTCAGAAGTTTACATACACTCAATTAGTATTCGGTAACATTGCCTTTAAATTGTTTAACTTGGGTCAAACGTTTCAGGAAGCCTTCCATAAGCTTCTCACAATAAGTTGGATGACTTTTGGCCCAGTAACCGAATCAGGTTTGTAGGCCTCCTTGCGCGCACATGCTTTTTCAGTTCTGCCCACAAATTTTCTATAGGATTGAGGTCAGGGCTTTGTGATGGCCACTCCAATACCTTGACTTTGTTGTCCTTAAGCCATTTTGCCACAACTTTGGAAGTATGCTTGGGGTCATTGTCCATTTGGAAGACCCATTTGTGACCAAACTTTAACTTCCTGACTGAGGTCTTGAGATGTTGCTTCAATATATCCACATAATTTTCCTTCCTCATGAAGCCATCTATTTTGTGAATTGCACCAGTCCCTCCTGCAGCAAAGCACCCCCACAACATGATGCTGCCACCCCCGTGCTTCACGGTTGTTCTTCGGCTTGCAAGCCTCCCCCTTTTCCTCCAAACATAACGAAGGTCATTATGGCCAAGCAGTTTTATTTTTGCTACATCAGATAAGAGGACATTTCTCCAAAAAATATGATCTTTGTCCCCATGTGCAGTTGCAAACTGTATGGTGGTTTTGGAGCAGTGGCTTCTTCCTTGCTGAGCGGCCTTTCAGGTTATGTTGATATAGGACTCGTTTTTACTGTGGATATAGATACTTTTGTACCTGTTTCCTCCAGCATCTTCACAAGGTCCTTTGCCGTTGCTCTGGGATTTCGCAACAAAGTACGTTCATCTCTAGGAGACAGAACGCGTATCCTTCCTGAGCGGTATAATCGCTGTGTGGTCCCATGGTGTTTATACATGCTTACTATTGTTTGAACATGGTACCTTCAGGCGTTTGGAAATTGCTCCCAATGATGAACCAGACTTGTGGAGGACTACAATTATTTTTCTGAGGCCTTGGATGATTTCTTTTGATTTTCCCATGATGTCAAGCAAAGAGGCACTGAGTCTGAAGGTAGGCCTTGAAATAGATCCAAAGGTACACCTGCAATTGACTCAAATTATGTCAATTAGCCTATCAGAAGCTTCTAAAGCCGACATAATTTAAAGGAATTTTCCAAGCTGTTTAAAGGCACTTAGTGTATGTAAACATCTGACCCACTAGAATTGTGATATAATTAATTGTAAGTGACATAATCTGTCTGTAAACAATTGTCAGAAACATTACTTGTGTCATGCACAAGTAGATGTCCGAACCGACTTGCCAAAACTATAGTTTGTTAACAAGACATTTGTGGAGTGGTTGAAAACGAGTTTTAATGACTCCAACCTAAGTGTATGTAAACTTCCGACTTCAACTGTATATATTCCTTCCTTTTGACATGTTGATTAGAAGGGAAAGCCACCATTTCCCTTCTTTGCTATAAAATGTTAAAACAATCTGTACAGCGTCATCGAAATTTAGAATTGATGTGTCAGATCAAGCGAGGCTTCTGTTTTAATAAAAATTGGCTCGCACAGGACAATATTTACACTAGAATGAGCCTGATATCTCCCTCGTGTAATTACAGCCATAGGTCAAAGAAACATGGAGTGGAGCAGGCTTGTGTCTCCAAGCAAAGCAAATCACTGCCATGCACAACACCTGCCTTGCATCATTACCACTCTGCTCCTCTAGGGAACTGGAGATGCTCAGCATCTTTCAATTTGAGTTCCACTCTTTACCATGGGTTCTTTTATTTTTCTTCTTTTGTATGTATTTTTTATTTTTGTTGTTCTAATTAGACAGTATTGAAGTAGATGGGAGAGTGATTAAGGAAACTTAGTAGGAAGGATGGACAATTCTGGTCCCCGGAATTGATATACTGTATATACATTGCCCTCCGTAATTATTGAGACATTGAAGCATTTTTTCTTATTTTGTCTCTATACTGCAAGAGTTTGGATTTGAAATCGAACAATGACAAAGAAGTTAGAGTTAAGACAGTCAGCTTTCATTTCAGGGTATTTTCATTCATATCGGGTGAATCATTTTAGGGGAGCAAAAGTATTGGGACAAATTCACTTATGTGCATTAAAGTAGTAAAAAGTTAAGTATTTGGTACCGTATTCATAGCATGCAATGTGTCACGCCTGCTCCCCCTCCCTGGCGCTCGAAGGCGCCAGGCTCCCCAGCATTACGCACTCCTGCCACCATCATTACGCACACCTGCCTTCCCCCGTCACGCACATCAGCAATTATTGTACTCACCTGGACTCAATCACCTGTGTCATTACCTCCCCTATATCTGTCTGTTCCCCAGCTCTGTTCCCCACTTCCGGATTATTGTTTGTTTGTCTTTGCATACCCGGTTCTGACGGTGTCCTGTTTGATGTCTGTTCCAAATGAAATGTTTTACCTCCTGTACCTGTTTCTGTTTGCCGGCGCCGGTCCTTACACAATGACTACATCAAGCTTCTGACTCTACACATTTGTGGGATGCATTTGCAGTTTGTTTTGGTTGTGCTACAGATTATTTTGTGCCTAATATAAATGAATGGTAAATCATGTGTTGTGTCATTTTGGAGTCACGTTTATTGTAAATAAGAATAGAATAAGTTTCTAAACACTTCTACATTCATGTGGATGCTACCATGATTATGGATAATCCTGAATGAATCATGAATAATGATGAATGAGAAAGTTACAGACGTATAAATATCTTAACCCCGAGACATGCTAACCTCTCACCAATACAATAACAGGGGAGGTTAGCATTTATTTGTATTTGTACGTCTATAACTTTTTCACTCATCATTATTTACGATTCATTCAGAAATATCCATAATCATGGTAGCATCCACATCCATGTGAAAGTCTTATTTACAATAAAAGTGACTCCAATGACAATACAAAATTTACAAATTAATTTATATTGGGCATAAAATAATCTGAAACACTGTCAGAAAATGAGGAAAAAGCCATCTCTCTGTGTAAGGGATATATATCCCTGTTAAAAACTTATTATGGCTTAGATACCGCTAACGGGATCGATATGACAACAGCCAGTGAAAGGGCAGGGTGCCAAATTCAAAACAATAGAGATCTCATAATTAAAATTCTTCAAACATAGAAGTATTTTCACCATTTTAAAGATGAACTTGTTGTTAATCCCACCACAGTGTCCGATTTCAAAAAGGCTTTACGACGAAAGCACACCAAACAATTATGTTCGGTCTGCACCCAGTCAAAGAAAAACACAGCCATTTTTCCAGCCAAAGAGAGGAGTCACAATAAGCAGAAATAGAGATGAAATTAATCACTAACCTTTGATGATCTTCATCAGATGACACTCATATGACTTCATGTTACACAATACATGTATGTTTTGTTCAATAAAGTTCATATTTATATCCAAAAATCTCAGTTTACATTGGCGCGTTACATTCAGTAATGTTTTGCTTCCAAAACATCCAGTGATTTTGCAGAGCCACATCAATTTACAGAAATACTCATAATAAACATTGATAAAAGATACAAGTGTTATGCATGGAACTTTAGATAAACTTCTCCTAAATGCAACCGCTGTGTCAGATTTCAAAAAAGCTTTACCGAAAAAGCACACCATGCAATAATCTGAGTACAGCGCTCAGACAACAAAACAAGCCATACAGATATCCACCATGTTGTGGAGTCAACAGAAGTCAGAAATAGCATTATAATATTCACTTACCTTTGATGATATCCATCAGAATGCACTCCGAGGAATCCCAGTTCCGCAATAAATGTTTGATTTGTTCGATAAAGTCCATTTATGTCCAAATACCTCCTTTTTGTTTGCGCGTTTAGTACACAATCCAAACTCACGACGCGCGGGCAAGTCCAGGCGAAAGTTCAGACGAAAAGTCATATTACAGTTCGTAGAAACATGTCAAACGAAGTATAGAATCAATCTTTAGGATGTTTTTATCATAGATCTTCAATAATGATCCAACCGGAGAATTCCTTTGTCTGTAGAAATGCAATGGAACAGAGCTAACTCTCACGTGAGCACGCGTGATCAGCTCATGCCACTCTGGCAGACCTCTGACTCATTCAGCTCTCATTCCCCCCTCCTTCACAGTAGAAGCATCAAACAAGGTTCTAAAGACTGTTGACATCTAGTGGAAGCCTTAGGAAGTGCAATATGATCCCATAGACACTGTATATTCGATAGGCAATGACTTGAAAAACTACAAACCTCAGATTTCCCACTTCCTGGTTGGATTTTTTCTCAGGTTTTTGCCTGCCATATGAGTTATGTTATACTCACAGACATCCTTCAAACAGTTTTAGAAACTTCAGAGTGTTTTCTATCCAAATCTAATAATAATATGCATATATTTGCAACTGGGCCTGAGGAGCAGGCAGTTTACTCTGGGCACCTTATTCATCCAAGCTACTCAATACTGCCCCCAGTCATAAGAAGTTAAATATGAATTAACCATTGGCTCAAGGGGACATTGCAGAGTCAAATGGGGTGTCAATATTCAGTATTTTTCCATATGGAGTAGTATTTAGTATCTTATTAGTATCTTATTTGACACATATCACCTCTTAATTGGTGCACTCCCAATGCATAAATTATTCAACATGGCTTCCCATGATAATTAACTTTTAAATGAATGCGAAAATTAAAGCTCAATGACCACACATAATTCATGCTCATGCCTTGATAGGGTGGAAAGGATCTGTGTGTCCTTTGTTTCACCCTGTGCATGATCTAATGTGAGAAATGAATCTCTATATTCAACACACAAACACACACACAAACACACACACACATAAACACACACGCCATCACATACCAAGTAGTGCAAGCCTAGGAGACATGACAAGGTTAGGCTGTTATATGAGAAAAAGTGTCTGCCTGAGGGGAAATACCTGACTGATTTACATGTTTGACACCGGTATTACTGCTCCAGGCCACTGACGATTCCCGTGCCTACTACACTGAACACAGGTGGATTAGTGGGAGCAAGTGTGTGAGTGTTTGACCTATCCCATGTGGCTCAGTTGGTAGAGCATGGTGTTTGCAATGCCAGGGTTGTGGGTTCAATTCGCATGGGTGACCAGCATGAAAATGTATGTATTCACGTCTTACGGTAAGTTGCTCTGGATAAGACAAATGACAAAAATGTAAATAATAATAAAAGATGGGTGTCAGTCAGTGTGTATGAGAATGCATGTTTGTATTGGTGCTCCAGAGTATCTCCTGATCAGTCATGACCCTCCACACAAATATACAGACATATGATGGCATAACTGGTAGGTTCATGGTTGGCTGAAATACAGTACCTCTGTGTTAAGACTACAGAGTAAAAAGACCATGTGATACTGTAGATAAAGATTTTACAATTCAGTTACAACAGATGTACTATTAAAAGGCTTGGACAACTGGGGAACTCAATAGAAGAACTTCACCAGGGAGAATTCATTTCTCCTGGTTACAGCCCACATTACTCTTCACAGGAAGAGACTCTAAAGGAATACCTCTCATTCCCGAGCCTTTGGAGTACAGCCACACACTAAGGGAAACAAATGAAATACACTTTCATTTAGGCCAGTAATTGATTACCTCAGAGGAGCCAGAAATGTGTGGTATAATGATCTGATACGCTAGCCATCTTGGAGAAGGTCGGTCCTTAGATAAATGTATTCTCAAGCTGAAGTAGTTAGAGCGGTTACCAGAATTTCTGACACAATACCAATGTTGGGAATCGGATTGTAAATACTTGTGGTTTGAAAATGCCCCCTCCTTCAGCAATGTAAGGTAGGGTTAGGGTTAACCCTAAGACCATGATTCATAAACACATGAAGGAACCACTTTTTGATTGAACATATATTTAACTAGTAATTTAAGAACAATTCCTATTTACAATGATGGCTTACCCCAGCCAAACCCTCCCCTAACCGGGTCAACGCTGGGCCAATTGTGCTCCGCCCCTATGGGACTCCCGGTCACAGCTTGTTGTGATACAGCCTGGGATCGAACCCAGGTCTGCAGTGATGCCTCTAGCAGTGCGATGCAGTGCCTAAGACTGCTGCGCCAGTCGGTCCACTTGCTTCAAGATTGTGTGAGCAATAATGAAGTGCATACAACTTTTTTGATATTTCTAGTGTAACTAGAAACTGAAAACACCCCATTAAACTCATCCCATACCTGTGCCATACCAGGTATTAATTTACTTACAACCTCATTCTAATCACATTAGCCTACGTTAGCTCAACTGTCTCGCGTGGGGGGGGGATCGACCCCATAGAGGTTAACAAGTCTTTGTTCAGCTTGTCTTTATAAACTGTCAAAAGCCCCAAATCCAAGCTGCTGTAAGAATAAGTTGAACAACTAAGCAGGTTGGACCTTGTCAAAATTCACAATAGCTGAAGTCTCTCATCTGGGTAAGTCTTGGTATAGTAAAGCAGTGTGATGGGAGTGTGTTTGCTGAGCTTTGTCCCCTCCCACACAAAGGCCATAGAACTGCAGTCAGATGCTACAGGCTTGACTAAGTGACAGAGCTACAGAGCGACAGAGAAAGAAGCGTCACTACAGCAGTAGGGATGGACATTTTGAAATACTTTCACTATTTGAATAATATCGTATTTTTTGGGGGGGTAATCATATTTTTTTCTTCGGATATCCGGATAGTTGAAATACATGTGTTAAAAAATGTGTTTTTTAAACTTGGGAAAAGGCTTGAATCACAGCACCACTCTGCTTGCTTGGGTGACCGCAAGGGCCTTTGAGTTTGAGGAGAGAGACGTCAAACGCTAGTTAGGCAAACTTGTAGATGCCATAGGTCAGGAGAACTCAAATCTTACCCTACGAGGTCTGGAGCCTGCTGTTTTTTTGTTCTACTTGATAATTAATTGCACACATTTTTTTTAACATTTATTTATCTAGGCAAGACTTCCTAGGCCGTTATTTTCAATGACAGCCTAGGAACAGTGGGTTAACTGCCTGTTCAGGGGTAGAACTACAGATTTGTACCTTGTCAGCTCAGGGATTTGACCTTGCAACTCTCTACTAGTCCAACTCTAACCACTAGGCTACCCTGCCACCCTGGTGACCCAGGTCTAAATCAGTAGAGGGGGACAATGAAAACAGTGTATATCCCTGTGTGTAGCAATGTAACATATTTGTAAGCATTTCACTGTGAGGTGTTGGTGTTGGTAAGGTGTTGTATTCGGGGCATGTGACAAATACAATTAGATTTTTTTGATAATTGTATTTAATTTAGACATTGTATTTCATTTCATTGTTAAAATAGGCCTATGATGTTTGTATTAATACACTTGCAAGTACTAGAATACTAATGTCCCTTCAGATATTCTAATAACTGCCCATCCTGTACAGTTTCACTAAAGCACTGAACTACTCCCCGCTTGTTCTCCCTGCTTCCATCACTCAGAAGCAGGTAGTATAGGAGCATAATGGCAAAAACTGACATTTTGACCAATAGCTTCTACCCCCAGACCATCAGGCCGCTGAATAGACACCACTAGGCAGCTACCTGCTCACCCTGTCCCCCTTTCTACCCCTCCACCCTGCTACTCAGTTTTAGTACTATATCTCTTGACACAATGATGAAAATAATCATGGCCTCTAAACCCTCAAGCTGCATACTGGACCCTATTCCAACTAAACTACTGAAAGAGCTGCTTCCTGTGCTTGGCCCTCCTATGTTGAACATAATAAACGGCTCTCTATCCACCAGATGTGTACCAAACTCACTAAAAGTGGCAGTAATAAAGCCTCTCTTGAAAAAGCCAAACCTTGACCGAGAAAATATAAAAAACTATCGGCCTATATCGAATCTTCCATTCCTCTCAAAATTTTTAGAAAAGGCTGTTGCGCAGCAACTCACTGCCTTCCTGAAGACAAACAATGTATACGAAATGCTCAGTCTGGTTTTAGACCCCATCATAGCACTGAGACGGCACTTGTGAAGGTGGTAAATTACATTTTAATGGCATCGGACCGAGGCTCTGCATCTGTCCTCGTGCTCCTAGACCTTAGTGCTGCTTTTGATACCATTGATCACCACATTCTTTTGGAGAGATTGGAAACCCAAATTGGTCTACACGGACAAGTTCTGGCCTGGTTTAGATCTTATCTGTCGGAAAGATATCAGTTTGTCTCTGTGAATGGTTTGTCCTCTGACAAATCAACTGTAAATTTCGGTGTTCCTCAAGGTTCCATTTTAGGACCACTATTGTTTTCACTATATATTTCATCTCTTGGGGATGTTATTCGAAAACATAATGTTAACTTTCACTGCTATGCGGATGACACACAGCTGTACATTTCAATGAAACATGGTGAAGCCCCAAAATTGCCCTTGCTAGAAGCATGTGTTTCAGACATAAGGAAGTGGATGGCTGCAAACTTTCTACTTTTAAACTCGGAGAAAACAGAGATGCTTGTTCTAGGTCCCAAGAAACAAAGAGATCTTCTGTTGAATCTGACAATTAATCTTAATGGTTGTACAGTCGTCTCAAATAAAACTGTGAAGGACCTCGGCGTTACTCTGGACCCTGATCTCTCTTTTGAAGAACATATCAAGACCATTTCAAGGACAGCTTTTTTTCCATCTACATAACATTGCAAAAATCAGAAACTTTCTGTCCAAAAATGATGCAGAAAAATTAATCCATGCTTTTGTCACTTCTAGGTTAGACTACTGCAATGCTCTACTTTCCGGCTACCCGGATAAAGCACTAAATAAACTTCAGTTAGTGCTAAATACAGCTGCTAGAATCCTGACTAGAACCAAAAAATTTGATCATATTACTCCAGTGCTAGCCTCTTTAGACTGGCTTCCTGTCAAAGCAAGGGCTGATTTCAAGGTTTTACTGCTAACCTACAAATCATTACATGGGCTTGCTCCTACCTATCTCTCTGATTTTGTCCTGCCGTACATACCTACACGTACGCTACGGTCACAAGACGCAGGCCTCCTAATTGTCCCATTTTCTAAGCAAACAGCTGGAGGCAGGGCTTTCTCCTATAGAGCTCCATTTTTATGGAACGGTCTGCCTACCCATGTCAGAGACGCAAACTCGGTCTCAACCTTTAAGTCTCTACTGAAGACTCATCTCTTCAGTGGGTCATATGATTGAGTGTAGTCTGGCCCAGGAGTGGGAAGGTGAACGGAAAGGCTCTGGAGCAACGAACCGCCCTTGCTGTCTCTGCCTGGCCGGTTCCCCTCTTTCCACTGGGATTCTCTGCCTCTAACTCTATTACAGGGGCTGAGTCACTGGCTTACTGGGGCTCTCATGCCGTCCCTGGAGGGGGTGCATCACCTGAGTGGGTTGATTCACTGATGTGGTCATCCTCTTTGGGTTGTGCCGTGTTGGAGGTCTTTGTGGGCTATACTCAGCCTTGTCTCAGGATGGTAAGTTGGTGGTTGAAGATATCCCTCTAGTGGTGTGGGGGCTGTGCTTTGGCAAAGTGGGTGGGGTTATATCCTTCCTGTTTGGCCCTGTCCGGGGGTGTCCTCGGATGGGGCCACAGTGTCTCCTGACCCCTCCTGTCTCAGCCTCCAGTATTTATGCTGCAGTAGTTTATGTGTCGGGGGGTTAGGGTCAGTTTGTTATATCTGGAGTACTTCTCCTGTCCTATTCGGTGTCCTGTGTGACTAAGTGTGCGTTCTCTAATTCTCTCCTCTCTTTCTTTCTCTCTCTCGGAGGACCTGAGCCCTAGGACCATGCCCCAGGACTACCTGACATGATGACTCCTTGCTGTCCCCAGTCCACCTGGCCGTGCTGCTGCTCCAGTTTCAACTGTTCTGCCTTATTATTATTCGACCATGCTGGTCATTTATGAATATTTGAACATCTTGGCCATGTTCTGTTATAATCTCCACCCGGCACAGCCAGAAGAGCACTGGCCACCCCACATAGCCTGGTTCCTCTCTAGGTTTCTTCCTAGGTTTTGGCCTTTCTAGGGAGTTTTTCCTAGCCACCGTGCTTCTACACCTTCATTGCTTGCCGCTATCATCCAGAAGGCGAGGTCAGTACAGGTGCATCAAAGCTGGGACCGAGAGACTGAAAAACTATCTATCTCAAGGCCATCAGACTGTTAAACAGCCACCACTAACATTGAGTGGCTGCTGCCAACACACTGACACTGACTCAACTCCAGCCACTTTAATAATGGGAATTGATGGGAAATGATGTAAATATATCACTAGCCACTTTAAACAATGCTACCTTATATAATGTTACTTACCATACGTTATTCATCTCATATGCATACGTATATACTGTACTCTATATCATCGACTGTATCCTTATGTAATACATGTATCACTAGCCACTTTAAACTAAGCCACTTTGTTTACATACTCATCTCATTTGTATATACTGCACTCAATACCATCTACTGTATCTTGCCTATGCCGCTCTGTACCATCACTCATTCATATATCTTTATGTACATATTCGTTATCCCCTTACACTTGTGTGTATAAGGTAGTAGTTTTGGAATTGTTAGCTAGATTACTTGTTGGTTATTACTGCATTGTCGGAACTAGAAGCACAAGCATTTCGCTACACTCGCATTAACATCTGCTAACCATGTGTATGTGACAAATAAAATTTGATTTGATTTGTTTGGGGTTTTAGGCTGGGTTTCTGTACAGCACTTTGAGATATCAGCTGATGTACGAAGGGCTATATAAATAAATTTGATTTGATTTGATACCCCTTTATGGACAGTTACCCTGTCCCCACCCCAAATGGACATGCATTTTCTAAAACATTTTCATTTCTCTTTTTGACCTGCACTATTGGTGCTCGGAGCGTAATAATTTCACTGTATCCTACATTACATCTGACACCCTGTGCATGTGACTAATAAACTCATATGATCTATTTAGGCACTGGACTGGCATAGGCACAACTACACAATTCACTCTCAAGTCATTACCTACTACAGCCCATAAGAACATTGCATAATAACACCACCAAAGGGTCAAGGTCAACAACTACATATGTGTAGTATTTTAAGTGAAAACATTGGTAATGTTCGGACTGGTGCATTTCAGTGGGCTCAGCCTGCTGGTTAATATGCTGCCATAGCACAGTAACACATGGCAGATCAAAATTCTTCACAACAAATCTTTAGCATGTATACTATGTCGTAAAAAAAAACATATAAGCCAATGAAATATATCACAGATATCTGTATTCCACTGTTACAGCGATCAGCTCACATGCAGAGGGAATCACTGTAGCAAGTGGAAAGTGGTGACAGAGAAAGATACTGGTTGGCAAATGGTTAATGAGTGTAAATTGAACCATCCTGCAAATAATCAATAGACAGGAGGATGAGCCTCCAGAGCTTTTTAGATCTGATTTCAAGCACATCAAATCACATTTTAATTGTCAAATGCTCCGTAAAAAAAATAACATTTTTAGACTAACAGTGAATGCTTACTGACAGGCTCTTCCAACGATGCAGGATATCTATATTTTTTAAATGTCTTGAGTGAATAAGGGAATGTCCGAGTGGCTTCTGGAGGAATGTGTGAGAAAAGTGGTATATTGAGCAAACAGCCTCATTGCCGTGTCACATAAAATCACAGTGGGTTATGACCAGTAAGGTAATACACACACACATTTGTGCATAAACGCAAGCACTTGCACACTTGTGCACTCACACACGCACACACACCCTACCAATATATTTTTACATCAAAGCTAAACACACATGCTTCCTTAGTGTTTAATGGCTGTGTACGCTTCCAGTTGAGTTGTTTTGAGCTCCTCAGGTGTTTGTTGGCCTCGACTACATAGCAGCACCATTAGAGGTAGTCGAACCACAACGTTCAGGAGATAGTGACCCATGTTGCATTCCGCACCCCATCATGAGATATCACTGAAAAAGATGAACGGTTGAGTTTTATATCATTTGAAAGATTACAAACTATTTTATGATCTATTGAAGAAGAAAAAAATGTATCTCTAATTTTTTTATCAATAGAAGTAATTTTTTAAGCTTTAATGTCAATTATCAAAAAATGCCTAAAATATATATTTTTTTCCATGTTCCTATATGCTGTAGCGTAAACCCTATTTTATATCATCAGATGTTTTTGTGTTGTGCCCAACATCGGTTAAGACACAGCATATGCTTGAATAAAGGGTGGGAGTCTTGTTTTGGCTGATAAATGTACTCAAACGTGAATACAATTTCAATTTTCAAATGCTACCACAAAGAAAGTTGGAGGTCCACACATTAGATGATGTTGACTTAAGTGGGAATATCCATTGTTATAAATTAAACTGTCAATCCTCCATAGGAAATCTATTGAAATCCTAGACATGTAGATAATAGAATAAACATTCTCATTCAATATGACATACCACGGTGGATGGACAATGTTTCTGGTAGTAATTGGAAGTTAAATTTAATTTAACTATTTCAATGGTGTACCAGCTACTATAAATTCATACCGTATTCAAGAGTATGCTGTGTCTCAACTAGAGGTCGACCGATTAATCGGAATGGCCAATTAGTTAGGGCCGATTTCAAGTTTTCATAACAATCGGAAATCGATGTTCAGGGGCAGAACGACAGATTTTCACCTTGTCAGCTCGGGGATCCAATCTTGCAACCTTACAGTTAACTAGTCCAACGCAATAACGACCTGCCTCTCTCTCGTTGCACTCCACAAGGAGACTGACTGTTACGCGAATGCAGTAAGCCAAGGTAAGTTGCTAGCTAGCATGAAACTTATCTTATAAAAAACAATCAATCATAATCACTGGTTAACTACACATGGTTGATGATATTACTAGATATTATCTAGCGTGTCCTGCATTGCATATAATCTGACTGAGCATACAAGTATCTAAGTATCTGACTGAGCGGTGGTAGGCAGAAGCAGGCGCGTAAACATTCATTCAAACAGCACCTTCGTGCGTTTTGCCAGCAGCTCTTCGTTGTGCGTCAGGCATTGCGCTGTTTATGACTTCAAGCCTATCAACTCCCGAGATGAGGCTGGTGTAACCAAAGTGAAATGGCTAGCTAGTTACCGTGCGCTAATAGAGTTTCAAACGTCACTCGCTCTGAGCCTTCTAGTAGTTGTTCCCCTTGCTCTACATGTGTAACGCTGCTTCGAGGGTGGCTGTTGTCGTTGTGTTGCTGGTTCGAGCCCAGGGAGGAGCGAGGAGAGGGACTGAAGCTATACTGTTACACTGGCAATACTAAAGTGCCTATAAGAACATCCAATAGTCAAAGGTTAATGAAATACAAATTGTATAGATGAAAATAGTCCCATAATTCCTATAATAACTACAACCTAAAACTTCTTACCTGGGAATATTGAAGACTCATGATACAAGGAACCACCAGCTTTCATATGTTCTCATGTTCTGAGCAAGGAACTGAAACGTTAGCTTTCTTACATAGCACATATTGCACTTTTACTTTCTTCTCCAACACATTTTTTTTTGCATTATTTAAACCAAATTGAACATGTTTCATTATTTACTTGAGGCTAAATTGATTTTATTGATCAAATCAAATCAAATTTTATTTGTCACATACATATGGTTAGCAGATGTTAATGTGAGTGTAGCGAAGTGCTTGTGCTTCTAGTTCCGACAATGCAGTACTAACCAACAATTCCAAAACTACTACCTTATACACACGTGTAAAGGGATAAAGAATATGTACATAAAGATATATGAATGAGTGATGGTACAGAACGGCATAGGCAAGATGCAGTAGATGGTATCGAGTACAGTATATACATATGAGATGAGTATGTAAACAAAGTGGCATAGTTTAAAGTGGCTAGTGATACATGTATTACATAAAGATGCAGTAGATGATGTAGAGTACAGTATATACGTAGACATATGAGATTAATAATGTAGGGTATGTAAACATTATATTAAGTAGCATTGTTTAAAGTGGCTAGTGATATATTTTACATCAATTCCCATTGTTAAAGTGGCTGGAGTTGAGTCAGTGTGTTGGCAGCAGCCACTCAATGTTAGTGATGGCTGTTTAACAGTCTGATGGCCTTGAGATAGAAGCTGTTTTTCAGTCTCTCGGTCCAAGCTTTGATGCACCTGTACTGACCTCGCCTTCTGGATGATAGCGGGGTGAACAGGCAGTGGCTCGGGTGGTTGTTGTCCTTGATGATCTTTATGGCCTTCCTGTGACATCGGGTGGTGTAGGTGTCCTGGAGGGCAGGTGGTTTGCCCGCGGTGATACGTTGTGCAGACCTCACTACCCTCTGGAGAGCCTTACAGTTGTGGGCGGAGCAGTTGCTGTACCAGGCGGTGATACAGCCCGACAGGATGCTCTCGATTGTGCATCTGTAGAAGTTTGTGAGTGCTTTTGGTGACAAGCCAAATTTCTTCAGCCTCCTGAGGTTGAAGAGGTGCTGCTGCGCCTTCTTCACGATGCTGTCTGTGTGGGTGGACCAATTCAGTTTGTCTGTGATGTGTACGCCGAGGAACTTAAAACTTAATACCCTCTCCACTACTGTTCCATCGATGTGGATAGGGGGGTGTTCCCTCTGCTGTTTCCTGAAGTCCACAATCATCTCCTTAGTTTTGTTGACGTTGAGTGTGAGGTTATTTTCCTGACACCACACTCCGAGGGCCCTCACCTCCTCCCTGTAGGCCGTCTCGTCGTTGTTGGTAATCAAGCCTACCACTGTTGTGTCGTCCGCAAACTTGATGATTGAGTTGGAGGCGTGCGTGGCCACGCAGTCGTGGGTGAACAGGGAGTACAGGAGAGGTCTCAGAACGCACCCTTGTGGGGGCCCATTGTTGAGGATCAGCGGGGTGGAGATGTTGTTACCTACCCTCACCACCTGGGGGCGGCCCGTCAGGAAGTCCAGTACCCAGTTGCACAGGGCGGGGTCGAGACCCAGGGTCTCGAGCTTGATGACGAGTTTGGAGGGTACTATGGTGTTAAATGCTGAGCTGTAGTCGATGAACAGCATTCTCACATAGGTATTCCTCTTGTCCAGATGGGTTAGGGCAGTGTGCAGTGTATTGATGTATTATATTAAGTTAAAATAAGTGTTCATTCAGTATTGTTGTAATTGTCATTATTACAAATAAATAAATAAAAATTGGCCGATTAATCGGTATCGGCTTTTTTGGTTCTCCAATAATAAGTATTGGTATCGGCGTTGAAAGATCATAATCGGTCGACCTCTAGTCTCAACCTATGACGGGCACAACAAACACCTCATGTGATGTAAAATTGAGTCTAAGCTACAACATTTCACACAGTTTTTAACAATTGAAGTTAAAGGTAAAAGGTATGTATTTTTTTATTTTCAAGAAATCATAGAGTAGTTTGACAACCCTTTTTGTAAGCTTTGAAATTATATGAAACTTAACCGTTCATCTTTTTCACTGACAAAAACATGGATTTATCATGATGGGGTGGGGTATAGAAAATGAACTTTGAGCATCTCTATCTCCTGAATGTTTTGGCATTCAGGCCCCAAAAGGCCCTTTCTGAACACTTCTACCATGTGCACTTCTAGCATGTACTGAAGGTTTCGTTCAATCAAAAGGGGTGCAGTCAGAAAGTGATTGAAATCATATGGAACGACCCAGTAATAAAGTCTATCAGGGTCTCACAAAATCAGCTCTAATCAAAGATAGCAGCGGTAAAATGCTCCCAGCGGTAGACTCAGAGAAAACATACTTTATTTTTCATTATTTAACTACGCAAGTCAGTTAAGAACAACTTCCTATTTACAGTGACGGCCTTAGAACAGTGGGTTAACTGCCTTGTTCAGGGCCAGAACGAAAGATTTTTACCTTGTCAGCTCAGGGATTTGATATAGCAACCTTTCGGTTACTGGCTGAACACTCTAACCACTAGGCTACCTGCCACCCCAGAAAAGGGGCAGATAGAATGTGTCTGCCTGTTTCTAGCTGTGTACTGATTTTACATGCTGAATGTTTGTCTGTCCTTTGGTGTGTATTCATTTATTGTGTGTGTGTGTGTGTGTGAACTTTTTTTGCGTGCCGCTTTGTGTTGCCTAACATCTTGGTTGCTTATACTTGCTTATTAAGTCAAGCAGAAATATGACCCAATGCAACGAGAGAATGCACCTAGCACGGATCATCGATCCCCAACTGGCCTCAATAAGGAAATCACACAGCCAATATGTCCACTCCAGCCAACATCTGCCATGTGCAGCCATAGATCTCATAGACTACAGCATTCCTGTACTGATTTTTCTGGTCAACCTAATAGTTCAAAACATTGACCACAGTTTGTCTTCAGCTCAAACTACCACAGCCCATATCCCACAGCTCTTGCTGCTTTTTGGGGAGAAGAACTCTGGGGAGAAGTCTTGACAGTCCCCAGAAGGGTCCAGAGCACAGCTGGATAATCACAGTGGAAAGGTCGGCCAGTTAATGGCTTTCCCTTGGTGTTGATGACTTGTGTCGACACCCAGCTGCTGCTCCTAGTCCTTAATCTGTTCCCCCATGGCACCCAGGCAGGAGACCAGGCGGGGCTCTGTAAATCATAGAGCCACATGTTGATATCACTATACGGCCAGTTATTGACAATGTATATGAGGAGCTTTCAATATGAAGAGAGGACTGAATTAATCCCCATAAGTCAGTGGTGAAAGGCTGGTGGGAGATGGGGAGGTATGGAACAGTAGGGGGTCCTATATACTACACGTATAACAATAGGGAGGGAGAAGAACCAGCAGTGTCAAGGTGGGACTAATAGCAGCTCTTTGGATGGGCTCCATTAACCCTCCATGTTCCTAATTGATAGTACCAGTGTGGAGTCAGTGTGTACTGTAAGATGTGTTAGAGTATTGTACAATAAAGAGTTAAAGCAGTGTTTGTATTAGAGCACACCTCAGAGGTTTCCTCTGTCCTTGAAATGCTGCTGTTCCTGCAGCGGGATGCTAGAGCACTAATCGCTCCGTGACAAATCTGCCTCTTCCTCTGCTTGTTTTTCATTTGGATAATGCAGCCCATTTCTAAGTGATAAAATAACCTCTCCAGAGTTGTGTTTTCACAGCCTGATTAAATGTGATCACCATGCCAGTTCTTCCTATGGGAATTTGCATCATTAAGAGAAAATAAATAGGCCTCCTGAGTGGCGAAGTGGTCTAAGGCACTGGCCACTAGAGATCCTGGTTCAAGTCAAGGCTCTGTCGTAGCTGGCCGCGACCGGGAGACCCATGAGGCGGCGCACAATTGGCACAGTGTCATCTGGGTTAGGGGAGGGTTTGGCCGGCCAGGATGTCCTTGTCCCATTACACTCTAGCGACTCTTGTGGCGGGCCGGGCGCATGCACGCTGACAACTTCGCCAGGTGTACCGCGTCTCCTCCGACACATTGGTGCGGCTGGCTTCCAGGTTAAGTGGGCATTGTGTCAAGAAGCAGTGCGGCTTGGCTGGGTCGTGTTTCGGAGGACCTCTTGCCTCTCCAAGTCTGTACTGGAGTTGCAGCGATGGGACAAGACTGTAACTAACTAAATTGGGGAGAAAAAGGGGTAAAAAAATATATATAAAAAGAGAAAACAAATAATAGTAATCATATGCAGGATTACCAAAAACAAATGGCTGTATCTGCTCATCAATTGGAGAGCAAGTCTTTTCAAATCAAAACAGTTTTACTCAAACTTTTATGAGTTAGAATGACTCTAAATGGATGGAGGTAAGTAAATAATAAATGCAATAAGCTGTGGGCTGTGGGGGGAGAAGTGGTGAGGGTGTACACTGGAGACTGTGGAGTAGTCAGACTAGTAAAAAACACTGATTGGCTGATGAGTATATTTAGAAACTAGACGCCAGATAGAGGGGCTACAAGCTATGAACAATATTGGCATTGGAACAGACCTATCAGGGGTGTGCTGTCTGTCACTTCATAAATTCAATGTTCCTCCACGATACATTGTCAGGTTAGTAATCAACTTAAAGATGTTTGTCCTGAGACGCTAACATGCTGTACGCCAACCTGTTACACTGTACCTAATTTATCAGATGAGATGGCTGAATTAACAGGAACACATTGTAAACGCATGTAAGCCTATAGCCAGGGAGTTCTTGGAAATAGACAATGAATACTGGATTCAAAGGGAAGTTAAACTACCACTCACACTTGTTTTAAGTCTACAGAGATAGCTAAGGCTGAATTTACACAGGCAGCCCAATTATGATCTTTTATTTTACTAATTGGTCTTTGGACCAATCAGACCCGCTCTTTTGTCAATAATTGGGAAAAAGTTCAGAATTGGACTGGCTTTGTAAATGCAGCCGAAGTAGTTGAGTGCCATCATAACACAATGTAAATTGTAGACACATTTGTTCCACGGAATGTCTTCCTTCCTAACGGACTCTGTTCTAGATTTGGGGGGAGGTTTAAAAAAACACGCCAGGCTACTCTTGAACATCTACAACTAGATAGAAAGTATGAAGAAATGACAACGGACGTACACGTTTTCAAATACTGTAACTGCCCCTTTTTAGGCCCGCAAATTGCTTTTGACGAACAAATCGGAATGAAAAAAATCTGTGCATCCTCCGCTGAATTTTGCAAGCCCGATGTGGCCCTCAAGCCGTAATTATTGCCCACCACTGGACTAGATTGTCTACTTTATCTGACAGGCATGTGTCTTCATGTCCAGAAGTCTAATAACCCAATCTGGAGCGATCTCCAGGGAGAAACTAACACATCTTGAACATGCAGATTCTTATCTGTCCCTAAATGCTCTCTCTCTGATAAAAAACAAACAAAATAACAGCACTGAAGCTTGCGGCACATTCACATGCTTTATCATCCCCAAAAGACAGAGAGGGTATTGGGTATTTGCATGGGGTGTTTATCTAAATCTAATAGCCCAGAATAATTGGCCGGTTCCTATTAATGCTTACCCGTGCATGCAACAAACCAAAACACAGTAAAATAAAGAACAGTCAATGTGGGGCAATCTATATGTAGCAGGCATGATAAGTGATTTCCCAGGTGATATCACTAAGGACCTCGGCATTACCCCAGCATCTTTAGCCCCCAGAGTTAATCATGTCACAAGGGGGTGTTGGAGTGTAAGAATGCAGAGATAGAGCACAGTAAGCGGTAAAGAAGGAATGGGAGAACCAATGCAGCCGAAAGTATGTTGAACTCCCCTGGTTATTCTCCACAGTATGATTACCTAGCCATATTTATCCCCATATTGCAGTGTGCAAACATTCTATTGAGCTGACAAGGATGCACTGATGTTCACAGTACGGATACATGGAGAGTGTCATTCTGCTTGTTTTGCCGTATTTACAATGACAAATTCAGCATGCTCATATGTTTTCTGATGGAATTAAATATGCATTTTAATTATCAAAGGCTAATTAGTTATGTTAGTTCTGTGACTGACAGTGTGTTGTGGCTAGAGAGGAAGAGGGGATGTGTGAAAAGAGAAGCACTAACCCTGTGGGTGGAACATTAGGAAGGAAAGTTTTCACACCTAGTATGTGTGTGTGTGTGTGTGTGTGTGTGTGTGTGTGTGTGTGTGTGTGTGTGTGTGTGTGTGTGTGTGTGTGTGTGTGTGTGTGTGTGTGTGTGTGCGCACCAGTGGAGGCTCCTCAGAGGAAGAAGGGGAGGACCATCCTCTGTGAATTTCATAAAAATAAGAATGGTAAAACATTGAAAAAGTTATTATTTTTAGATAAAACTATTTTAAATATATTCACGTCACCAAATAATTGATTAAAACACACTGTTTTGCAATGAAGGTCTACAGTAGCCTACACAGCACTCTGTCGGGAGCACCATGGTCTAGCCGGAGGACAGCTAGCTTCCATCCTCCTCTTGGTACATTGACTTCAATACAAAACCTAGGAGGCTCTTGGTTCTCACCTCCTTCCATAGACTTACACTGTAATTATAACATCTTCCGGAGGACGTCTTAGTACTGAATCTACTACTGAAAGCATACGCTACACCTAGCTAGCACTGCAATGCATAAAATGTTGTGAGCATTTGACTCAAAGAGAGAGAAAGACAATAGTTGAACAGGTTTCAACCAATTAAATTCTTCAAAAACGAAGAAGAAGTAAGAGAGAGAGAGTGTCATATTTTTTCACTTTCAGTTTCTCTTACTTAGCTTGCGAATGCAGCTGGCTAGTTTAGTTGCTCAAACAGAGGGATGCTATGCTAGCTAGCTGGCTATGACTATCCAACACCGCACTGGAACTCTTCCAAGTCAAGGTAAGCTTTTGGTTTTATTAATTTATTGCCACCTGAGTCCGCCGGTGTAACTGCTTACTGACTATGCACTGTAACATTACTGCATGGTTGTAGCAGGTTTACTAGCGCATTAGATATTTTACCTATGTTGACTAGGACGTTACTTTAGCTAATATGGGGACAACAATGTAGGTGTGTGTAGAGGTTATGACATGGTTTGGCTTGGAAAGGTTTTTTCGCCTGGTCACATACAGCTGATGTGTTGTTCATTGAAGTCTACAAACAAAGGGAAAAGGTGAGAGGAGGAGAGTGCAAAGGGGCTAGAATGAATACAACGTGGTTGCTTTGATCAGGGGTGTATTCATTCTGCCAATTCTGTTGAAAAAAATATTATAAACGGAAGTAAAACGAAACAGGGATAAAAAAATACCTGAATTTGTCCAATAGAAACTTGTTTGCAACTGTTGGACTAATGATTACACCCTAGATAAGCTAGATGCAGGAAAGAGTGTGAAAGGCGGTATTGAATGTGTCAATGTCTGTCCCTGTGTCACTGTCTGTCATCTCAAATTTTTCTCTCGACATGTATGCACCTACGTTATAAACTTTCATTAATAGGTGTAAGGGATTTCCTCCTCTTCTCCTGAAGAGGAGAGGCGAGAAGGATCGGAGGACCAATATGCAGCGTGGTTAAAGTTCATGGTTCTTTAATCAGAGAAACTATACATGAACAGAATACAAAACAAGAACCGTGAAAACCCTAAAACAGTCCCGTGTGGCACAAACACTGACACAGGAGACAGGAACAACCACCCACAAGATACCTAAAGAATATGGCTGCCTAAATATGGTTCCCAATCAGAGACAACGATAAACACCTGCCACTGATTGAGAACCACTCCAGGCAACCATAGCCTTACCTAGAACACTCAACTGAACACAACCCCATAGACTACAAAACCCCTAGACAAAACAAGACACATAAATCACCCATGTCACACCCTGGCCTAACCAACATAATAAAGAAAACACAGAATACTAAGACCAGGGTATGACAATAGGTTAGGTTGTAGCAACCTCATGATGGTGTTAGGTTCTAACTATCAGAGTAAGAACTCAACGGACACTATGAAAGCTCAAACCAAGTTTATTCTTCCCAGAGGATCGAACAGCTGAACAGACAAAGACATGGTTCCACCCGTGATAGTATGTATACCCCATGTTGGGTGGAGTCTCCTTTATTATCGCTAAACATTGCATCATTATTGCTAGGCAGGGAGCTACAGTAAGTGATATGGGCAATAAACAGTTCCTCCCCTTATCAGTACTGCCACGTGACCGTTTTCCCAGCACTCAGCCCCTCCCAAGATTAAGTACGGCACCTCATGTCTCTATTATAACTAATGATTAATAATATAACTAATGATGATAAATAACAGTTAAAACTCAGAAATCCAAACCCATCAATGGGTATAGGGAAAATTTTAGTATCATGTAGTAGCCTAAACCTATCGATGTTACATTGAACTGGGTGAATGACAGTCATCCAACATGCTGTAATAGAAATAAGGCCCTGCTCATGAAAATAAAAATTGTCCTCCCTCATCATAAACGGCACTGACTGCCACTGGTGTGCGCACATATGTGTGTGTCCCCGATGGATCAGTCACAGTCACATTTCAGACACACAGTGGCACCTTATGTGTGCACATGATGCATTTGAGTGGCATTTCATAAACAAGTACTTGATTACTGGCATTTTCAGTTGCAGCCTTTATTCATCAAGATTCCACTCATTATATCATTGACATGTCATATAAAACATACACCAGTGGTCACCTACCGGTGAATCGCGATCGACTGGTCGATCTTCAAGGCATCCCTAGTCGATCACCAAACATTTCTGTAGAAAAGCCAATGATAAAGGCTTGCACTCCCTTTTTTTTATTAGTGTTACGCTGGTAGCAGTAGGTGCACTTGATTCAGAAGCCCTGTGCACCGGGTAGGCAAAGTGTTGCCATTTTGAACCATATAATTTGTCTGAATAGACAAACTCCGCCTACTCGGCAGACCGGGAGAAATCAAATCAAATCAAGCTTTGTTTATACAGCACATTTCAGACATGGAATACAACATAAAGTTCTTCACAGGAAAAAAATGATAAAAACAATGAAAATAAAAACTGAAATACTTACTACACAACAAACATAACAGGACAAATAAACAAAAGAACAATAAAAACTGAACAACTAACAAGAGCCCTAAGGAAATCAAAGCTAAAAGGTGTGTTTTAAGATACATTTTAAATATGTCCACAGTTTCGGCCCCCCCTCAGGATTTCTGGCAGGCTATTACAGAGGCTTGGGGCAGAGTAACTAAAGACTGTCTCTCCATGCCTCTTGGTCCTAGGCTTTGGGATAATAAAAGACCATATCAGTGCCAGAGAACCTGAGGGACCTACTGTACTGGACACAACTTAAAAGCATGTCTGACATGTATGTGGGTGCACAATCGTGGATTAATTTAAAAACCAATTGAAGAGTCTTAGAATAAATTCTAAAAGCACAGGCAGCCAGTGCACAGACCTTAAAACCGATGTAACGTGTGCTCTCCGTCTGGTCTTGGTCAGTACCCGTGCTGCAGCAATCTGTATGTTTTGCAGTTGACCAATAGCTTTCTTGGGTAGACCAGACAGGAGAGCATTACAGTAGTCAAGTCTGCTTGTAATAAAAGCATGGATGAGTCTCTCTGTATCAGCCTGAGAGAGGATCTGCCACACATTGGCAATGTTCCTGTCACGCCCTGACCTTAGTGCTTTTTATGTCTCTATCTTGGTTTGGTCAGGGTGTGTTTTGGGTGGGCATTCTATGTTCTTTTTTCTATGATTTTGTATTTCTTTGTTTTGGCTGGGTATGGTTCTCAATCAGGGACAGCTGTCTATTGTTGTCTCTGATTGGGAACCATACGTAGGTAGCTTTTTCCCACATGGTTTTTGTGGGTAGTTATTTTCTGTTTCGTGTTTTCTGCACCTGATAGGACTGTTTCAGTTTTGTTTATTCCCTTTGTTATTTTTGTTTAGTGTTCAGTTCAAATAAAAAGTCATGAACACTTACCACGCTGCGCTTTGGTCCGATTCGTCCTCCTCAGAAGACGACACCCGTTACAGAACTACCCACCACAAATGGACCAAGCAGCGTGGTATGGAGGAGCAGAGGGTTCAGGACTTCTGGACATGGGAGGAGATATTGGACGGTAAGGGACCCTGGAGACAGGCTGGGGAATATCGCCGCCCGAAGGAAGAACTGGAGGCAGCTAAAGATGAGAGGCGGCGATATGAGGCAAGGCAGTGCAGCAGGCACGAGAGGCAGCCCCCCAAAAAATTGGAGATTGGCGGAGTCAGGCTATAGACCTGAGCCAACTCCTCGTGCTTACCGGAAGTAGCGGGGTACTGGTCAGGCACCATGTTATGCGGTAAAGCGCATGGTGTCTCCAGTGCGCGCTCATAGCCCGGAGCACAATATGCCAGCCACCTGCAAGTGCCATGCAAGAGTGGGCATCCAGCCAGAGATTGTGGCAGCTCAGCGTGCTTGGTCTCCGGTGCGCCGTTTCGGCCCAGGGTATCCTGTGCCGGCTCTGCGCACTGTGTCTCCGGTGCGCTGGGACTGCTCAGTTCGTCCTATGCCTGCTCTCCGCCCGTGCCGGGCTAAAGTGGGCATTGAGCCAGAACTCCAGTGCTCCGCCACAGCCCGGTTCGACCTGTGCCTGCACTCTGGAGGGGCCTGGCTAAAGTGGGCATTCAGCCTGGAGGAGTGGCGCCAAGGCTGCACACCAGAGCTCCAGTGCTCCACCATAGCCCGGTTCATCCGGTGCCTCCTCTAAGCACCAGGCCTCCTGTAGGTCTCCCCATCCTGGTGGGCCCTAGGTGGGGCCCTGGCAGCCCCACTCACCAGGCTGTCTCTGCGTCTCCTCCCTCCAGAGTCGCCCTCCAGTCCGTACCCTCCAGCAACGCCCTCCAGTTCGGAGCCTCCAGCAAGGGTGCCCAGTCCGGGGCCCGCAACGAGGTTGCCCAGCCCAGGGCCCACAACAAGGGTGCCCAGTCCGGGGCCCGCAGCAAAGGGCCCCAGTCCAGGGCCCGCAACGAGGGTGCCCAGTCCGGGGCCCGCTACGAGGGTCCCCAGTCCGGGGACCGCTACGAGGGTCCCCAGTCCGGGGTTGGCGGTCTACATCCCTCACCAGAGTCACCACTGCGGAGAAATGCCCACCCAGACACTCCCCTATAGGTTCAGGTTTTGCCGGAGACCGCACCTTTGGGGAGGGGAGGGGGGGGGGGGGGGTACTGCCACGCCCTGACCTTAGAGCTTTTTATGTCTCTATTTTGGTTTGGTCAGGGTGTGATTTGGGTGGGCATTCTATGTTATTTTTTCTATGTTTTTGTATTTCTTTGTTTTCAGAAGACGACACCCGTTACAGTTCCTTAGGTGGTAAAAAGCTATTTTTGTCAAATTAGAAATTGAGTTCAGAATCTAAAATAACACCTCGGCTTTTAACCTGGTGTTTTATATTTATTCCCGTGAATTAAAATGCGTGGCCAGATTATCTTTCTGTGCTTTGGCTCCATTAATAAGTACCTCGGTCTTGTCTTGATTTATTTAGCTGGAGGAAGTTGTGAGCCATCCAAGTATTTAAATCACTAATAATCTAATAATTTATCCGTGGAGCTAAAATCCTCTGTAGACACAGACATGTAAAGTTGTGTAACATCTGTGTAGCAGTGAAAATCAATGCTGTGCTTTCTGATAACTCTGAACCGTACCAGACCTAAAAATATATGGAACGCCACGTGAGATGTATTTTCTTTGAGTTGTATTCACTAAGAGTGACAAACTCTCAACCAAGGACTTAAATAAGTCCTAAACCAATTTAAAACTGGACCGGAGAGGCCAACTCCAGTTTCTCCAGAATGACATCATGGTCAACAGTGTCGAATGCAGCACATATATCCAGGAGTACAAGGACAGAGAGCTGTTTGGCATTTTTCATGGCAGATTCCTTATCCATAAAATTAAGTGGGCGGAGAACAAACCCCTCTTCACATTGTTTGAGATAGAATTGAAATATTATTTTGAAATGATCAATAAGTGTAAAAACAAAAAAGGAATACATAGCATAAAACTTTTTGACAAAATGAAAATGTATCTCAATATGTAACACCTCAGCCTAACCAGCTCTGCTAGAGCGAGTAATGTTCAGTGAGCTGTTCTCTCATTTGTGTCTGGAAGTAGCTAGCAAGTTAGCTTGGGTGCTTGACTTTTAATATTTGTTTATTATGAACAAAACAAATACAGAAACAGAAATATACAAACAAGAGTACATAAACCTAACAGCATAGAGGAGGAGGTGTGATGGTGCTTTGCTGGTGACACTGTCTGTGCTTTATTTAGAATTCAAGGCACACTTAACCAGCATGGCTATCAGAGCATTCTGCAGCGATACACCATTCCATCTGGTTTGTGCTTAGTGGGACTATCATTTGTTTTTCAACAGGACAATGACCCAAAACACACATCCAGGCTGTGTAAGGGCTGCATCAGATGACCTGGCCTCCACAATCATCCTACCTCAACCCAATTGAGATGATTTGGGATGAGTTGGACCACAGAGTGAAGGAAAAGTAGCCAATGAGTGCCCAGCATATGTGGGAACTCCTTCAAGACTGTTGGAAAAACAATCCTTATGAAGCTGGTTGAGAAAATGCCATGGGTGTTTAAAGCTGTCATCACGGCAGACAAAGGGTGGCTACTTTGAAGAATCTAAAATATATAACACTTTTTTTGGTTACTACATGATTCCATATGTGTTATTTCATAGTTTTGATGTCTTCACTATTATTCTACAATGTAGAGAATAGTACAAATAAAGAAAAACCCTTGAATGAGTAGGTGTTCTAAAACTTTTGACCGGCAGTGTCATAAAAAATATTTTGGAAGTGATGCAGACAATTACATTGATGGAAGCTACAATCTATCTGCAATATTAAAGAGTATCTACACCCCCCCCCCCCCCCCCCCCCCCCCCCCACACACACACACACACACACACACACACACACACACACACACACACACACACCCTCAGAAAGGCTGTTTGATCATTACAGGTTTGAGAAAAATTCCGAAGCTGGATCCCCAATGGGAATGGAATGAGGCTATTGTCATGCAGATAGCCATGTCATACCCCGCTGTTCAAATAGTCCTGATCAAATAATCATTACTGTGAGGCTCCGATGAGCCTGGGATGAGCCCATGGTTGGCAGCAGCCTGACACGTCTTAATTCAGCTTGACTCTGCTCAAACACAGCACGGAACAGGCAGGATGTTGTCATCAGCATTACTATCATCTATGTCGACCATTGATCGTACTTCTCTTTACATAAGCAACGGGCAGGTTTCAACCATTTCTGATGACACGTCTATGTTTTGAGGTTTCCTAGTTAGATACCTGGTTAGTGAATACACTAAAAATCGTACTGACGAAGAGCTCACTTGAAAAGCACAAAAATGGGAAGACTATAGTAGAAGTGGATTATTTATGCTTGAAGCAGCTAAGAGTAAAATCAAAGACTAGCAAGCGCTACAAGGCCTTCAACAGCACAGAAGGATTGAAATGCATCGTAGGACTAGAGGGATTATTGATGATATTCCCAAACCCATTCTCCGAACCCCAGCCTTCTCATACATAATCAGAGATTTTCACTGTTTTAAGGGTACATCGTGCTTGGTGCAGAGGACAAAAGGCTGTAGATCTCTAAGGGGGAATCACATAGACCCTTTACAAAGGGTCTAAGCTACTTGCCTCCTTAGGCAGGGGATTGGGCTATCACACACACTAATTGCTATCCTGATCTAGCTCAACACTAAATCCTCCATTAGCCTGAACAATAGAATTTAGCCTTGGTCTATGTGTCAACAAATCCAATGTGGTTCCAAATTGGGATTTCCTCAGAAAATCATAATGAAAGTTGTGATATTGAAAGGAGATTGTGTTCCAACAAGGAAAAAGCATTAATAATCTGATCCAATAGCTTTAATCAGGGATATAAAAGGGTTGCTTTGAATAGTGCCCTTTTATTACTGGGGCTGTTGCCCTGGGGTGAAGAAGGTTGATTTTAAAGAATTAGAGATAATCTTTTTACACACCGTCACTTAAGACACCACCACTAAACAAACAGACAACTGATCTGATTCAGTCCATAAAAACACACTGTGAGGCATTCTGTCTGAGAAACTACAGTATATCCAAGAGACAGAAATGTCCAAAAGTACCATGACAGCATCGCACAGTATGATAGTTAGAAAGTCGAGCACAATCTAGAGAAGTAGGCTACTTTAACTTCTAGTGACAGCCAGCCAACACACACAGTCTGTACAGATTCCATCATCTACACTCCTGAGAAATTCAGTGAAGAGAAATCCCTAAGGCCACAAACATGCTTCTCCAAGACGCTCAGTCATAGGCTGTTGTGTGTCACTTTACATTAAGTTGCACATATTACTATGTAACTACACAATAACAACTATTGTAACAACATAGTAGTTATATAGGTGTTACTATGTAATTACATGTTGTAATTGCTCAGTTTGGCCGTGCGGCCAGATCTAGGAAGAGTCTTGGTGGTTCCAAACGTCTTCCATTTAAGAATGATGGAGGCCACTGTGTTCTTGGGGACATTCAATGCTCCAGAAAGATTTTGGTACCCATATATGTGCCTCGACACAATCCTGTCTCAGAACTCTATGGACAATTCCTTCGACCTCATTGCTTGGTTTTTGCTCTGACATGCACTGTCAACTGTGGGTCCTTATATAGACCGGTGTGTGCCTTTACAAATCATGTCCAATCAATTTAATTTATCACAGGTGGAGTCCAATGAAGTTGTAGAAACATCTTAAGGATGAACAATGGAAACAGGATGCACCTGAGCTCAATTTCCAGTCTCATAGCAAAGGGTCTGAATACTTATGTAAATTAGGTATCTGTTTACTAAAATGACAAAAAATCTGTATTCGCTTTGTCGTTATGGGGTATTGTGGTAAGATTGATGAGATGATTATTATTTTTTTAATCTATTTTAGAAAAAGGCTGTAACGTAACAAAATGTGGAAAGAGGCAGCTTTCCCGAATGCAATGTAAAAGGCTTCATTGCAAAAAATCCCAAAGTATCCCTTAAATGTAAAGTGTACCGGCTGTTGTATTGTTCTTTTTGGAAGTGGAAAATGGAATGAAGCACACTGCTCTTTATACTTCTGATTTCGCAATTTCACAAAGTGGAATAGCCCTGACATTACTCTCACAGTGTTACATTATGGTGTGGCTCATGTGGTAGCAGGCTTTCGTCTATGAAAGGAGGTAACACAGACACAAATGCATAATTTTCTGAATGTGAGGGAAGCATACAGGAGAACTATAGACCTTATTGTCAATGACAGACATTAGATGGGGAGTATTTGTCTTGCTGCACATTATGTCCAGACAGAGAAGTGATATCAGGATATTGAGCATATCAGACAATAATTTTCCAGACATTCTGCCAGGGACTTTTGTAACAATTTACTATCATTTTCACCACAATTATGATCCAATTTCACTCCCTAGCTCACCCTCTCTCCCATCCTCTCCTGCTAAGAACAGATATGCAGAGCACGGTCCATGCAGCAGGTAGATATTGAACAAAACCGTTTCTGAGAAGCCATTCACACCTAAAATAAGAAACATAATCAGCCATTTCATTCAAACGCACCTGTTATTGAAATGATTCATACACTAAGATAGTGACATTTCAGTTTTTATCTACTTCTACATCCATGTTCTCCACACTGCAACATGTGCTTACTACTTGTCACATAACGTCTAGCCTCTGACTGTTAGTAAAAAGTACACATTTAGAATTGTGACTCTAAGAGTAGCTGTTGTTGTGGTTTTTGGAAGGATATGTTATTTTGCATGTACACACATGGTGGGAGAAAGCTATGTGGGATAGAGTGTCTCATTCCTCTGTCATGTACTATGAATTCGTAGTGGTTGCTAGGAGGTTGTTGGTGTAGCAGTGAATGAGGACACCTAGGAAAGATATCCGTCCTGCTGGCTTGGAGCATAGGAGGGTGGAGACAATTAGAGACGCGTCGCCCACACTTCTAGCCCTCCAGCTAACTAGTCCTGCTCATCACCTCATCATCACATCCTACTCATCCACTTGTTTTTCTGTCCTCCGTTAAGACATCATGATGAAATACAATTTTCTCATTCCAACACAGAGGTTGTTTGGCTCAGACTTTTAAGCTGCAGCACAGTGAAGGTTTCCTAAGCTTACAGTGCCTTGCGAAAGTATTCTGCCCCCTTGAACTTTGCGACCTTTTGCCACATTTCAGGCTTCAAACATAAAGATATAAAACTGTCTTTTTTTGTGAAGAATCAACAACAAGTGGGACACAATCATGAAGTGGAACGACATTTATTGGATATTTCAAACTTTTTTAACAAATCAAAAACTGAAAAATTGGGCGTGCAAAATTATTCAGCCCCCTTAAGTTAATACTTTGTAGCGCCACCTTTTGCTGCGATTACAGCTGTAAGTCGCTTGGGGTATGTCTCTATCAGTTTTGCACATCGAGAGACTGACATTTTTTCCCATTCCTCCTTGCAAAACAGCTCGAGCTCAGTGAGGTTGGATGGAGAGCATTTGTGAACAGCAGTTTTCAGTTCTTTCCACAGATTCTCGATTGGATTCAGGTCTGGACTTTGACTTGGCCATTCTAACACCTGGATATGTTTATTTGTTGAACCATTCCATTGTAGATTTTGCTTTATGTTTTGGATCATTGTCTTGTTGGAAGACAAATCTCCGTCCCAGTCTCAGGTCTTTTGCAGACTCCATCAGGTTTTCTTCCAGAATGGTCCTGTATTTGGCTCCATCCATCTTCCCATCAATTTTAACCATCTTCCCTGTCCCTGCTGAAGAAAAGCAGGCCCAAACCATGATGCTGCCACCACCATGTTTGACAGTGGGGATGGTGTGTTCAGCTGTGTTGCTTTTACGCCAAACATAACATTTTGCATTGTTGCCAAAAAGTTCAATTTTGGTTTCATCTGACCAGAGCACCTTCTTCCACATGTTTGGTGTGTCTCCCAGGTGGCTTGTGGCAAACTTTAAACAACACTTTTTATGGATATCTTTAAGAAATGGCTTTTTTCTTGCCACTCTTCCATAAAGGCCAGATTTGTGCAATATACAACTGATTGTTGTCCTATGGACAGAGTCTCCCACCTCAGCTGTAGATCTCTGCAGTTCATCCAGAGTGATCATGGGCCTCTTGGCTGCATCTCTGATCAGTCTTCTCCTTGTATGAGCTGAAAGTTTAGAGGGACGGCCAGGTCTTGGTAGATTTGCAGTGGTCTGATACTCCTTCCATTTCAATATTATCGCTTGCACAGTGCTCCTTGGGATGTTTAATGCTTGGGAAATCTTTTTGTATCCAAATCCGGCTTTAAACTTCTTCACAACAGTATCTCGGACCTGCCTGGTGTGTTCTTTGTTCTTCATGATGCTCTCTGCGCTTTGACGGACCTCTGAGACTATCACAGTGCAGGTGCATTTATACGGAGACTTGATTACACACAGGTGGATTGTATTTATCATCATTAGTCATTTAGGTCAAGATTGGATCATTCAGAGATCCTCACTGAACTTCTGGAGAGAGTTTGCTGCACTGAAAGTAAAGGGGCTGAGTAATTTTGCACGCCCAATTTTTCAGTTTTTGATTTGGTAAAAAAGTTTGAAATATCCAATAAATGTCGTTCCACTTCATGATTGTGTCCCACTTGTTGTTGATTCTTCACAAAAAAATACAGTTTTATATCTTTATGTTTGAAGCCTGAAATGTGGCAAAAGGTCGCAAAGTTCAAGGGGGCCGAATACTTTCGCAAGGCACTGTACCTCTTATTTTGCTATGCTTTCCATGTCCATGCTAATGGTTCAATCAGAGTCAGTTTGTAGTTTAACTGTGTCAAAGGTGAAGTCACTAAAAACAGTAAGAATCACCAATTATACACATTTTCTGCCTGGGAATTGTGGCCTGGAGACAAATCGCTGCTGAATGTGGCCAGCAGAATGATGACTGAATGAGTATGACTGAACATAAGTGTGATTGAACCTACGTTGTTCGGGATTGCAGTTGAGAAACTTCAATCGGACCTTTTAAAGCTTGCCTTAGTAGCTAGGGACTGTTTATTCCATGCTGTCATCTAGAATGTCCATTAGGATCAGCTCTAACGATCGATACACTTTGCACAGCTTTCCTGCTTTGTTCAACATTTTCAAGAATCACACAAAGGAATAAGTCTCTATCCAGTTATTTACATTACATTTATGTATAATGTATGCATACAAGTATAATGCAGAACTGTACATGTTAATTTAGTCTTAAGGCTGTAATATTCACAAGGCATGTAGGCTATGTCTGCATATCCAAAGCTGCTAGTTTGGCAATGATGACAGTGTTGTATGGGCTATTTGGCCAGTATATGTGAAGCTGCTTTATTGCCAGGACATCTACTGCTCCAAGCAAACACACACACACACACACACACACAAACAAACAGTGGCTCACACGACATGCGTAGCAAATAACACTTTACTGCGGCACTGATTACAAAACGGGGTAAATGAGAGCAATGGCACGGAACATTTCCTGTCTTGGGAAGGACATAATGAGGTCAAACCTGTAGATGACTAGAAAAGGGAAGAAGATGAGTGCGCTATACTTGACTAAGGTAAAATATGAATAATTCACATTAACTTTAGTTACAAAGGGCCCGAGGATGTTCATTTCACACACGTATACCCCCCCCCCCCCGCCCCCTCTAGAAGATAATTTTTGAACCTGTAGTTACTTCATAATTAACGCCCTCTCTGATGGAGAGGTGGAATGATGTACCTCAGATATTTGTTCACCCTCCTACAGTGTGATTGCCAAAGAATACCCTAGTAAGTGACATCACAAGAATGGACAGAAGGATAAAGAGGACACCGCATGACTGGTTCTGGAAAGTCATTTTTCTTCTTTTTTTTTGCATGTGAAAAATGTCCAGACAAATACTAAATCTGCCCAATGCTTAGTGGTTATAAATCCAGTCAGTGTTTGTAAAGCAGCGATGCATGCTCTCATTTGTGAAACATGAAGCATACTGGTTGGGTTGAGTATACCACAGCATGCAAAGGCATTATTCATCTCACATTTCCTTTACCAGCAACAATCTGTGAGAAAGACTGAGATAAAATCATCTGTTGTGTATGTGGCTTTTCCACTTGCATTATACACAGGAGCACTTTATGCCTGTAGACGTTCATGTGGGTGGCATGACAGAAATGGCTTGGGGAATTAACTGGGTTTGTAGCTTGTAGCTTGCTATGACTTCAGCCATGACAGGTCTCAAAGCAATGTGTTCTGAAAAAAAGGCAAGAGCTACAGTGCATGTCTGAATGTAATGCGTTTTGAGCAGTTGGAAAATAAATATATAAACACATTATCATTATTAATAGTATTATGTCCGATGGACTGCATTTTGTCCAGATTTCATCTGCTCGTCACACAAAAAAAACAGGGTTTTGGTGTTACACTGTCTAAAGGCTTACATAGCCTCATTATGAGGTGAATCCATAATGCCTGGGCAGGAGTGTGGGGACTTGTGGCAGAGTGACACAGTAACAGATGGGCCCACTCTCTGATGCTGAATGGAACAGTGTTTCTAGGCGATGCCACAGACAACGACTCACAAACACTGTCTCATTTGCCTTGTAGTCAATGTGGCAGTGAGCTGAACCGAGAGCCACACAGTTTCAAATGACTTCATCTTTTTTATTCCCTAAGATTTCACAGCCCCCCCCCCCTCTCCCTTTCCCTCCCCCTCCTGTTTAATGTAATAGGATTTACTCTGAGGCTTATTTTCCGCTCCTCGTCTTCCGTCCCGGAAAGGAGTCCTACGCAGCCAACGGTACAGGAGGTGGGTAGTAAATTATACACACTGCCCTCCAAGCTCTTCGGCATGAGGCAGGGGGGTTCCAACAAATGCCTCCCCCTGAACACCCCCACACTCCCCAACTCCTACTCCCACCATCCGTTTCCTTCCTACCCACCCCCCACCCCTCCACCTCGCCATCCCTGCCCTCCTCTCCATCAATATTTCTCAAGCACGTTTTAAGCAGCTCAATAATGTCAAAGCACAACAAACCATAGAAAAAAAGATACATTATGCCATAGACTTGTGACCTGGATGTATAAGAGAGTACTGTATATAGGCTGACAGACAATCATAAGCATCCATCTGATTGGACAATCAGTATCGATTCCCTCTTCACCACCTACATCACTATTACAGTTAATGGAGCATTGGTGGAAAATATGAGGTTTTGGGGTCACAGAAAAGTGAAAACATCTGTCATATTGACCTGCACTGTTCTTACTGCAACATGGAAGAGAAATGCAGGATAATAACCCATGTTGGTGTTAGTTTAGTAAATCATTTCTACAGACAGACAGGCAAGTACATGTGGATAGATAATATGACAACATACTACAATAACAATGGATTGGGAATCTTCATACCGTATATGACAGAGTCAGTCCAATTCATCCACAGTTTCTAGCAGACCTCATACCATGATGTCTATGTTTACCTTCCACAATAAAACTCAACCTGTAGCAGCGTGGCCCAGAGAGAGCACCACCCAATGTGCTCTACTACTATGAAAATATCTGAAATCACTTTGCAAAGACACATCAACTGGAGTTCTCTGAACATGCGGAAACGATGGAGAAAACAAAAAAAAGAGAGCACTGATAAGCCTGAACCACCCTAATTAGTGCCTTACAGTCACTTTGTTTACATCTGAATCCAAAGTTCACCATTTCATTTCCTGAAAACCTGGCAAGTACAGGCCTTGTAATCGCCGAGGGAATAGGGGGGGGGGGGAACAAATAACATTGCTTTACTTTTTTTTCTCTAAACGCGGTACCATGCTTTAAAAAGGCCAGTCTGTTTTCTGATACCCACATTAAAAGATTAGTGAAATCCCAGCTTGCGGTGACATTTAGAGAGAAGCCGATGACTCCTTTGAATACAGATCAGAGTAAAAAGAAAATTGGCAGCCTTTAAATCTAATCAACAGTGGTACCAACACGCCAGACCCCAATGGCAAATCACATTCAAAGTGTTAGCAATTCCTCTATAGGCTGATTCTTTGAGATGACTTACACTCTCAATGCATTAAGAGGTGTCTAGTAAACTCAAAGAGAGACATACACAGTCAATAACCTGAGTAACACAACATATCCCAGTGCACCCAAGGAATGACTGCAGCAGCCCAGGTTTTTGGCACAGAGGACAACACCTTGTACAGAATGCTCCAGTGGAACACTTTCCAGGGTGGGGGGAGAGGACGGACAGAACAGTGACCACATTTAGGAGCAGTGGCCTGGACCATTATTCACACTCTCTCACTCTCTTTCTCAGCTCACTTTGTCCCTCTATTCTCTGACAGGTCCTATGGCGCTTGTCAATGCTGACTCTTTCTATTCCAAAGGGGATATAAACAAATTCATATTCTATGGAGTGTCTTTCAGGCCTCGATGTGCTGCAGGTTTGACAGGCATTTCTATTTGCCAGGTAGCCCCAGAGGTTTGCATCTGCATTAGACTACATGGTCACTACAGCATTTACAGGCACATGCAACACGCACAGATAAGGCAGCATTCATGCATGACAGGACAGGTTGTGAGGAAAGGTACAGCAAAAATGCCTACACAAACACACCTAGGATACGAACAGTAAATAGATCACTATTTAACACATATACACAAATGCACACACAGTCAACTCAGCATGTACAAAGTACCAACACACACACACATACAGTACACGTGAACACACACTTGCACACCGAACTAAAGCAGGATCACACATACTGCATCTCTTACTATAGGCTAACAACTATTCAGTTTGTCATGCAAATCTACACAGCCCTTCTGCAGTGCAGCGCTGCGTACTAGTAACCAATGTAAACCCTCCATACTAGTGTTAGGTTCTTTTTTTTCAGAGTAAATAACTCACGGACACTAGAGAAGCTTTAACCAAGTTTCATTCTTCCCAAAGGTTCTGTACAGCTGTATTCAGACACTCCAACATTTGTCCCACTCATATATATACGTATATATATATATCCCACTTAAAACACTCCCCCTTCTCTCCAATCCTTACATCTTATGGTTTAACAGGAAAAGAGTAACAAGACACCAAACCCTTATTACTCCCTTCAGGTGACCTGTCCTCACCTCCTTACCTCAACCCCACCTTCACCTAATCCACAGAGATCCATGTCTCCCCTGTATCATCACGTTCCTCTGCTCCCGTCCCCCAACACATTCCAACACATTCCACAGCTATCTGTCTTTCTACAGAGGCCCAGTCTCTTTCTCCTTTGATTCTATGTTTCTTTCCTCTCATTTATTTAATATCTTAATGTTCAAAATGTCAAATCCAACACTATACAATGCAGCATTAATGGACAATAAGCAGCATGGCCAAGCCAGGCCCAAAAGCATACAATATAATTACAGGGATAGCGTTAGACATGGACTAAATGAAAGGGTGAAATGTACACCATGGCTGTGACCTCACTTAGCCGATTGGAGCACTGCAGGGTCTGAAGGCCTATCAGAGAACTTATGACAGATTAAAAATAACCACTGGGTAATTAAAACCTCTTAAATGTAAAGTCCCCATATTTGGGGAAACCTATTTGATTTTTTTAAACTAAATCAGTCTGGTATGAGAGTGGTAGCCCCTATCTGCAGAAGCAGGGTGTTTGCGGAAAGCTGAGTATATGGCTATTGATCGGCACCTTCAAATCTTTGGTATGACTTATTACCATATATGGACATACGAATTTATAAGGCAGGCCGAGCCGATGACCTCATTTCAAGAAGGCTGCTACCTACATTCTGGTTAGCGTTGAGAAACATAAACGAAAATAAACACAAAATACATTGATACTAGGGATGCACAATATATCGGAATCGGACAATATTAGCTAAAAATGCCAACATCGCTATCGGCCCGATGTCTAGTTTAACGCCGATGTTAAAAACTAAGCTACAGTGCATGCCTATATAATGTGACGTAATGATGCCAGGTAAAATTTTGCGCTACATGTGCAACACAGCATTCCTAACCTAGCCCACAATATCTGCTGTGTGGATCGAGCAGTCAACAAGTCGAGCAGTCATTTGAAAGAGTAAGAACATTTCAGTGAGACAACTCAAAGGCGAAATACAGATAATGGAATTAATTTCCCTTGACAATCAACTGTTCTCTGTCGTGTGTGATGTTGGCTTTCTTCGACTGGTCGAGCACCGGTACACACTACCAAGTGCGCTATTTTTCAGATGTTGCCCTAACGGAGTTACACAGTGATAGCGTCACTGCTATTAGCTTCACGACATACATACTATGGACGCCGTTTGGGACTTTGTGAGTCAAAAGAAATACAGTAACACTGTCAAAGCTGTACAAAAAGTCTGCAAACAAGCAAACACCGGCCACGAACGATGTGTTTACAATACCGCAATGGTAGTAAAGCATCATTTGTTCGACCACAACTTCCGGGGTAGCTAACTTTAGCTTGGTACCTAGCTAGCACCAATACAACCAGCCTGAAAACAATGACCTGCAGTCATTTTCATTATTCTTAGCAATAATTTAGAAATCTTTGTGAGTAAGTATTAGCTAGGTTGCCACTTGTTGTTTGCCTATTGAAATTGAACTTCAGTTCATGAAAATAAATAGCTAGCCAGCTAATTAACACTGTTGCCCAAAGCTAACGTTATAAGCAGCCAGCTAGCTTCATCTAGCTAGTGAGGCTCGACCGGACCGGGTTATGTGTTGTGAAGCTAGCCACAATAAGGATCAGGCACAATAGTGGAATTTGCAGTTTGCCTTCAAAATAAAAGTATGTCTTTGACAGTGATGCAAATGAATACAAATAGTAGAATTATGCCATACTTTTATTTTGAAGGCTTACCGCAAATTCCACTATTGTGGCTAATCCTTATTGTGGCTAGCTTCACATAGATGGGTCCGACCACCATTAATCAAATAAGCACCGTCTTATAAATGAGGGTTATTTTAGATGACACCTAGCTATATAGTTAGCTAGCTAACTAAAAACATAGCAAAACAACAATATGTGTCAGCTAGCTAATTTTCCTTTGGCAAGAAAAATATTGGATATCGGAATCGGCCAAAAATGTAATATCGGTGCATCACTAGTTGATACACACTGAAATCCGGGACTCCACAGATCATGAGGATATCTTATTTGTCTGCCTGTGACCTACCATTATTGATCACCAGCCAGAGAGTCCAAATGTTTATTTTACACAACGTTTTCACTAAACAGCAAACATCTTACAAGGTAAGCTTCGATTTGGTCTGTGTTTGAGCTATAACTACATGGGGGCTATCAAATTAATCCTTCGGTTGGTAGGAACACATCTAGCCTATTGATATCTGTATGACTTAATGGCAACATCGAATGTCCACCGAGTGACTATATCTTTGCACATCAAAAATATGATGTTACCTGCTCATGCGCTGTAGGCATCAATGTCACCCTGTATGTCCCCCGACACAACCAAAATGTTTGAAAGAGTTGGTATTGTAGAAATTTAGCTTTTATAGTGAACAATAACTTTTAGGCACATCCAGTGTGCAAAAACAGTGCAATTACCACATTCATACACTTTGGAGAGGTTGAATGCACCCTGGATATTCCATAACACCACCACAATGTTTGAGTGAGGTTGATATGGTCGGAATTCTGTTTTTACACTGAACAAATAGCATTTAGGGATTGCAAATATGTAATATCACTGGAATTATCTAATCTAATGCCACTCTGGAGAGGTTTAGGGACACTTGGAAACGTCCCGTGACAACACCTGACACAACTTACTAAAACATCTGCCCCTTTCTAGTTGGTGTGTCTATCAATCCCATTTTATTTTCTGGTATTGTTCACATGTTGTGGAAGCCATCTAATGGGTTTTCAGCTCTAGTCATCAATAATTCACTTATAGCTTGTCAATGAAAAATTACTTTCAAAATAAATAAAAAACAATATTTTGTGTGTGCTTGATCTTGTGTATCCTGTACTATGTAACTCCTATCGATCTTCTGATCATTTCTTCATAATCTCCCAGATGTCTTCTTTCCAAATATAATCATGTAATTACACATGAATATCAGTTACTTTTGGGTATGTCTATTTAGGCAGAAATCTACATTTTGCAATTACAATGAAGAGTTATTACCATTTTTCAGCCCTGGGGAAAAAATTAAATGATCATTCTCCTCACATCCAGGAGATAGACATAAAGACACAAAGAAATCCATTATTGAGATGTACCTTTACTTATTAAACCACAGTAACAATAATGGTCAAAGGACAGCTTTCCATCATGTTTAGAGCGCTGCGAATAATGAGTTGTCATAAATGGGGAATCTGGTGGGGATATTGGATTGGTCACGCCAACACTCAAAAAGGAGCTATTATTTGAGTCTATTTGAGCCAGTGTAGGAAGGTAAAAGGGAACCTTACAGTTATTGTAGAAGGTGGGTTTTGTTAAGTCTATGGTCTATCAACTTTTACCTTGGGAGGGCTTGATGAAAAGGGAGTTGTAGTAGTGGGTGTTGGATGAGGGGATATTGGTGCAAAGCACTCAACATATTACTGCATCTCAAATGGGTGACTAAAATAGACGCTCATCTGCTGCAGTGAATAGTTAACAGGTGTTATAAATAGTTAACGGGTGGATTTACTATGTCACGTCTAGTCTATGAGACCAGGCAGTCCTGAGTGGCAGTCACAGTGGGGTGAATGTGAGCAAAAGAGCAAAGCAAAAGGCCAACATGACCCTACTGTCACTCAACCCCCCCTCATCTCACACACACCCCAGGCCCAGGAAGGCTCATCGATTCTGGGGCCTCATCGACTGGAAAGCCCCTAGAGTTCTAAAACACCCACAGTCAACCATTCAGAATATAGAAATAGCACTGCTAGTGTGGAAATAGTGACTTGGTGTGACAGTGCAAGGGGTTTCACACTGTCTAGGGGGTTTGGCATGGGCAATGACTCATAGGTAGAGGCACAGGAGACAGGAGTGCGGTGCACAGAGGCTTTTGTTAAGAAAAGGCCAATTAAATTCTGGCTCTTTCAGAGCTCTACAGGTCAGGCTTTAAACTTAGAAAAATGCATGAAGTCGACAGGACTAGCCAAAAGCTTAAACGCTGCAAATCATATCGGCCCTAACCATACCTCACATGATGTGTGCACTCCAGAACACACAGCAGAGTGTGCTGGTTAGGCTTGGCCCTGCTGCACCACACTTGGTAAGCTTTGATAATAATCAAAGTAAAGCATCATAGCCAAAGCAGCAGGATTCATTTGCAAGGTTATTTAGGCTCACTATCAATCAGCCTTGATACCCAATAGACTTTTGTGTTGTTGTTGTCGTATATGAACTCGTCCTCACTAATTTGTTTGGTTTGCAGCCAGAAATGAACATCTGTTGTCATCTCTTAAACTTGGTTTCAGAGCTGATACCTTATCACCAGATGTGACAGCGGAAGCATTTTGTTAACAGAAAATGGTTTGCTTCTACATGTTTTGACGACAGGCAGCAACTCTGAATTAGGACAAGTTAAGAAAACAAACCCCTAAATAGAAGTCAACCCAGTTTTACGGTGCAAAAACTTAACTGATTAAGTCCAACATGCAGTAGTTTCCCAAACACTGGGATTGGCTCAGCAGCATGCTGTCAAGTCATAGGACATTAGCTGTAACTCATCAGCATTTTGACATGGTTGCATCACTGCTTGATATGGCAACTGCTTGGCATCCTACTGCAAGGCTCTGCAGAAGGTAGTGCGTATGGCTAAGTACATCACTGGGGCCAAGCTCCCTGCCATCCAGGACCTCTATACCAGACGGTGTCAGAGGAAGGCCCTAAAAATTGTCAAAGATTCCAGCCACCCAAGTAATAGACTGTTCTCTCTATTACCTAGTGCACGGCAAGCGATACCGATGCCCCAAGTCTGGAACCAACAGGACCCTGAACAGTTTCCATCCCCAAGCCATAAGACTGCTAAATAGCTAACCAAATAGCAACCTATCTGCATTGACCCTTTTTGCAATGACTTTTTGGACACATACGCTGCTACTACTGTTAATCTGTCACTTTATTCCTATCTACCTCAATTACCTCGTAACCCTGCTCATCAACTTGGTACTGGTACCCCTTGTATATAGCCATGTTATTGTTACTTATTCATTATTACGTGTTTTACTTTTCTACTATTTCTCTATTTTCTTTCTTCCTGCATTATTGGGAAGGGCACATAAGTAAACATTTTTTTGTTAGTCTACACCTGTTGTTTACAAAGCATGTGACAAATAAAATTGTATTTGATCAGAAATAATGGATTTTGAGTTTTCAAATGTAATACCTGGGGCTTATTTCAGGGCTACAATTGTCCTATTCTGTGAAACATTGCAGAGGTCTTTTGTATTTCTGGCTTTCAACATAGAGAAGGTTGATTGTACGGAAGTTTAAAACATCAATTAGTATTTCAATGCAGGCACTGTTACTGTAAGAGGTGCAATTGAATTCACATCTGAATGCCAATGAGAAATACCTTATTATAGATCAGGTAATACTACTATGTGTGAACTTTTGTAAGGGAGTAACTATTCAAGGCCATTGTGAAAGGATGCAGAAGGAGAGAGACATACACATATGTAGCAGACCCCTTGCTATTAGGCCTTGGTTTATTTTATGATGGCATCTACATTATTAGGCTGATCGTGTGAGTATGGAGGTCTAAGATCATAATTAGCAGATATTACACCAAACTATGAAAACAAGAAATGGAAGGAGTTTAAAAACAAATAATACAAGCACAATGCCCGCAAATATTTCACCATGGTAAGAGGATAAGTATCCCTCGCGCTATTATGTCACTGACGTCAGAACTAACCACAAAACTGAAACGGTGTCCCCAGCCCTAAGGAATTAAATATAACAGCAAAGCAATCAATTTCTAAAATTATTCTGCTGGATATCACTTACCTTCCTGCACTGCTTGAAATGGGTTGTTAGCCTCGATGCGTTTTACAGAGTGGGTGATTTTCTCGCTTTGTAGAATGTCGTCGTTGAGGCTTAGGTCAGAAATGGCAAGTTGAAAAATTTCGTCATCCCTGACAGCGTTTTCCTCAAATATGGCACCTGTTGGAAAAAAAAAATCTATGTAAGCTTACTTTATGGCGGGAAAATAAACTGTGAATTGTGGTCATGTTTTTGTATTTTTTTATTCACCAACAGGTTCATTTGATCCATCATTGTAGGCCTATTCGTTTATAACATGATGATGCAGTTTACACTGGACCACCTTATTGATTGTTCACTGTGGTATTTGCGCAGGCTAAATATAATTTAGGCTAGGCTACATTTTTACTGAAGCGCCTAACCTTGTCAAAAGTTCCTGATGTATAGTTAATACTGTAGCAACTCTAACACAGGTGGGATTTTAAATGTTCATAAACACTTGCAATATGTAATGCTTTCTAGAAATTGAACTTTTGTTGGGTTGGTGTTTTGCCCATGTATTAGCAGCAAAAATAAAGACATAACACGTTTAAATGCTAGCAGATGCAATTACCGTGCTCTTCATACCTGTGTGCATTCCCATTTCCTAGTCACCGTGTGCTTATAGACATGTGACCAATGACCCAACATAGGGCCCTCTAGTGTACAAAGGAAGTAAACACAGACAGAAAAACTATAAACAACACCACCACATAAGTAGGCCACGTTCACATTTAAATATAACTCAGTACCACTGTGAACGCTGTATGTAGGCCTATAACTTTTTTGTGCCAAGCTCTATGCCATTCAATTGAGAGCCTTGCCGTGCATTTCAGGACCTTGGAGAGCGGCAGTAGACCTACATGGTCACAAACGCTGGCTGTATAGTACTAGCCTACAGCTCTGGAAACTATGAATGGGATTTATTTCACATACTGTATGGACCTGAGAGCAAAGGCTCCTCGCTATTTACCATTTAATTGTGCGCCTCACAATAGGCTACATTTCAGGACCTTAAAAGAAGCAAAGGCTACAGGGATTAAATTCGGATCCTATGAAGCTGAGAACAGACGTGTGTTGTGGAGGGAAACATAGAGATAAACAATCTATGTATCTATGAAAGCTATAACCTCAAGAGGAAAAGTTCAGTGTCAGTTACATCTCTTTGGCTGGTGTCTTTTGAGGACAGCGTATTGAGGCTACGCTGTAATACAGTGGATTACATACAGACGATGTCATTGAGTGAAGTAATATGACAAGCCTACAAAATAAAGTGACGATATACTTTAGAGACATGATTTATTCTGACATTGAAGGCAAGTGTATGCCATTTAAGATATTAAAGACATGAGTGTAGCTTCCGTTAAATTCCCCAGCACTATTTTTGGGAGAGAGAGAGAGAGGGAGAGAGAGAGAGAGAGAGAGAGAGAGAGAGAGAGAGAGGGAGACAATTGCACTTCAGCATTTGTCGGACGCAGGCACATTCAAAAAAGAGAGGTAACCCAATACCGCAAACACAGATATCCCCATGAACCAAAAGTGTTGTGAGAGAGAGAGAGACCAATGCGTTTCAGCATTTGTCAGACGCAGACACATTCAAAAAAAGAGAGGTAACCCAATACCGCAAACACAGATATTCCCATGAACCAAAAGTGTTGTGTAAGACAATAGAAAGTGGCATGATTAATTGTAATGTCAGGGTTATCTGGGTTATCAGTGTTATTGGGGTCTACTATAAGCATACTGGAATTTCCATGGAGAATGACGCAGAAGAGAGAGAGAGAGAATTTACTGCTCGCATATGTAAGCGGTGCAATGAGGAATGATGTATGCCGTATGATAAGTACAAAGTAATTGACATATTTAAGGGTATACAGCAGTAGCCAATGACTTGTTATTGAAAGGTGGTGCAAAAGTGCAATAGCATGTGTCACACATTATCACTGTGCTCGAATCGAATCTATTTGGCTTGAGAATCAGCCAATGTGCCTGTTATATGGTGAGAATATGCCCATCCGTTACTCTTGCAAAGAAATACCATATATTTGCACGTGTGTCCCTCTGTGCATCCTCTGTGAATTCTAGAAAGATTTTAACCCACTTAAATCCCAACATTTATCCATGTTTTCACTATCATTTTAAAGCACGAGTTATTTTGATGCTTTGACAAAGTCATTTCTGCAGATTGCCCACTGGGCACACACTGGTTGAATCAACGTTGTTTCCCCGTCATTTCAATGAAAATGTGTTGAACCAACGTGGAAAATACGTTGTATTGACTTCTGTGCCATTTATTTAATGTGATTAATGATAAGATTTAAGGTAAAACAAATATATGTCCCTCATTTTAAGGTCAACCATTTTATGTGAACTTAACTTTCGTTTTTAAAATGGGAAAACTATTCCTTTTTAAATAATAATTTAAACAAAGTATTGAACATCTAATAGTCATTTTTACATTTGACAGGTTTTGTCATTTAGCAGAAGCGCTTACCCAGAGCGACTTAAAGTAACGAGTGCATACATATTCATACTTTTTCGTACTAGTCCCCGGTGGGAATCTAACCCACAATCCTGGCATTGCACGCACCATGCTCTACCAAATGAGCGAAACGGGATTATAGTCAAATCATAGTGTAAAAACAGGTGAACTGATTCTACTATTTTTGGCAATTTTCGGGTGTTCTGTGGTGGGAAACTGGGCGGGTTGAGCATAACACGTCAACCCTGTTACCAACAGGCTAGAAATGTTAACAATTTCATTTTTTTGTGAAGCTTGCCTTCAATTGCCCCTCCCGTTTTCACAGAACAAGCTTCCATTCTCTGTCACAATGGTATTTATGTCTGATTTAAGATGAATTCGTCAACCCGGTGGTCAACCATGTTACTTTATTTGGTACTTAATAGGCACGTACTATATATATATATATATATATATTTATTTTTTTTAACCACTTGAGATGGGAAAATACATTGTTTATTAAGTTGAACATGTGCGCTTTTTGACAGAATTAGAAAATTAGGTGAAATAGCATGTTTTTTCCCCCCAACAAGTTGCACTACTCAAAAGGCACCTAATTGGAACGACCCGGCTATAGGCGTAGTTCCGTTTATAATTTGTATTTTGTGGACATCGGGCATCAATTTAAATCATGCCATCTCTTTTTAGCATCCTACAACATCACGAGTTAAATCTATATCCCCAAAACAATGACGACTCGTGCTTTTTAGGTGTTGGAAAACTCTGGCAGATCAAACAAGCATAAACTGACAGAAAAGCTCCCTCGAGGTTTAGGCTACATAAACCAGTGTAATACCAGAAGCCTACTGCATCTCTCACAATGAAAACCCGTCTATAGTATTGATATTGTGATCACGTTCCATTGAAAGGTAAGGCAAGCGGTCCGGTTTAGGAGGGGGAGGGCTTAACAAACCGTGAACCACATACGGGACTATTGATTCCCCAAAAGCTGATGGGGAAAATCATCATCAATGTCTTATCGACATTTAAGACATCGATATATTCCATTCACTTACTGCACTTTCTCTGATAGCCTAAAAAAAATCCTACACCAAGATGGAAATCGAGCTATGTTCAGGAAATTAGCCCAATATTGACTGCATCCAAACTTTCAGTTTACATTTGACGCAGTCATATAGATTAGGCCTATTTATCCCGTAAACTATCCCCGAAGCTGCCCTTCATGCTCTACAGTTTTTATGCGCATCGCATGCATTTGTCTACGCTATACAAAGTCATGATTCTAGATGTTTCTGCAGCACGTCTCACTACAACCCGCGCATAGCTATCCAGGGTGATTACCAATATGAATGATGGAGTCCGCTCCGGCAGAATTGCATTGCAATATCCACAGGGAAAGGCAGATCAACAGCAACTCCATCTCCGGCTTTTAGCGAAGCAGCTCATCCAAGCATTCTCGGCTGTCCGACAATCAATTGGGGCACCACAAACAATGTCCAAAAACGCTGCAAATCACAACTATCGTTCAGAAGCCTCAAAACGCAGGAAACACTAAAGAAAAAGTAACAACTATGTTTATAACAGGGGAAATAACTATTTAAAACGGAAAGTGAAGGGGAAATAAGGGAAGAAAGGTTGGGAACCCTGTTATTATATTCAAAGACAGATAGTGAGCCTGGCGTTCCTTTTCTCGCTCTCGCCTTCTCCAGCGCTCACGGTGTCTAAAAGCATGGCAAGCTGCAAAAATGCTGAGGGACACCCCCCCCCCCCCCTACTCTCTCTCACACACACACACACACCGCGCGCGTGCGCGCGCACACACACACACCTTCTAAATAAAGCATTCGCTCGTTTGCCCGACCCACGTGACTGCAGAGACTTCACGTCTCGGTGCTGTCTGGAGAAGCCGGGTAAAATATAATTTGTTCTAACCGGAGAGAGACGCGGGCAGAGCGCAGTGTTTTTATTTTAGAGTAGTGGCCGATGAGGGCTGATAGACAACTATACAGTGTATGTTTGGATGCAGGTTACTAAATTCATGCAAACACCGAATAGCCTAATTCATTGCGGTAGGCCTACACGATAAACATTGGTAGTCTGATCGAAAATTATATGGTTCTGCAAGTAAGTTTTATGACCCACGCAAAACAAAATATTATGATTTACAAGGTATGATTTAATATAGGATAATGTCAAGAAAATTAAAGAGCAGAGCAACTGGGCCAGAGAAGACGCGGGCGCAGATGTTGAGCCGAAGAAGATCCATAAGGTGATCACCGGTGAAAGGTGATGGATAACGGACAGACGTTTGACCGTGTCATTTTTCAGCGCAGAAGTTACGGTCATAGGAAACAGCAAGCGAAAAACCCAAATTGACTTGGTAACAGTGGGATTTGATGAAGTGGGGATTGAGGAACTGCAAACATTTGATGCAAATTAAATCAGATGATTATGCCTTTATGTTTTGCTTGACTGACTGATTGTTTGATCTCTTCACAAAACGCCGAACAAGCGAATTAATGGGCCACTTCTGTGGCGACATTGTTGAATGCCTATATGCTAATACCTGAGGATTAATTAATCAATGTCATGTCATATTGAACCAAATCCAATTTTATGCAGGTTTACAATTCCATGGATTTAAACAGGATGGGGTTAAATTATGCAGACAATTTATTTAATTGTTATTTTACCCACTCACGAGGACAGCTGCTGAGAAGAAATATCAAGTGCCAGATGAATATGCACGATAGGCATAATCTTACAATTAAAGGATATTTCTTGTGACTGAGCATAAACGGAAATCTCTCTTAATTGTTTGGTTAGGTTTACCTGGTTCATCAAATTCAGCACCACTGAAGTGGACAGCGCCCTCAGAAAACGCCACAAGGACCGCTTGACTAGACTGAACTAGGAGTGATCACTTTGTAGATGGCGGACAACGACGCAGGACTTCATGCTGCATTAATTGCTGTTTAAATAACTTATTGTGTTGTCTAAAATATACATTTGGTTGTAAATGTTAGATAAGATACATTTCATAACTTCAATGGCACATATAATTTCGTCTAACTTGCACAGTAGCCTACTAGACTGGAACATTAACCAAGCTCGCCCAGCTGTAGGTTACATTCACCTCAGTCATTCAACCACCTCTACGGCTGTCATATTGTATGTATTACCCAACTAACATCCACCCTGTCCATCCGGAACGGAACACAGACATCCATGCACCAATGCCCTAAAATTCAGTTAAAATTGCAGCTCACATACCGCCCCTACTGGCCACTCTACGTACTATGACTGCACCTGCGTATTCCCTGCTCATCTTTCCGTGCACCGAGGAGCATAATAAAACACCAGAATCATTGTATTATTTATTTTTCAGACACATTCAGTGGTTGATTATGTGACAGGGTGAGAGGAGAGGGACAATACATTAGGTTAGGTGATTGAAGGTTACTGAAGAAGATTGCTGCATGCAGCTTTACTGAGAAATAGCTGGTTCTGTCAACCTCGGAGGATTAAATGAGCCCACTCAAGTAAACACCATCATTGAATGAATGACTTTAGATGTATTAGGACACTCAATTATCTAAACATTTGTTAAACTAAGATATACACATTCAGAATATTTCCTATTTCGTTTTAAGGGAGACTTATATAGAACCTGTTTCCCAGACCCAGATTAAGCCCATTGCTGGACTATTAAGAACTTTCAATTAAGAAATTGAGCATATTCTATGCTGTGCCCAATAAAGTTCTTCCCCTCATCTAATTTCCACTAATACAATGCATTCAGAAGCTATTCAGACCCCTTGATTTTCCCCACATTTTGTTACATCACAGCCATATTCTAAAATGGATTAAATGATCATTTCCCCCATCAATCTCCACACAATACCTCATAATGACAAAGCGAAAAAACAGGTTTGTAGATATTTACATAACTATTCAGACTTTTGCTATGAGACTCGAAATTGAGCTCAGGTGCATCCTGTTTCCATTGATCATCCTTGAGATGTTTCTACAACTTGAATGGAGTCCAACTGTGGTAAATTCAATTGATTGGACATGATTTGGAAAGGCGATATAAGGTCCCAAATTTGACAGTACATGTCAGAGCAAAAACCAAGCCATGAGGGCAAAGGACATGTCCGTAGAGCTCAGAGACAGGATTGTGTCAATGCACAGATCTGGGGAAGGGTACCAAAACATTTATGCAGCATTGAATGTCCCCAAGTACACAGTGGCCTCCATCATTCTTAAATGGAAGAAGTTTGGAACCACCAAGAGCTGGCTGCCCAGCTAAACTGAGCAATTGGGGGAGAAGGGCCTTGGTCAGGGTGGTGAACAAGAACCCGATGGTCACTCTGACAGAGCACTAGAGTTCATCTGTGGAGATGGGAGAACCTTCCAGAAGGACAACCATCTCTTCATCACTCCACCAATCAGGCCTTTATTTATGGGCAGGTGGGAGGGTAGCATCCCACCTGGCCAACATTCGGTGAAATTGCAGAGCGCCAAATTCAAAATACAGAAATACTCATAATAAACATTCATAAAATACACACGTGTTATACATCGGCTTAAAGATTAACTTCTTGTTAATCTGTCCGCTGTGTCAGATTTCAAAAAGGCTTTATGGTGAAAGCATACCATGGGACTATCTGAGGACAGCGCCCCGCTTACAAAAGCATACAAACATTTTCCAGCCAAGTAGAGGAGTCACAAAAGTCAGAAATAGCAATAGAATTAATAATTTACCTTTGATGATCTTCATTTGGTTGCACTAACAAGACTCCCTGTTACACAATAAATGTTCATTTTGTTCGATAAAGTCCCTCTTTATGTCCCAAAAACTCAGTTTTGTTGGCGCAATTTGTTCAGTAATCCACTGGCTCCAGGGCGCTCAAAACACGCAGACGAATACATCCTAATAGTACCAGTAAAGTTAATTGAAACATGTCAAACAATGTTTATAATTAATCCTCAGGTTGTCTATTGTCTAAATTATCAATAATATTTCAACCGGACAATAGCGTTTTCAATAGACAAGAAAAACAACGAACGGCGAGCTCATGGCCACGCCTCTCAAAGCAGCTCTGCATTCTTCCCCTGTCCTCTAACCAAAAGGTATTTTTACTAGTCGTTTTTCAAAATACAAGCCTGAAAGCATGTCTAAAGACTGTTGACATCTAGTAAAAGCCATAGGGACTGCAATCTGGGCCCTAACCCACAACATAGTCAATAGGCATTCAATGGAAAACAAGTTACATAAAAAAATCCTACTTCCTGGATGGATTTTCCTCGGGTTTTTGCCTGGCATATCAGTTCTGTTATACTCACAGACATTATTTTAACAGTTTTAGAAACTTTAGAGTGTTTTCCATCCAATACTACCATGTATATGCATATCCTGACTTCTGGGCCTGAGTAACAGGCAGTTTACTTTGGGCACGCTTGTCATTCAAACTTCAAAATACTGCCCCCTACCCAAGAGAGGTTTTAAGGTAGTGGCCTGCTTGGAGTTAGCCAAAAGGCACCTAAAGGACTCTCTTACCATGAGAAACAAGATTCTCTGGTCTGATAAAAAAGAAGATTGAACTCTTTGGCCTGAATGCCAAGCATCACAACTGGCACCATCCCTACGGTGGAACATGGTGGTGGCAGCATCATGCTGTTGGGATGTTTTTTGGTGGCAGGGACTGGGAGACTAGTCAGGATTGAGGGAAAGATGAATGGAGCAAAGTACAGAGCGATCCTTGATGAAAACCTACTCCAGAGCGCTCAGGACCTCAGACTGGGGCGAAGGTTCACCTTCCAACAAGACAACGATGCTAAGCACACAGCCAAGACAACTCAGGAGTGACTTTTTGACAAGTCTCTGAATGTCATTGAGTGGCCCAGACAGAGCATGGACTTGAACCCGATCAAACATCTCTGGAGAGATCTGAAAATGGCTGTACAGCGATGCTCCCCATCCACCCTGACAGAGAGAGGATTTGCAGAGAAGAATGGGAGAAACTCTCCAAATACAGGTGTGCCAAGCTTTTAGCGTCATACCCAAGAAGACTTGAGGCCGCAATTGCTGCCAAAAGTGCTTCAACAAAATGTTGAGTAAAGCGTCTGAATACCTACATAAAGGTGATATTTCTGTTTTTATTTGTAATAGATTTGCAAAACTTGATATAATTCTGTTTTTGCTTTTTAATTATGGGGTATTGTATGTAGATTGATAAGTTTATCCATTTTATAATAAGGTCGTAACGTAACAAAATGTGGAAATAATCAAGGGATCTGAATACTCAGAATGCACCGTATATGAATGGACAAGATGTAGTTGCTATACCTTATCATTTATACATATCAACAGATCAGTGGTAAAGAGAGAGGGGAGTATGGGAATGTTTTATGATAAGATATATTGATGGATACTTAAATTAACGATGTCTGACTAATTTAACTGCTCCCACCCATACAGTATAACCAGAGTTATTATAGCTGCTACATATACTATGTCTGTGAGAGGCACTGGAATTATCAAAGGAATCCTTCTGAGGAAGCCTACAGTATCTTCATTCCACACCCGTCTGTGAAGTTTAAACATGTAACGTGTAAGAGACATGCAATTAGAGGTACAGTATCAGAAAGAATACAACTGATTCCAATGACACTTGCCTATTTGCATGTACATGGGATGGGAATGTAATTTCCATCAATCAAAAGAGTAGCGGGCTATAATATATTCGGTTTATTAAGGTACTTCATATGCAACCGATTCTATATTCTATTTCCATGCAGTTAATAATCTCACATTTCTGGCCTGTTTTTATGGTCTGTTCATACTGTTAGTTTTGGGTCAAAATATATCCCATTGAGATACACCCACAGTATTGTGTTCTCTTCACTTCTACTCATCAAGGTTGTCAACATTTAACACATAAAAAGTGCTCTGAACAGGCCTTCGAAACATTGCCATGAGGGTCGAGCGCTGGCTTTGAGTGATGACAGTGGCATTTCATTGTCACTCATGCCAGAGTCATTAACATTAACAGTTTGAGTAATGCGGTATGAGCAATTGAGCAACTGAGGAGTGGCATAGAAAATAGTTTGGGAGGTGGGCGAAAAGTTGATTTAGATTAAGAGATTCTGTCTGTCACATTGGTCCACCGAAGCACAGTGGTTAGAGCAAATAAAACCTGCAATTAAAATAATTTAGGTATGCATGGTTAATGATGACCACTAACGTTCACATTTTTCACAGCCACTGTCCATCACCAAACTATATTTCTAAATGAGAGTATACACTGTGTGCCCAGCTTCAGATCAGGAAACTTAAATGTGTCACGCCCTGATCTCTTTCACCTGTCCTTGTGATTGTCTCCACCCCCCAAAGGTGTCGCCCATCTTCCCCATTATCCCTTGTGTATTTATACCTGTGTTCTCTGTTGCCAGTTCATCTTGTTTGTCAAGTCAACCAGCGTTTTTCTCAGTTACTGCTTTTCCCCAGTCTCTCTTTTTCTCGCCCTCCTGGTTTTGATGCTTGCCTGACCTGACCCTGAGCCTGCCTGCCGTCCTGTATCTTTGCCCCACTACTCTGGATTATCGACCCCTGCCTGCCTTGACCTGTGGTTTGCCTGCCCCTGTTGCTGTAATAAACATGGTTACTTCAACACAGTCTGCACTTGGATCTAACCTGAAACATTGTAAAATGAGCAATTGCTTATACTTACATCAAGATTTAAAGTGCAGGAATAATTTCCTTTGAACAAAGGTAATGACTCTCAAATCCCTGTTCAATCCCCAGTCATTGCCTCATAGCTTGGGGCAGCGCAGTGCAGTTGGTTGGCTGTGAATTGACTGTTGTTTACAATCAAATTACTACTGTACACACATGCATGCCGTTTTGTAATTAGCCTCCGCCATGATGCGCATTGTTTTGTTTATTCACGAAAGGCTACTCCTCTAGAAGAAACGTATTCAACTCAGTTGTGTGTACTGAACATGAAACCAATATATTGGTTCACTTAAGTCCAAGGAGACCGCAGGGATTGTCTAACCTCTGCCACCAGTGTAGCAATCGAAGGCGAACAGGCAGAATTCTTTACAATTTAAATGCCATGGCAAATGTTTCTTCTATCAATAAGCAATGAGATAAAAAAAAGATGTAGTTTTTACGTTTATTACAAATAGTTTGGATTACCCTGGAGGGTGTGGTAACAGGCTGACCTACAAGACAATACTAATTGAAATGATGTGCCCCAGCTAGACGACATTCATGAGTGGACAGCAGAGTTGCACACACACACACATACACACAAATCCCCTACACGGTGACATCAATGTGTGAATGTCCTACATGTGCAGGTAATCTGTGTAGATGCCAGCAATAAATGACCAGACATGGGGTCATCACAGATCTCCCTGCCTCAGTATGCAGGTTAGCACATATAAAGGAGAGAGAGAGGGGGGAGGGAAAGGAAGAGAGGAGGAGGAGAATATTGTTAATATTGTTAATTGAGGCCATGTTTGTTTATGTTTATGTAGGCTATTATCTTTCAAAGAAGTGCACGCACGCACACACACACACACGCACACACACACACACACACACACACACACACACACACACACACACACACTTCTTATACAAATATGGGCTCAGCATCTTGCAACATGATAATGTTTTATTGCAGTAGAAGAGAAATAAATAACACCCCCAAGAAAAAGGATTGGTTCCCAAAATGTTAACCCAAAGCCTAGTTCACATCTAACAGACGAGACAGATTAGATGAAGTGCCTCTTTGCTTGACATCATGGGAAAATCAAAAGAAATCAGCCAAGACCTCAGAAAATAAATTGTAGACCTCCACAAGTCTGGTTCATCCTTGGGAGCAATTTCCAAATGCCTGAAGGTACCACGTTCATCTGTACAAACAATAGTACGCAAGTATAAACACCACGCAGCCATCATACCCCTCAGGAAGGAGATGCGTTCTGTCTCCTAGAGATGAACACACTTTGTACGGCAAAGGACCTTGGATAATGGAGGATTTCAGGTACAAAAGTATCCATATCCACAGTAAAAAGAGTCTTATATCGACATAACCTGAAAGGCCGCTCAGCAAGGAAGATGCTGCACTAAACCGCCATAAAAAAGCCAGACTACAGTTTGAAATTGCACATGGGGACGAAGATTGTACTTTTTGGAGAAATGTCCTCTGGTCTGATGAAACAAAAAAATAACTTTGGCCATAATGACCATTGTTATGTTTTGAGGAAAAAGTGGGAGGCTTTAAAGCCGAAGAACAACATCCCAACCGTGAAGCACAGGGGTGGCAGCATCATGTTGTGGGGGTGCTTTGCTGCAGGAGGGACTGGTGCACTTCACAAAACAGATGGAATCATGAGGAGGGTAAATTGGTCATGTAGTGTACATATCCCAACCCGAAGCTATGAATTACAGGCAAAATCCCCTTTGAGCTAAAGGCTAGAGCTGCCACTTTCAAGGAGTGATACACTAATCGGATACAAAATCATGTGCCCTAAGATGAACCATCAAACCCTCAGTAACCCCCCCACGGGACGGTTGAGCTAACATGTGCTAAGTGATTAGCATGAGGTTGTAAGTAACATTAACATTTTCCAGAACGTAGACATACAGTGGGACAAAAAAGTATTTAGTCAGCCACCAATTGTGCAAGTTCTCCCACGTAAAAAGATGAGAGAGGCCTGTAATTTTCATCATAGGTACACTTCAACTATGACAGACAAAATGAGAAAACAAAAACCAGATAATCACATTGTAGGATTTTTAATGAATTTATTTGCAAATTATGGTGGAACCTGCACAATTGGTGGCTGACTAAATACTTTTTGCCCCACTGTATCTGATATGGACAGAAAGCTTAAATTCTTGTAAATCTAACTGCACTGTCCAATTTACAGTAGCTATTACTGTGAAAGAATATCATGCTATTGTTTGAGGAGAGTGCACAGCTATGAACTTGAAAATGTATCAATTAACAAATTAGGCACATTTGGGCAGACTTCATACAACAATTTGAACATAAATGCAATGATTCATTGGATCAGTCTAACACTTTGCCTAAACAGGAATAATACAATGTGGCCTTTCTCTAGCATTTTTCTTCGTATCATCTTTTACCAGATCAAATGTGTTATATTCTCCTACATTAATTTCACATTTCCAAAAACTTCAGTGTTTCCTTTGAAATGGTATCAAGAATATGCATATCCTTGCTTCAGGTCCTGTGCTACAGGCAGTTCGATGTGGGTATGTCATTTTAGGTGAAAATTCAAAAAAAGGGTCCGAGCCTTAAAAGGCTAAGGACCATGGGACTACACATCTCCCTGGACTTCCTGACGGGCCACCCCCAGGTGGTAAGGGTAGTCAACAACACATTTGGCATGGTGATCCTCAATTTATTTATTTTTTAATGTATTTTTTATGAATTATTTTAGCAAATATTTTGACTTGAGACAAGACGAATCCCTTTAGCAAATCAGAGAACAACGCGCTGAAGTTCTGTGTTCAGCCAAGCCGACAGTTGGCTAGATGTTTTGCTGCAGTAATAGCTAGCCTATCTTGCAGATGTTTTCTGATAAGTCACAAAGTGTGTCATGTTTCTGGGCCATGTATTTCATGAAACTTGTTTGCTATAATACCTTGTACAACAAGTGACAACTTTGTTTCAAAGTTTCATGTCATTGTAAAGAGGCATCGTTACCGTGGGAACTGTCTCAACTGCATGGTCTCATTTTATTAATCTGACTGCTTGGTCTCCAGTCAGCTGTTGTACAACACAAAATTCTAAAACTGGCTAGTTTGTCTCGTCACGTCTTATGTCGGCTGTTGTATCTGCTGTACCTCAGGTTGTCTTAGAATTGTAATATTATCTCTATGGAAAGTCCTGTACAGTAAACAATGCATGAAATGTTGTGAAATTGCTGAAAACAGTTCTAGTAATATTATCTCTATGGAAAGTCCTGTACAGTAAACAATGCATGAAATGTTGTGAAATCGATGAAAACAGTTCTGTTTCAAAATCGTAACTACAAAGTCAAACACAGATCTTAAACAAATTTGTCGCATTATTAGTTGAATTTAACTGTGCAAGCTGTTGTAGGAGTTGTGTTGCCTGGTTACCAAACTCCTTGCTCAGGCCAAACGTTGTGCCATGCCCACCAATGTCAGTTTCTTCTCAGTCTGAAACCGAGTACTTCCCTGATGATTTCCAGAACACAAACACATTCTATCCATTCTGATTGGTCCAAGAAACCGATGGGTTGGGTCAGAGCTAGAACAAACTGTATGTGCGTGAAGCAGTGTTTTTAAAGTCCGTTATTGGCTTTGATACTCTGATTGGTTAGAGATGATCCAATCCCTGATGACTTTGTTTTGTACAACAACCCTCATTTTGACTTCACCACAAACGACTTCGGTGATGGCAGTATCAGACTGAGCTAATGATCAGTTGCGGTGCATGGGTAAAATCACTGAGGAAGCCAAGCCAGTAAAAACAAAACATGTTACAACCTATGTTGTGATAATTGCGTTGTTTGCACTATAATCCATTTGTTCATACACCACCGTGAAATGCAATAGGGCCATGGCCTGTGACAACAAAAAGACAAGTTACACAGTGGCAGAATAAATTAAACTACACATATGTTTGTTTCAGTTTCATCACAATATCGGAGAGCAACATCTGTCCGGTGAAGTCCACAAAGAAAATATTGCATTTATAACAAACAGTTATATCACCTGCAGCATGGACAAGCAAGGTAATGTTTCAACAGTTTACTAAACAACTACTGATTTAAAACCACAGCATTTTCACAAGTCAGCACAAGTTTACAGGAGCACTGCCTCTGGCTATTCCAGCACCATTTTGACTTAAACATGTAAACACCATCAAATCAACAAGGTTATGTATGGTTAGTTGAATACACTGAAAACAAACTTAAAGATACCAAAAAACGATTTAGTCCAATCAATGTTGCTGAATATCATGTGGTTGTTCATAACTGTTTTCTGTGTGTGCGTGAGCGCTCAAGTAAAACAAATAATGTTGACTCAATCTACTTGTAGACTACTTGAACGCCAATGCCATCCTCCTCTCTTTCATGTTGGCAAAAAGGCCTATGGCTCTGTCATACAGTACCCTTTTAGTTTTTGTTGTCATAGAATACCTAGCTAAAGTGCTTGCTAGCCTAAGTTCCTGGCATGGGCAACAATGAACCAGCTGTTAGCTAGTTAACATGAGTCTACTAGGATACATATAGGCTACATATTTGAGCTTCAATCATCTCAGACCAGTGGCACAACATATTAATTTATGGTTAGATCAGAATCGCCAGCACTGACGAAGGCATAATGCTGAAAAATGTATATAGCACCTTTCACTTTCCCTTTTTGTATTCTTTTGGGCAACGATTCCAGTAATTATGTTATTTTTGCATTTCTGCCTCATTGGGTTATTCCTTTTCATGGTTTTGAGTGCGAGTACTTTTTGAACTCTACAGATCAGAATCATCGTCATAATCATTGGTCTGTACAGACTGCTAAGGCAGTCCCAAGGATTGGAAATGTAAAAACCCTTGCCTTTGGACATTTAATAGGGTTGTATTGTGTACCAAAACTCGCGTGGTGTATTCATTAGTCGCGGAAAACGTGTTGCAATGTAGAAGAGAGTTTTTATTGGACAAATTCAATCAGGTGCCACTCCGTTTCATTCTGCTTACTTCTGTTTGCTTCCATTTGGTTTATAGTGAATGAAACCCCAGCAAACATACTGACATTTTACACTCACATTACATTTAACACTCATGTTTATCATCTCCACTACATTCCCATTACATAATGCAAACACTGAGACTAACACAATACACATTTCTTTGCTGTGACTGCCTGACATCTGCACTGCAAGAAGACACTCATTATTTTCATAATGATACCACTTGTGCTGCCCTATAAGCCACACAAACACATAGACACACTCCACCATGCAAATAAGTTCAATACATGGCCAAGACAGAGAACACGTTCGTACTCCCATAATTGGACATATAGTCAGCTGTGACATTAAAAGTCTGTCTATGACACATTGATTCCATCAGAATGGTGCGGTGGAGAGCAGATTGCGTAGGAGCAGGGAGTCGTCAGATATAGTATTGACAGTGTCAGTGTGGACACGCTGTTACGCATAATGATGTCCATAGCAGAGTACTGAAGGACAGGGGTGGGGCAAGTAATGTCATGATGACTTCCAAGCTTGCTGTTTGTAAACCTTCTGTAATACTCCCTACGTTCCTACGTGGCCTATCACCAGCTGGTCTGTTACTGTACACTAACCTGACAGCATGTCAAGCCTGTTGTTGGCTATTCTATAGGCAATACAAACTGAACACATCCATGCACATAAACATTCTCTCCCCCCCCCCCCCCCCTCTACTGTATCTGTATGCAAGGGACACCTCTAGTTCAGGCCTCTCTCTTGGTTGAAGGTTTTCTGTCAGGGGCTTTAAATCTGGGGCTAATAACAAATTGCATGACAAAAAGCACTGTTGAAATAAAACCAACTAGAATTTCATGGTCAATTAAATACAATAAGGCTTTCCACCATTATTGTAAACTCTACACCAACGCTCAATCACAGAAGCTGCCATATAGCATTCTATTCACAGTAAAAAAATATATCCAGGAATATGTGCCACTTTCTTATTTAAATGCACTTATAAAAATCCCTGCTGAAATATTATCACTTTCCATTCTGGTAATTACCCTTCAAATTTGGGGTAAACGGCTGAGTCACATCTGATGAATTATAATGAGATTTTATAGGCCTAGCATGTTATAGTGGATGAAGTAATATGATGATGATATGGTCTGTAACACTGCCAATTACAGGAAGCATAGTGCAATCAGGGTAATGACAGAAACATACATGATATTACCATAATAAGATCATATCAAGATGTGACTAATTCAGGTCTTTTTCATGTCTTTGAGTATGACGTTGTGAATAATTGAATAAGCATGATATATAACTTGCCGTAAGCCATTTTCTACAGTGAAATACATTGGTGGCTGCAACTGTGACCTAGTTGTTGTTAGACTCCATGGCTCTAATCACATTTTGCCGATTGGGCTTGTTTCATTACCAGATAACACAGGAAGTTTAGAGCCAATACTATTGTGAACTATATCAAATCAAATTGTATTTGTCACATGCACCGAATATAACAGGTAGACCTTACAGTGAAATGCTTACTTACAAGCCCCTAACCAACAATGCAGTTTTAAGAAAAATAAGTGTTAAGAAAGTATTTTTTTAGTATTAGATCATGTCTCAACTCCTTCTGGACCTCTTCACGCAATCCTCTTCTGAATAGGGTGCAGAGCCTCAGCTCATTCCATCCACTGGAGGCTGCCACTGTCCGAAAGGTGAGTGAGTACTTCACCATGGTCTTTCGATGCTGCCGTAGTTGGAGTAGGCGTTCACCCCGCTCTCTGCCCTCTGGAGGATGGTTGAAGATGCAGAGCCATGAGCCATGAACCTCTCATAGGAACCCAGCTCCTCTCATCTATCCCAGACGGCCGTGGCCCACTCCAATGCCCATCCAGTCAGCAGAGAAATAACCGTGGCAACCTTGGACCTCTCGGTGGTGGGGGCTTCCATCTGATGAGCAAAATAGAGAGAGCACCGGAGTAGGAAGCTACAGCATTTCAATGGAGTCCCATCATATTTGTCTGGGAGGGACAATCAGGCATCGCTAACCAGGACGGACTGCTGATTGGCTGGGGTACTGGCTTGCTGGGTCGACTTGTGGTAGAGAATCCTCTGCTGTTTGGCGATGACGCTCCTTAAGTACTGGTGGCTATGGCCTGGCGATATGACAATATATATTGTGTGATGATAGAAAAATATCTATAATTTCATATTATGATGTATCGTTTATTTCGTTGTGTCGCAAATCACACTCTTTACGGCAATATTTTTCATCAATTGGACGACGCTTTGCGTTCTTCCACACGTGCCGTGCCGCATGGACGGAAATTTGCAACACGTACAAACATGGAGAAGAGTGAACGTGACACAGAGCATGGAGAGCACGGAGCTCGTACCTAAAAGAGGGGCTACTTCGGTCACGTGGACGTGGTTTGGGTATGAAAAGTCTGACACGGATCAGAAAGCCATCCTCTTCAAAATATGCAGCAGGCCGGTCCCGACAACAGGCTCAAACACCACTAACCTTTGTTACCACCTATGCAAGAATCACGTGAAACAGTACGGAGAGAGTCTACGGATGAGACCCAAAAGTACAGTCGAGTGTTCAAAACAAACCCCCGACTCAGACGTTGCGAGAGACTTTTGCACACCATATGGCAAAGAATCATGAAGATGGAAGGAGATAACTTACATCTGCAAAAACATGGCCCCAAGTTACACGGTCAAGAAACGGGGGTTTTGTGTGTTGGTGCTAACACTCGACCCAAGGTACCAAATGCAAATTGTTATGTGACACGTATTAATGCCAAAATAACATGCAAAACAGGCAAGCCCCCCCCCCCCCCCCCCCAAAAAAAAGGGGACAAAATAAATATATATATATTCATATTTTGTCACATGCTTACATGCTTAATTGCTTAATGCTAAATAAAAGGAGAAATGATCAAATATGAGTAGGTACCTTTTATTTGTTGAGTATAATTCAAAATGTAATAAGAAATAGGCCTTTACATGTGGTCATTTTATATGAACTATTTATTCATTTATAGAAAATGTGTTATATCGTGACATGTATCGTTATCGGCATATGAAAATACCTATATTGGGATATGAGATTTTGGCCATAACGCCCAGCCCTACTGGTGGCCCATCTTGGCGCAGGAAGTCACTTGTTATGCCAACTCCTGTTCTGTATGTGCCCAATCCAAATCCCCTTGGAATGCTCCAGCAGGGAAACTCCATCCCCTTCCAGTGCCTCAGCGTCCCTGGTCTCATCGACTTTGCCACTGATCTCCCCTCTTCTGATGGTCTTACTACCATTTTGGTGATAGTGTACAGATTCTCTAAATCATGCTGTTTCATCCCTCTCTGGTCTCCCTACCGCTCTCCAGGTCGCTGAGGCACTGCTTCAGCAGGTCTTCCTGTACTATGGCCTTCCGGAGGATATTGTCTCTGATCGTGGCCCCCAATTCACATCACATGTATGGAAGGCTTTCATGGAGAAGCTGGGGGTCACGGTCAGCCTCACTTCCGGGTACCGGTCTCAGTCTAACGGGCAGGTGGAGAGGATGAACCAGAAGCTGGGAAGGTGCCTGAGGAGCCACTGCCAGGACCGGCAGGGGGACTGGGCCCGATTACTTCCTTGGGCTGAATATGCCCAGAATTCATTGCGACATTTCTCCACTGGGCTGACTCCCAGTGTGATCTGGGTTATCAGCCATTACTGGCTCTGGGGACTCCGAACCAGACCAAAGCTCCTGCGGTGGATGAGTGGTTCAGGCGTGCAGAAGACACATGGAACGTTGTTCATGTGAGACTCCAGCGCGTCATCCGCCGTCAGAAAGAGCAGGCGGAGCGCCACAGCAGTGAGGCTTCCGTGTTTCATCCTGGTGATCGCGTCTAGTTCTCCACTAGGAACCTCCCGCTCCGCCTGCCCTGTAAGTCTCCGGTTTTTGGGGCGGTACAACTCCCCACTAACTACCGGATCTCACCATCTTTTCATGTTTCCCTCCTCAGGCAGGTGGTTCCTGGTCCCCCGCCTATGCCGTCAGATCACTCCTGGACTTCCGATGTTGTGGGGGTTGGCTCCAGAGGAGCGGTGTTGTGTTCCGGTGGATGACATTCTAGATCGCAACATCGTCCGAGATTTCCACCTTTGTTGTCCGGACCGGCCCGCTCAGGACGCCGTGCACCGGGGGGTGGGGTGTGGGGGTACTGACACGTCTACTCCTGTTCCCACACTCCGGTGCTTGACGTCACGGGTCCAGTAACCACCGGTCCTGGCAACCCATCTTTACGCACACCTGGCAACTATCATTGCGCACACCTGCGTCTCATCATCAGTCACAACTGGACTTCATTACTCCCTTGATTACTTACCCTTTATATAGCATGCTTTTGTTATCAGTCATCAGGGAGTATTGTTAATGTTTCTATGTCAGACATTTCTCTTGGTTTTTATCGCTCCATGTTCATTATTATTAAAGTCACTAATTGCACCTGCTTCCTGATTCCCTATGTCTATGTTACAGACTTAAAAAGTAAGACGATTTTTATTTACAATTTCACTTAGGGACATGCCAGGCAGAACCAGGGAAATGTGGATTAAGCAAATTACACGAATACTGTAACGATCTTCGTCTTCATCGGATGAGGAGTAGGAAGGATCGGACCAAAACGCAGCGTGGTAAGTGTCCATGATTATTTATTATAACAGAAATGAAAATCGAAGCAGTCCTGAAAGGTGAAAACAGGAAACAACTACCCACAAACACCAGGTGGGAGAAGGCTACCTAAGTATGGTTCTCAATCAGAGACAACGATAGACAGCTGCCTCTGTTTGGAAACCATACCAGGCCAAACACAAAGAAAAGAAAACATAGAAAAACAACATAGAATGCCCACCCCAACTCATGCCCTGACCAAACCAAAATAGAGACATAAAAAAGGAACTAAGGTCAGGGCGTGACAAATACAGAGACATCTAAAGAAAGCGCTATACACAGAATTTGACAGAATCAACACTTCTAACTTTTAATGAGCAACAACTGTGAAAAATTATACATAGTTCTAGTCATTAACTGTAGAAGCCTTTACGAATTCCACTGTGGAACAATTGTTCTCTATATCTCTAATTAGAATAACTATGTGAATGAAACAAAATACTGCAGATCATAGGAACTACAGAATATCTCATTAGTATCCAACTGCACTACTCAAGAAGTTTGACAGTAACAAATTGGGCACCAGGAACATAGAAGTAACAGCCAACACCGAGGGACCCAACATGTAGATAAATACAGGCCTGGTCACTGCCAGATGAGAGGGCAGATTTTAAGAGAACTCTTGCATAATCTTCACATTCCACTGCTCCTTCCCTCCAATAATAAGACAGCCTTTGACGTTCTGAGTCTCCAGGCAATCAATTTTCATTTCCTTGCCCATGTCTAGTCGATTTGCTTTTCGAAATTGGACTTTATGCCCTATGGGTCACATGAGCACTGGTAATTGTTACCTGTCCGGCAACCCCTAGCTGCTCACAACCACGTTGATTTTCTATATTTTTTATTTTGGAATCCGATATCTTGTGTAACTAACCTTTTCAATTGAAGTGAACAAGAATATCTTAAATAAGCAGGTTGTTCATGTCTCCTGAAATTGGTTCTCCTCAACATACAGTACAGTGGGGTCCAGAATTATTGGATCCCTTCTTAAAGATGAGCAAAAAATACAGTATAAAATAAATTATACAAGTAGTGAGCTGTTTAGTATGCTCATATTTTTTTAAATTATATTATTTTGTGCTTGTACATTTGCTCAGAGAAAGCGATTTTGTTTAACAAGTAATAAAAAAAACTATCTAGAAAAGATAAGGGTCAAAATCCCCTGTTTTCAATACTCCAATACCTTCCCCTTGCAAGGATAATGACACTGAGCACGGAACATGTTTTATAAGATTGTGGAACACATTGGGAGGGATCTTAGACCATTCCTCCAGACATAATCTTTCCAGATCCTTGATATCCTTCATCTGTGCATATGGACTGCCCTCTTCAATTCAATCGAGAGGTTTTCAATGGGGTTCAAGTCTGGAGACTGAGATGGCCATTGCAAAATGTTGATTTTGTGGTCAATGAACCACTTCTTTGTGAATTTTCATTTGCGCTTGGGGTCATTGTCTTGCTGGAAGATCCACTTGCGGTCAAGAGTTAAAGGTTCCTGGCAAGCAGGTTTTTGGCTATAATGTCCTGGTACTTGGTAAAGTTCATGATGCCATTGAAATTAACAAAGGCCACAGGACCAGGCCCATAACATTAAAAGAGCCACCCCCATATTTTACAGTAGGGATGAAGTATTTTCTGCATATGCATTGTTCTTTTGAACCTCTATTTCTGTGTCATAATGACCAAATCACCGATTCCGATCCAAGTGCAAATGCCGTTTATCAAACTCCAGGTGGTGCTATGGTCAGATGATATGAAAATCGAGGTCTTTGGCCACGCACATCAACGGTGGGTTTGGCCTTCGAAAGAACAATGCAAATGCAGAAAATACCTTATCCCTACTGTAAAATATGGTGGTGGGTTATAGGTGGATTATAGATGTTATGGGGCTATGTTGCTTCCATTGGTCTTGTGGAAGCAATCATGAACAATTTCCCAATCATCTTGAAAGTGCATCAGAAATACACCTTTCTGCACTGTTCAGAGTAAATGCAAAGACTAAGAAGACAATGTTCAGATTATGGGTTATCACATCTGCATTCAATGAAACCGTAATCTCCCGAATACAGCATATGGGCAAATGTTAAATGGCTCGAGTCAGGGCAAAACCAACACACATCCAGACACAGACACCTACACTCACAGGCTGTGATACAGCCACATTTTATGTAGTCATGCTCAAATGAGTGTTTGTATCGCAATGTCTTAAAATAGATATAAAAGTGGGGAATCGGAATCAATAGAGCAACAGGGCGGAACAGTAGTGGGGTCAAAGCAACACGCTTTGAGGGGGAGAAACACAGCCTCCTGTCCCCTGTAGTTTACCAACCTCCCTGGCTAGCTCATTTACATTTCGACAGGGTCGGGACACCAGCTGCTGTGAGTGAGAAAGCATAACAAGAGAACTATTGGACCTGAAGGAGGAGAGGGGGGGAAGAGGTCTTTCAAGAATAAAGATAACATTGGGCTACTGTTTGACAACAGATAAGGAGGACTCGCTATGTATAGCAATTGAACTGTGCTTACTTTCCCTGTGTACACCAAACTGGAACCCACTGGTACTGGTCTTACATTGTGGGACTGCTTTGAGTGATCTGTTTGATATGGTCCACTGTGGTATACTAAAAGCAAGATCAGAAATGTACTGGTTTTATTAAATAGAGCCCTAGACAGTCATATAAATAGTCCTGTGTAGACAAGAGTATCTAATCAGATGTACAGTACTGGCTGTACCTTTCAATGTCAGTGTATAATGAAATAAAGCATGTTTGAGCTGGCATAAAGAAAGGAGTACAAATATCTTATGTTTGATGTGACATTTGGGAGAGGAGAACAAAGTGTACCACTTAGAACACAAGGGAGCAATAGATCTCTGTTTTCACCTGGTGACAACCTCCCAAAGCCTTAACGCCCTAGAATCAATGCCTGTCTGAAAATCGAATTAGCATAATAAAAACAATCACCAGCAAAATCCGTCTGTTTAAGCTAGAGACTTCAGTTTGTTTTATATGGGCTGTGTCTCAATACATCACATCTGCCGATGTCAGCCTTCCACATCTGCTGTGGATGGTGGATGAACTACAGCGGTTTTTGTCAGACCAGGGGTCATCCCGTCTTCTCACGATAACATCTGCAGAGTCTGAACAGTCTGAACGGTTTGAGCTTGAAACCACTATGGAAAGCTGAGACACAAACACGAGGGTCGGGTATAGGCACAGGAGACAGGAGAGCGATGCAAACAAGGAGGCTTTATTTAGAAAAGACAAATTAAATCCTGTCTCTTCTAGAGCACTACAAGGTTCAGATTAAACTTAGAAATCAAAAGCATGAAGTTCATAGAACAAGCCTAAAGCTTAAATGTTGCAAATCACAGGTCTTACAGGCACTGCATGGTCAATCCGACCTCATCATTGGCCGTGCAGCATTTACTGTGATACGTCCTCTGCAGAAGTCAGGGCATTTATACTTCTTGCGCTTCGCGGAGCAGTTGAGCAGAGCGGTTGTAAAGTTGTAAAGGAAGTGAGTTTGTGTTTATACACAACCTCCCGCCCCCAACTACTGTCAACCAATCATGTTAATTTGGAATTATATGGAGTTCTCCGTATTGTTACAAAATTTGGGAGGCACACAGCAATGTGGTAAGGATCTCAGTTTGGCCTCTGCATGCCTCCAGAGGCTCCAAAATTGTGTCACCCTCCATATGGCGCCTCTGAACACATGTTCAGATCAACCATAAATTGGCTTTTAGCTATACCTCTCAAGTGACGTGTGCTCTCCAGTGTTCTCTCCAGCAGAGTGAGAGCTGCACACCTTAGTCCTTAAGCAGTCAGAGGGCTGCCACACCCTCGTTAAGGGAACAGTGTCCAGCTGGAGCTTGTTACCCGAGATAGCATTCCTTGTGCTGGCTAGGTTAGGTGTTAAGGGGTGGCGTGGCAGATGAGGTACAGTCCTGCTGCACCACAACACCCATTAAACAGTATGACAAGGTTATAGATGATTTGTGAAGCATCGATGTTGCCCTTATGAAAAAGTTGTATGCTATATTGAACACTTTAAAAGCTATAGTTGGTTTAGAGTGAGATGGATCCATTTGATGCTTTATTGCCATCATATATCTTAGCAGGGCTTAGTGCAAAGTGTTTGAGAGGTTCCTGAAAACCACATCTCCAGTCCAACCTGGCGAACATACTGGTTGGCAGTGCAAACTCTTATAGGTGTATTTTATTCCAACCAGTGTTTTTACCACAGCCCTGTCCCATCTGAACAGAGAGTTTTGATCCTCAGTAAGGGGTGGGTCACACGCGCCTGCTGTTGTAAGTCCTGGTCTCCTGCAGTGACAACAGTCTAGGACTGCCACAATCGTGCTTCACAAGACACCTCAACCCTGCTGGATGGACCCAGCCACCCTGGAGCTATAGTCAGGCTGGCTGAATGGTGGTTAGCTTTCCCTGTTCTGTTCACTCACTTTCCCCACAGGGCTTTCATGATACATTGGAGGCGTCAGGTACACTGACCCATGCCTAATGTGGTCAGCTCCCTCACTAGGTACACACCGTTAGCACAGTGCTGGGAAGGTGTTATGTGACTGTGGGCAATGACACTGCACACAGGCATACGCCAGAACATACATGCTCAAAGCACATGCACACAAAAGCACACGTCAAACGCAGAATGTTCTAAAATCCCACGACAAACAACCACAGAGACCCACCAAAGTACAAACAAAGGCTCTTTATTCGAAATTACAACAATGACAATACACAGTATCGCTACGGCCCAATTAGAAATGTATAAAAGGGCTAAGAGTTATGGCCAACTATGAGCACCAGGGCAAATTAACACAGCAGTTGATTCACTCACCAAGCGGTGGTCAATGTTCTTTCGGATCTACATGAGTAGGGGTCGTTAGCCTGTTGCTGGTCCGGTAGTCAAAGGCTGGGTCGGTTGTCAATGGCAGGTTGCCGTCTGTCCCTCACTCCGCATCGGCCCGGCTACATGGTAGCGCCCCCCGCGATGGTAGCGTTGTATGTAGCTTCTCGCTGTTGCATCGGGAGTGTCCCAGTGCCTGTAGTCGCGTAGGACAGAAAACATACAATTAAATGTACTGGCCAACAATTGGAGTCACACTCACATGCTGAAATAAGCACTTTCCTTTATTAGTGCTATAGAGAGCATTGTAGGAGTTGAGCTCTCGGTAGCCTAGCCCGACCGTTGGTGGCTGGGTCTCTTTGAGGTGGATGTCCTTTGGTTGAGAGGTCCGAGTTGAAGGTAAGTTCCTTTCACTCTCATTCTGGGGAGTGTTTAACAATTAGTTTGGGGACGGAGGTGGTGATAGGGAATTGGCAACATCTTTCTCAAGTCAATGTAGTCCATGCCAATCTGAGGGATCACAGTACATGATGCAAGCAAACGGTACATGCAATTCAATTTCACATATGAGAATGTCAGAAGTTAGGCGAAAGGTAATCGTTGTAAACACAGTACACATGATTAAAAGGCACTCATAAATTGGCATGATAGCAAAGTAACAATACATGCTGATAATATAAGTATGTAGAAGGCAGTTTGGCTATGTCTATTTGGCTATGTCTATTTTCCACAAGCTTGATTTGGCTGCCCATTAGCGCCATTATGCACCTGCTTCTAGGTGTGAAAACTCTCCTGCCACAGTTCCATCCACAGGCTTAGCAGATACGTGTTATTACATACAGCCAGGAAGAACAATTGGATATCAGAGCGACGGTAACAAACCAGCACTACCAGCATTACGATTAGGAATACAACTTTCCGGAATCGGATACTTTGTTCGCACCGCCGAGGGCAATTGAACTGATTCCAAAGTCCAATCCAAAACACCGCCGGCGGAGCAGAGGTACTCGGAGTGGACTTCTAGTCTGACTTAGGATGTGCGAACACCACCCACCTCTTCCGAATATATTACTAGCTAATGTTCAGTCTCCGGATAATGAAGTTGACCAGCTCAGTTCATTGCGCAGACAGGAATAAATATCTCTCCGGAAAGATGAAGGGCGGGGGTGTATGTTTAATGATTAACAACTCATGGTGTGATTGTGATAACATACAGGAACTCAAGTCCTTTTGTTCACCTCATCATTATCTCCCAAGAGAATTCTCTTCGGTTATAGTCACAGCCGTGTATATCCGCCCTCAAGCCGATACCACAACGGCCCTCAAAGAACTTCACTAGACTTTATGCCAACTGGAAACCACATATACTGAGGCCGCATTTATCATAGCTGCGGATTTTAACAAAGCAAATTTGAGAGAAAGGCTGACCAAGTTCTATCAACACATTGCCTGTAGTACTCGCGCTGCTGAAACACTCAACCACTGCTACTACAACTTCCGGGATGCCTTCAAGGCCCTCCCTGCCCTCCTTTTGGCAAATCAGATCATGACTCCATTTTGCTCCTCCCTTCGTATAGGCAGAAACTCAAACAGGAAGTACCCATGCGAAGGAATATTCAATGCTGGTCTGACAAATCGGAATCCACGCTTCAAGATTGTTTTGATCACGCAGACTGGGATCCGGCTAGCCTCTGAGAATAATATTGAAGAATGTACTGATAGGGTGACTGAGTTTGTCAGGAAGTGTATAGGAGATGTTGTACCCACTATGACTATTAAAACTTACCCTAATCAGAAACCGTGGATAGATGGCAGCATTCGCACAAAACTTAAAGTGCGAACCATCACATTTAACCATGGCAAGGTGACTGGAAAATGGCTGAATACAAACGGTGTATTTATTCCCTCTGTAACGCAATCACAGGCAAAACATCAGAATAGAGACAAAGTGGAGTCACAATTCAACAGCTCAGACACGAGACGTATGTGGCAGGGTCTACAAACAATCACAGACTCCAAAGAGCCATGTTGCGGACACGTCTTGTTTCTGGACAAGTTAAACACCTTCTTTGCCCGCTTTGAGGATAATACAGTGCCACTGACGTAGCCTGCTACCAAGGACTGTGGGCTCTCCTTCTCCGTGGCCGACGTGAGTAAGACATTTAAGCGTGTTAACCCTCGCAAGGCTGCAGGCCCATACGGCATCCCTAGTCGCGTCCTCAGAGCATGCACAGACCAGCTGGCTGCAGTGTTTAAGGACATATTCAATCTCTCCATATCCCAGTCTACTGTCCCCACATGATTCCAGATGTCCACAATTGTTCCTGTACCAAAGAAAGCAAAGGTAACTGATCTAAATGACTATAGCCACGTAGCACTCACTTCTGTCATCATGAAGTGCTTTGAGAGACTAGTCAAGGATCATATCACCTCTACCTTACCTAACACCCTAGACCCACTTAAATTTGCTTACTGCCCCAATAGATCCACAGATGATGCAATCGCCATTGCCCTGCACACTGCCCTATCCCATCTGGACAAGAGGAATACCTACAGTATGTCAAAATGCTGTTCATTGACGATAGCTCAGCATTCAATGCCATAGTACCCTGCAAGCGCATCATTAAGCTTGAAGGCTTGGGTATGAACTCTGCCCTGTGCAACCGGGTCCTGGACTTCCTGGCGGGCCACCCCCAGGTGGTGAAGGTAGGGAAAAACACCTCCACTTGCCTGATACTCAACAATGGGGCCCCACAAGGATATGTGCTCAGCCCCCTCCTGTACTCCCTGTTCACCCATGACTGCATGGCAATGAACGCCTCCTAACTCAATTATCAAATTTGCAGATGACACAGTAGTAGGCCTGATTACCAACAATGACAAGACAGCCTACAGAGTCTGGTGCCAGGAAAATTACCTCTCACCCAAAGCCAACAAAACAAAGGAGTTGATCGTGGACTTCAGGAAACAGCAGTGTAACGGCTGATTTCTTCCTCTGAAGAGGTGTAAGAAGGATCGGACCAAGATGCGGCATGGTAAGTGTCCATGGTTGTTTATTTAAGAACATAAACTGAACACTATGAATACAAAAACAATAAACGTGAACAAACCGAAACAGCACTGTGTGGTGACAGACACGGAAACAAACACCCACAAACAAACAGTGAAACCCAGGCTACCTAAGTATGATTCTCAATCAGAGACAACTAACGACACCTGCCTCTGATTGAGAACCATACTAGGCTGAAACATAGAAATCCCCAAATCATAGAAAAACAAACATAGACTGCCCACCCCAACTCACGCCCTGACCGTACTAAATAATGACAAAACAAAGGAAATAAAGGTCAGAACGTGACACAGAGGGAGCCACCCCTATCCACATCGACTGGACCTCAGTGGAGAAGTTGGAAAGCTTCAAGTTCCTCGGCGTACACATCACTGACAAACTGAAATGGTCCACCCACACAGTCAGTGTGGTGAAGAAGGCGCAACAGAGCCTCTTCAACCACAGGAGGCTGAAGAAATTTGTCGTGGCACCTAAAACCCTCACAAACTTTTACAGATGTACAATTGAGAGCATCCTGTTGGGTTGTATCACCACCTGGTATGGCAGCTGCACCGTCCGCAACCACAGGGCTCTCCAGAGGGTGAGGCGGTCTGCCCAACTCTTCACAGGGGGAAAACTACCTGCCCTCCAGGACACCTACAGCACCGGATATCACAAGAAGGCCAAAAAATGTAATTCCTTTACTTTAGATTTGTGTGTATTGTTGTAAAATTGTTAGATATTACTGCACTGTTAGAGGTAGAAACAGCATTTCACTTGTGTGAAAAGAGATTTGATCTATTTTGCCACATCCCCAACACAGACTGTCAGTCACAGAATTAATAGAAGATGAGAGTTTTGGTAATTAACATGCATATTTAATTACATAAAAAACGTATGGGGATGGTGAACTTTTCATCACCTTTTGCAATTATGGAAAAACACAGAGAATGACAGTCTCCCTATATATGACATTGATGTACTGTAGCATTGCCAGCTCAGTAGGAAGTTACATTGTTCAATACAGGAATTGTGGAACAATAATCTATTTATTATACATATTGAATGTAAAAGTACCTTTTCAGCATCTAAATGAAGAGAAAATACTGTAGCCCCTTCGCCTGTAACAAGTTTAACATTTAAACTTTAATGAACCAACCTAAAGATGTTTCTAGATGAGATTCCATATCAAGGCCATTAGACTGTTAAACAGCAATCACTAACATTGAGTGGCTGCTGCCAATATAACTGAGTCAAATCTCTAGCCACTTTAATAATAAAAAATTGGATGTAATAAATGTATCTCTTTAAACAATGCCACAATGCCACTCATCTCACATGTATATACCGTCTACTGCATCTTGCCTCATCCATACATTTATATGTACATATTCTTATTCATTCCTTTACACTTGTGTGTAAAAGGTAGTTGTGAAATTGTTTGATTACTTGTTAGATATTACTGCATGGTCGGAACCAGAAGCACAAGCATTTCACTACACTCGTACTAACATCTGCTAACCATGTTTATGTGACCAATAAAATTGTATTTTATTATATTTGAGATGTACTATCTTAATTTGATCATTGTGTTGTTGTAGAGAATTTTCTATGTATTATAATTCACACTGTAGCCGGCACGTAGCCTACATAGGCACTTTAGCTGGCGCCCAGTGGACCTGCAGTCTAAGGTACAATGTAGGCACGGTACTGCATTGCATACTGTTATGACTTATATGAATGGTGAGTGGAGGAGTCAAGCGCAAAGAGCAGGTAATTCCGTATGTGGATCTTTTATTCCAAAGACAGCGGAGACATGGACATGCAAAACACAAGGGCGCATGAAACAACCCGTCCCCAAAAAAATAGAGATCACACTAATACACCAACACCAATAAACAGAGAACAAGCCCGCACAATACCCAGCGGGCCTAGTGCCTATAGGCCTATAGCCTACAAAACAAAACTAACTCAAAACAGGTGTAACCAATCTACATCTATCTAACTTTTAGCAAATATATTGAAAATGAAATAAAGAAATATCTCATTTCCATAAGTATTCACACCCCAGAGGCAAGAGTTTGTAGAAGCACCTTTTGTAGTGATTACAGCTGTGAGTCTTTCTGGGTAAGTTTATTTGAGCTTTCCACACCAGGATTGTGCAACATTTGCTAATTATTATTTTCAAAATTCTTCAAGCTCTGGTTGTTGATCATTCAGTTCTTTCTATACATGTTCAAGTAGATTTAAGTCAAAACTGTAACTCGGCTATTCAGGAACATTTACTGTCTTCTTGGTAAGCAAGGTTATTAGGTTATTGTCCTGCTGAAAGGTGAATTAATCTCGCAGCATTTTATGGAAAGCAGACTGAACCAGGTTTTCCTCCAGGATTTTGCCTGTCCTTAGCTCCATTCTATTACATTTTTTACCCTGAAAAACTCTCCAGTTCATAACGAAGACAAGCATGCCCATAACATGACGCAGCCACCACTGCTTGAAAATATTGGAGAGTGGTACACAGTCATGTGTTGTATTGGTTTTATACTACAGCATAATACTTTGTAAAAAGCCACATTTTTTGCAGTATTACTGTATTGCCTTGTTGCAAACAAAATGCATGTTTTGGAATATTTCCATCTTTTCACTCTGTCAATTAGGTTAGTATCAGGGAGTAACTACAATGTTGTTGATCCATCCTCAGTTTTCTCCTATCACAGCCATTGAACTCCGGAAATTTTAAATTTTAAAGTCACCATGACAAATCCCTGAGTGGTTTCTTTCCTCTGCAGCAATTTAACAAGGACGGACACATCCAAAGTGTAATAACTTCACGATGCTCAGGGATACTCAATATGTGTTGTTATTTTTTTAAACCGATCTACCAATAGGTGCCCTTCTTTGCGAGGCATTGGAAAACCTCCTTGGTCTTTGTGGTTTAATCTGTGAATATTGGACCAAGACATTTCAGTTTTAATGAATATATAAAAAATTGGAAAAACATAATTCCACTTTGACATTATGGGGTATTGTGTGCAGAACACACCCAACGGGCCAATGAATGCAGACCCTCGTAAGCCATGCCTTCCTGAAAATAACACGAGGCTCGCATTCATTTCTTCAATTCTCCACTCTTCAGTTTGAGTTTGAGTGTATTTTTCTTTACAAGAACAGTCCACAATAATCAACATTTCAGTAAAAGTGCCAGTTTTAGCCAGCTGTCTAATTTTCAACCGCAGTCCCTGGGCAGGTTATTAAAACAATTACAATAAAGACAAGAAAATGAGCAGTGAACGCATGCAGAGCAACGTAGGACAAGCAGCACACAGACAGAGCAACAACACAAAAAGCAACAAAACAAAATACATAAAAGCAGCAAAGTGTTTGCACACCTCACAAGCTACAGACAACAGATAACATGGAAACCAACAATGCACAGCTAGGGATTATGTTCACAAGTCTGATTAGCCTGTAGCCATGTCTTTATGTTTTTTGTGAATGTGCCATGGGTGGTGCAGTTGTGTGTTTCTGATGGCAGTGTATTCCAGACATAGGAAGCTCTCACAGAGAAATCAGATTGACTAAAAGTGCATTTTCTTAAGGGAACTATACAGTCATCTCTCATGGCAGACCTTGAGGATCTGCTGCCATGGGTTTGGGTTTTCTGTTTGACAAAAGTACTAAGTGGAAGGGGAGCCTGAAGGAAAATGTGTCACGCCATTTATAAACTTTTCAAACACACAAAGACTTAGGGTTGGATCGAAAACCTACAGGACATTAGCTCTCCTGGAACAGGGTTGTAGAGCCCCGTCCTAGATGTTGCAAGTGTTGGGTCTTGGTATCAGTTTTTGTGTTTGCTAAAAATGAACTACTGCCCTGCTTGTGTAGCTAATGCTTCCTTGCTTGTGTAGGATTTGTGTTTGCTAAAAGCCTACCACTTCTGCTCTGCTTGTGTAGCCAGTGCTTCCTTGCTTGAGTAAGCAGTAAGTAAGCAGACCAATTACAGACCAATTACCAATTATAAGAGTAAGTTCAAAAAGGCTAAGCAGAAGGATTTGAACCTCTGACTGTGCCCTGGTTTCACAATGAAAATGTAAGATACGTCACACCCTGATCTGTTTCACCTGTCCTATTGCTTGTATCCAGCCCCTCCAGGTGTCACCCATCTTCCCCATTATCCCCTGGGTATTTAAACCTGTGTTTTCTGTCTCTCTGTGCCAGTTTGTCTTGTATGTTCCAAGTCAACCAGCGTGTTTTTCCCCATGCTCCTGATGGCTCTAGTCTCTTTTGCTAGTCCTCCCAGTTTTGACCCTTGCCTGTTTTCTGGACTCTGTATCCACCTGCCCTGTACCATTCTGCCGGCCCTGACCTCGAGCCTGCCTGCCACACTGTACCTCCTGGACTCTGAACTGGTTTTATTTTTTTGCCTGTCCACGACCATTCTCTTGCCTACCCCTTTTGAATTATTAATAAATATCAAAGACTCAAACCCTCTGCCTCCAGTGTCTGCATCTGGGTCTCGCCTTGCGCCCTTATAAGATAATCACAAGTGCTGTCCTGTTGCCTTGTTGCCTTGGCTTGGACCAGTTGAGTTCAGACTCTCTTGTACCCTGAATTCTTAGGAAGATTGGGGTTACTGGAGAAGGCCCTCTATTGTTTGTGGTCAGAGTTTTTTCCCACCTGTCATCTGGGAGACTGAAGGTTCAATTACCAGATGTGTATCCCAGCCAAGAAATGGCTAGCTGGCTGTGTTATTTGCTTCCCTGAAGGTGTTCGGGAACCGCATTCTGGAAAGGATGTGGTGTCACTGACTGGTTCTGTTTTTTTTATCAGAGAAAGAGATGGATGAGCTAGCTCTGGTAGCTTCATGTCTCTGCAGCAGATATACTGTGGAATTGTATTTTTTAGCAGCCACAGTACCCAACCCTCTGACACAATATTCACGCAACAGGTGTGTGCAGCATAGGGTCAGTCTCAGTGCATTATCCTTGTTGCAGTGTCAGTGTTAAACGGCTTGCTCAAGGCCACAATGGCAGTCACTTAACCACCATGTTAAATAGTTTTATTCATAAAAGTTATGGCCAAGCAATTCATGGGGGTTATTTAAAATATAAAATTAATTTACTATTAATCCTAATGACTGGCGGCTTTTAAGTTCTGCATTAAAAGTAAACGAAGTGAAAATTACATTTGTCCCTTCGTCTCCTTTTTATGAGGCAGATCAAACTGTACATTGTTTGGTTGTAAACTTTTAACTTCTCTTTGAACGTGCATTGAAAACCATTCTAGGAGAGTGAATCTCAGCATAAATTACGTATCACTCTTCATAAAAGAAGTGCCCCAAGGCTCTCTCTGCTACAAAGTCAGTATTAAGTCGAAATAGAATGAAACCGCTTTCATCATGGGGATTGACGACATAGATCACACCAATGCAGGGTTGGGGAGTAACTGATTACAAGTAATGCGTTACAGTAATAATATTATTTTTTGCGGTAACGAGTAATATAATGGAGTTACTGTACCAATTTGAGTACTAATATTACAGTTACTGATAAAATAAATATGTTGTTACATTTATTATCATTCCCTTCTTATTGCAGTTATTAATCCAAATAAATATGTGTTATTATTATTATTCCCTATCTGTTGGCGCAATATTTAAAAATTCCCCACAACAGATACTTATTGTTTTAGTCCTCTTACCAAGTTTTAAGTAACGACCCCAACACTGCTGATTACATGTAATCAGTTAAATGTAATCGGATTACAAAAAACTAACTGTAATCCATTATGTTAGCAGCAGAAATATTGGAATCAGATTACAAATACATTTTTTTTTAAACTAGATGATTACTTCTTGGATTACTTTTAAACACAGAAAGGATGTTTACATTTACACCTTTCTGTTTTCTCAATGACATTCCGTTCAGCATTGAAAGAAGGCGCAAGTTTAAGTTCGTTCCACCTGAACGAGTCTGACTACAAGTCAGAGACCACTATGATGACACACCAAATGCATTTGATGGATAATTTTTGTCGTCTTCTAATGTCTCTTAGGGGGAAAATAATTCCAATCTGGCCCTCATACCATCATGGCCACCTAATCATCCCCAGCCTTCAATTGTCTCATTCATCTCCCTCCTATTCCCCAGGAACCAATACACACAGTCAGTTAGGAAAGCAAAGGCTAGATTTTTCAAACAGAAATTTGCATCCTGCAGCACCTATTCCAAAAAGTTTTGGAACACTAAAGTCCATGGAGAATAAGAGTACCTACTCCCAACTGCCCACTGCACTGACACTAGGAAACAATGTCACCACTGATCAATAAACAATAATTGAGAATTTCAAAAAGCATTTCTCTACGGCTTGCCATGCTTTCCACCTGGCTAACCCAACCCCGGCCAACAGCTCTGCACCCCCCGCGGCAACTGGCCCAAGCCCAGACAGCTGATGTTCTGAAAGCTGATGTTCTGAAAGAGCTGCAAAATCTGGATCCATACAAATCAGCTGGGCTAGACAATCTAGACTCTCTCTTCCTAAAATGTTTAACCTTTGTTTAACTAGGCAAGTCAGTTAAGAACAAATTCTTATTTTCAATGACAGCCTAGGAACAGTGGGTTAACTGCCTGTTCAGGGGCAGAACGACAGATTTGTACCTTGTCAGCTTGGGGATTTGAACTTGCAACCTTCCGGTTACTAGTACAAAGCTCTAACCACTAGGCTACCCTGCCGCTCAAAATGATCCTCCTCCATTGTTGCAACCCCTATTACTAGTCTGTTCAACCTCTTTCATTTTGTCTGAGGCTCCTAAAGATTGGAAAGCAGCCACGGTCATCCCCCTCTTCAAAGGCGGAAACACCCTAGACCCAAACTGTTTCAGACCTATATCCATCCTGCCCTGCTTTCTAAAGTCTTCGAAAGCCAAGTTAACTAACAGAACACCGAACATCTCGAATCCCACCGTACACTCTCCACTATGCAATCTGGTTTCCGAGCTGGTCACGGGTGCACCTCAGCCACATTCAAGGTCCTAAACTATATCATAACTGCATCGATAAAAGACACTACTGTGCAGCCGTCTTCATCGACCTGGCCAAGGCTTTTGACTCTGTCAATCACCGTATTCTAATCGGCAGACTCAACAACCTTGGTTCCTCTAATGACTGCCTCGCCTGGTTCACTAACTACTTCTCAGATAGAGTTCAGTGTGTCAAATTCGAGGAACTGTTGTCCAGACCTCTGGCAGTCTCTAATGGGGTGCCACAGGGTTCAATTCTCGGGCCGGATATTTTCTCTGTATATTTCAATGATGTTGCTCTTGCTGCTGGTGATTCTTTGATTCACCTCTACGCAGATGACACCATTCTGGATACAACTGGACACGGTGTAAACAAACCTCCAAACACGCTTCAACGCCATACAACACTCATTCCGTGGCCTCCAACTGCTCTTAAATGCTATTAAAATGAATTGCATGCTCTTCAACCGATCGCTGCCCGCACCCACCTGCCCGACTAGCATCACTACTCTGGACTGTTATGACTTAGATTATGTGGACAACTACAAATACCTAGGTGTCTGGTTAGACTGTAAACTCTCCTTCCAGACTCACATTAAGCATCTCCAATCCAAAGTAACATCTAGAAGTCCTATTTCACAACAAAGCCTCATTCACTCATGCTGACAAACATACCTTTGTAAAACTGACTATCCTACCGATCCTTGACTTCGGCGATGTCATTTACAAAATAGCCTCCAACACTCTACTCAGCTAATTGTATGCAGTCTCTCACAGTGCCATCCATTTTGTCACCAAAGCCCCATATACTACCCACCATTGCGACCTGTATGCTCTCGTTGGCTGGTCCTCGCTACATATTCGTCGCCAAACCCACTGGCTCCAAGCCATCTATAAGTCTTTGCTAGGTAAAGCCCCGCCTTATCTCAGCTCACTGGTCACCATTGCAGCACCCACCCGTAGCACGCGCTCCAGCAGGTATATTTCACTGGTCACCCCCAAAGCCAACACCTCCTTTGGCCGCCTTTCCTTTACTTTTGCAGACCGGCACATCCTCATCTGCACATATATCACTCCAGTGTAAATTGCTATATTGTAATTACTTCGCCACTATTGGCCTATTTATTGCCTTACCTCATTACTTCATTTGTACACACTGTATACAGATTTTTTCTATTGTGTTGTTAACTGTATGATTGTTTATCCCATGTGTACTCTGTGTTGTTATTTTTGTCGCACTGCTTTGCTTTATATTGGCCAGGTCGCAGTTGTAAATGAGAACTTGTTCTCAAATTGCCTAGCTGGTTAAATAAAGGTGAAATAAATTTTAAAAAATTAAAAAGGTTGTTTTAATGAGAATGTTTCTCAGTCAACTTACCTGGTAAAATAAAGGTAAAATGAATACAAAAGTAACTGAAAGTAATCAGATTATGTTACTGAGTTTGGGTAATTACAAAATTACATTACTGATTACAATTTTGGACTGGTAACTAGTAACCGTAACAGATTATATTTAGAAAGTAACCTACCCAACACTTCACCAAAGAATGGCTGGATTCATGTTAGCGTGTTTACACATGTTAACACCTCTTTCATTACATAGTATGTCATCACATTGTTATCAATTACAAGGCGGCGATTTTGAGTGCATTTTCACAATGTTCTCTTGGGCAATGAAATCTAATATCACCTCTTGTCACTGATGTACACTTTAGAAAATAGGAGGTCTAAGGAAATAAAATAGCGTAGTGGGAATGATTGTCCCCTATTCTTCCAGAATGTGGTACGTTCCAGTAAGTACAATCCATCTCTGTCTGAGCAATATGGCCGCAGGTATGGAGGATCAATCCAAAGAGGAGTGTGCCAAACCTGGCATATGTTTCCCTTTTCCCTGCCAGACATAAGGCCTGGCCTGACTAAGACAATGCCTCCCCAGAGACTTGCAGAGTTATTGCTACACTCTGCCTCATGCTGTATATCTACTTCAGGTGATAAATGTATAACAGGGAGATGGAGAGCCGATGGCTATTCTGCTACATCCCAGAATCCATGAGGGTATATCAGATATTGATTTACTTGAGGCAAGCACATGTTGGTATCAAACCTTGTTCATTGTTACTAGTATCATCATGTTGTAGAGCTAATTTACAAAAGTGATGTTCACTGCGGTGGCGACATCAACATGCCTGATACCCGAAGAAAACTGTTTTTCCCAGTGCTAATGCCTTGGCTTTCGCTCAAATGGTTAATGTTATTAGCTTTAGTGGTTGAATCAAACCTATAACCTGGGTTCAACTCCAGTCACAAAGTGTTTGTGGTTAACATGTTGGGATGGAGCAAGGATAGAAGCATTGGATTTATTACAATGTTTCTAAGAAGATGCTATCTGGTATGGGTGAAAGTAATGCATTTCAGATTATGGTATTTGATGTCTGGTATTTGGTGGGGGACATAAGTGGGTAGCTGGTGAATGACGCCTGTTAAAGCAGAGCATAATGTAAGTTGGTGTTTCATTCCACACCAACAAAATCAATGGGCCAAAAAACCTAGCTTACATGGGCTAGTTGATCAACTAGACATTTCTGACAAGATATAAATAGCGCTCGAAGGTCTCCAATGACTGGCATGACAAGAAGAAAACTGCTGATGCACTACCCTAGTTTCATTCTACTACTACAACTTTCAAGAGTAAGTTGAAAGCCCGAAAGTCAATTTGATGTTGATAGCATTGAGCGTTACATAAGCTTTATCCTCTCACTCAGTGATTATTATACTGTGCACTGCTAAAGGGGGCTGTCTGCAATCCATATACAGTGGCAAGAAAAAGTATGTGAACCCTTTGTAATTACCTGGATTTCTGCATAAATTGGTCATCAAATGTAATCTCTTTGTCATCTAAGTCACAACAATAGACAAACATAGTGTGCTTAAACTAATAACACACAAATTATTGTATTTTTCTTGTCTATATTGAATACATCATTTAAACATTCAGTGTAGGTTGTAAAAAGTATGTGAACCCCTAGGCTAATGACTTCAAAAGCTAATTGGAGTCAGGAGTCAGCAAATCTGGAGTCCAATCATTGAGACGAGATTGGAGATGTTGGTTAGAGCTGCCTTGCCTTGTAAAAAACACTCACAAAATTTGAGTTTGCTAATCACAAGAAGCATTGCCTGATGTGAACCATGCCTCAAACAAAAGACATTTCAGAAGACATAAGATTAAGAATTGTTGACTTGCATAAAGCTGGAAAGGGTTACAAAAGTATCTCTAAAAGCCTTGATGTACATCAGTCCACGGTAAGACAAATTGCGCAGCGCAGAATGCTCAATGAGGTTAAGAAGAATCCTAGAGTGTCAGCTAAAGACTTACAGAAATCTCTGGAAGCCATTTCCGGCGCCGACAGTGTCACGAATACCACTGAAGGTGGCTCCCCTTCCTGCTCGGGTGGTGCTCGGTGCTCGTCGCCGCCGGTCTACTAGCTGCCACCGATCCCTTTTCCTTATCGTTTGTTTTTGTCTAATTGTTTTCACCTGTTCCTTGTTGGGGTTTTGGGATGGGTGTTATTTCTGGTGTTTGTGCGGGCTTGTTGTGTTTGTTACGTTTGTGGTGTATCATCGGTTTTGGGTTTTCGCTGTCCGGGTTTGTGTAACTAGGTTTTGGGGTTTGTTTTGCACCTGTGTTTTAGGGCATTCACCATTGTTTGTAACTGTTACTTTAAGGACATTAAAGCGTTTTTTCCCGTTTACTTTGCTCTCTGCGTTTGACTCCTCACCCATCACTCACCCACCGTTACAGACAGAGATGGCCGCCTCGCTTCGCATTCCTAGGAAACTATGCAGTATTTTGTTTTTTTAATGTGTTATTTCTTACATTGTTACCCCAGGGAATCTTAGGTTTAATTACATACAGTCAGGAGGAACTATTGGATATAAGAGCAACGTCAACTCACCAAAATTACGACCAGAAATACGACTTTCCCGAAGCAGATCCTCTGGTTGGTCCACCACCCAGGACAATGGATCGGATCCCAGCCGGCTATCCAAAATACAGCGCCGAAGAAGGGGCGGTCTTCTGGTCATGCTCCGTAGACGGGCACATCGCGCACCGCTCCCGAGCATACTACTCGCCAATGTCCAGTCTCTTGACAACAAGCTAGACAAAATCTGAGTAAGGGTTGCCTTTCAGAGAGACATCAGAGACTGCAACATTCTTTGTTTCAAGGAAACATGGCTCACTCGAGACACGCTATCTGAGTCGGTACAGCCGCCTGGTTTCTTCACGCATCGCGCCTACAGAAACAAGCATCTCTCTAGTAAGAAGAAGGGCGGGGGTGTATGCTTTATGATTAACGAGATGTGGTGTGATCATAGTAACATACAGGAACTCAAGTCCTTTTATTCACCTGACCTAGAATTCCTTACAATCAAATGCTGACCGCTTATCTACCAAGAGAATTCTCTTCGATTATAATCACGTTCGTTTATATTCCCCCCCAAGCTGACACATCGACGGCCTTGAAAGAACTTCATTTGACTCTATGTAAACTGGAAACAACATGTCCTGAGGATGCATTTATTGTAGCTGGGGATTTTAACAAGGCTAATCTGAAAACAAGGCTCCCGAAATTTTATCAGCATATCGATTGCACGACCCGGGCTGGCAAAACCCTGGATCATTGTTATTCTAACTTCCACGACGCATATAAAGCCCTCCCCTACCCATCTTTCGGAAAAGCTGACCACGACTCCATTTTGTTGCTCCCAGCCTATAGACAGAAACTAAAACAGGAAGCACCCGTGCTCAGGTCTGTTCAATACTGGTCCGACCAATCGGATTCCACACTTCAAGATTGCTTGGAACACGTGGACTGGGATACTTTCAGCATAGCGTCGAACAACAACATTGGTGAATACGCTGATTCGGTGAGCGAGTTTATTAGCAAGTGCATCTGTGATGTTGAACCCACAGCGTCTATTAAAACATTCCCCAACCAGAAACCGTGGATTGATGGCAGCATTTGCGCAAAACTGAAAGTGCAAACCATTGCTTTTAATCAGGGCAAGGGGACCGGAAACATGACCGAATACAAACAGTGTAGCTATTCCCTCCACAAGGCAATCAAACAAGCTAAGCGTCAGTATAGAGACAAAGTAGAGTAGCAATTCAGTGGCTCAGACACGAGAGTTTTGTGGCAGGGTATACAGTCAATCACAGACTACAAAAGAAAACCAGCCCTGTCGCGGACCACGATGTCTTGCTCCCAGACAAATTAAACAACTTCATTGCTTGCGTTGAGGACATTACAGTGCCACTGACACGGCCCTCTACCAAAACCTGCAAGCTCTCCTTCACTGCTGCCAATGTGAGTAAAATATTTAAACGTGTTAACCCTCGCAAGGCTGCAGGCCCAGACGGCATCTCCAGCCACATCCTCAGAGCATGTGCAGACCAGCTGGCTCAATTCTTATCCCAGTCTGCTGTTCCCACATGCTTCACTAAGGCCACCATTGTTCCTGTTCCCAAGAAAGCTAAAGTAACTGAGCTAAATGACTACCACCCCGTAGCATTCACTTCCGTCATCATGAAGTGCTTTGAGAGACTAGTCAGGGACCATACTACCTCCACCCTACCTGATACCCTAGACCCACTCCAATTTGCTTACCGCCCCAATAGGTCCACAGACAACGCAATCGTAATCACCCTGCACACTGCCCTAACCCATCTGGACAAGAGGAATACCTATGTAAGAATGCTGTTCATCAACTACTGCTCAACATTTAACACCATAGTACCCTGCAAACATTAAGCTTGAGACCCTGGGTCTCGACCCCGCCCTGTGCAACTGGGTCCTGGACTTCCTGACGGACCTCCCGCAGGTGGTGAGGGTAGATAACAACATCTCCACCCCGCTGATCCTCAACACTGGAGCCCCCCATGGGTGGGTTCTCAGCCCCCTCCTCTACTCCCTGTTCACCCATGACTGCGTGGCCATGCACACCTCCAACTCAATCATCAAGTTTGCAGACTTGAACACTACAGTGGTAGGCTTGATTACCAACAACGACGAGACGGCCTACAGGGAGGAGGTGAGGGTCCTCGGAGTGTGGTGTCAGGAAAATAACCTCACACTCAATGTCAACAAAACAAAGGAGATGATCGTGGACTTCAGGAAACAGCAGAGGGAGCAGCCCCCTATCCACATCGACAGGACAGTAGTGGAGAAGGTGGGGAGTTTTAAGTTCCTCGGCGTACACATGACGGACAACCTGAAATGGTCCACCCACACAGACAGCGTGGTGAAGAAGGCGCAGCAGCGCCTCTTCAACCTCAGGAGGTTGAAGAAATTTGGCTTGTCACCAAAAACACTCACATAATTTTACAGATGTACAATTGAGAGCATCCTGTCAGGCTGTATCACCGCCTGGTATGGCAACTGCTCCGCCCACAACCGCAAGGCTCTCCAGAGGGTATTGAGGTCTGCACAACGCATCACCGGGGGAAAACTACCTGCTCTCCAGGACACCTACATCACCCCATGTCACAGGAAGGCATAAAAGATCCTCAAGGACAACAACCACCCGAGCCACTGACTGTTCACCACGCTATCATCCAGAAGGCGAGGTCAGTACAGGTGCATCAAAGCTGGGACCGAGAGACTGAAAAACAGCTTCTATCTCAAGGCCATCAGACTGTTAAACAGCCACCACAAACATTGAGTGGCTGCTGCCAACATACTGACTCAACTCTAGCCACTTTAATATTGGAAAAATGTATGTAATAACTGTATCACTAGCCACTTTAAACAATGCCACTTCATATAATGTTTACATACCCTACATTACTCATCTCATATGTATATACTGTACTCAATACCATCAACTGCATCTTGCCTATGCCATTCGGCCATCACTCATTCATATTTTTTTATGTACATATTCTTATTCATTATTTTACACTTGTGTGGATAAGGTAGTTGTTGTGAAAATTTCGCTACACTCGCATTAACATCTGCTAACCATGTGTATGTGTCAAATAAGATTTGGTTTGTTGTGATTTGATATGGAACATCCTTACATCTCTGTTGATGAGTCTATGATATGTTTAACACTAAACAAGAATGGTGCTCATGGGAGGACACCATGGAAAAAGCCACTGCTGTCCAAAAAAACCATTGCTACACGTCTGAAGTTTGCAAAAGTGCACGTTGATGTTACACAGCGCTAATGGCAAAATATTCTGTGGACAGATGAAGCTACAGTTGTTCGGAAGGACCACACAACACTATGTGTGGAGAAAAAAAGGCACAGGGCAACTGTAAAGTATGGTGGGGGGAGCATGATGGATTGGGGCTGCTTTGCTGCCTCAGCGCCTTGACAGCTTGCTATCATCGATGGAAAAATGAATTCCCAAGTTTATCAAGACATTTTTCAGGAGACTGTTAGGCTATCTGTCCGTCAATTGAAGCTCAACAGAAATTAGGTGATGCAACAAGACAACGACCCAAAACACAGAAGTAAATCAACAACAGAATGGCTTCAACAGAAGAAAATATGCATTCTGGAGTGGCCCAATCAGAGTCCTGACTTCAACGCGATTGAGATGCTGTGGCATGACCTCAAGAGAGCAGTACACACCAGACATTCAAAGAATAGTGCTGAACTGAAACAGTTTTGCAAAGAGGAATGGTCCAAAATTTCTCCTGACAGTTGTGCAGGTCTGATCCGCAACTAAAGGAAACGTTTGGTTGAGGCTATTGCTGCTAAAGGAGGGTCAACCAGTTATTAAATCCAAGGGTTCACATACTTTTTCCACCCTGCACTGTGAATGTTTACACGGTGTGTTCAAGAAAGACATGAAAACGTATAATTGTTTGTGTTGTTAGTTTAAGCAGACTGTGTTTGTCTATTGTTGTGACCTAGATGAAGATCAGATTTTATGACCAATTTATGCAGAAATCCAGGTATTTCCAAAGGGTTCACATACTTTTTCTTGCCACTGTATGCAATTCAAGCGAATGCTTTAAGCCACAACAGTATTCAACTTGTTATCCATGTTTGCATGCATGTAGTTTTGATTTTCCTTGTGGTTTGCAACTTGACCTGTTCCGTATAGACCTGTTCGTCTCCAGACCCGGTCTGATCCGAGTGATGGATGCAGCAGAAAAGTTATTTTTTAAGTTACTTTATTAGCCGGAGCTAATTCTCGAGAAGAGGGAGAGAGAGGCCGAGGTGCCGCACTAGCAGGCAGGGTAGGGGCCATACTGTGAGTGAGTGAAAGGGAGGGGGGAGCAGGGAGGATGGGGGGGGGGGGGGGGGGCAGGGGGGAGGTGGGAGGTGGGAGGACGGAGAGATGAGAGACAGCAACCAACCAAGCCGACTCGCACTATAGCAGACTATTAGTTGCCATAGCTAGGTTATTTATCATCAGATATAATTAGATAGTACCTGCCTTGACTCCATCAAGCCGGGAGAAGCTAATCAAGCTAGCTAAGTTAACTGAGGCTGCAGTACAACAACTCCATTCAGAATATTTAGTAGCAGCCTACCTGTTGTCTCTTGGTTGTTGTAGCCTATCCTTCTCCTTTAACTTTTAATTCCGTCATTTTAATATCATCTTCCATTGATTAGATATCTCCTAACTTTTACCACACACGGAGGCTCTATGACTGTAGCCTATTTCCACTTTGACTTATGATTGGCCAACAACAACAAGCTATACTCGCCACACTGCAAAATCAGCAGCAGCATAAATTATACAATTTCTCTCTCTCTCTCTCTACTGCAGCAGTAGCGTTCGGATCTGTACAGACCCTTCTGGACGAACAAGTTCAAATGACAAATACCCATAGAACCGTTAGAATGATATCAGATCCGACCCAGACCTGTGACATTATTTCAAATTCTTGATCCGGTCCCGTTCGGGTATTCGGGTACAGATGGATCCGTGAAGACCTCGTGTGTGTGTATAGACAGTATGGACAGGAAGTGAATAGAAAAGGTGTGTATAGCAGTAGTTATATCGGATGAGCCATGACTATAATACAGTATATACATATAAAGTGGGTAAAACAGTATATTTAAAGTGACCAGTGTTCAATGACTATGTACATATGGCTACTGAATAGAGCAGCAGTCTCTAAGGTGACAGGTGTAGCGGAAGGAGCCATTCAGTCCATTGTCTCACACAGAGGAGTAACAAATGATGTCATTTGTAGAAACAGTAGTCCTATGTGTTCATTATGCCCTAAGAGCAGTAATGGGAGCAGCAGAGGCCTTACACCATTCCTGTCTGTACAAAGTGAGGCGGTCCAGTATCGGTCAATTTGGACCTTGATATTGCACTATAATGTTCTGGGAATCCCTCAAATAAGAGAATTTCATCTGTTTTTCTTGAATTCTTTATCCTTAGATGTGCGCTTCTGTCTGAGAGGTTAAATCCCTGTAATGGCCCTCTGCCATCTCTCGCTCTCTCTCTCTCTCTCTTTCTCTCTCCTCCCCTCGTCGCCCTCTTTTTTCTTCCTACCTAAGGCTGGTCATTATATCCATTCTGTCTTCTGTCTGCCCCATTGTGCTGCTCAGCTGACCACAGAGAGACTGAATATGACCCCGAGTACTTCAGTCACAGCTCAAATAAATAACACGAGTGTGCCATTTCTTTCATTATTCCTAAATTATTGCATTCAAAAGGCAAGGGATGAGTAAACAAGCACATTTTGAGGAGTAGAGCCTGGAGAGGTGGATTGAATAAGTAAGGCTTCATTGCAGTATTGGTGAGGCAGCCTTGAGACTATATTTGTTTCTTTAAATCACTGGTAATGTTTTTACTTACACTGTTGCTACTGCAATGCGGCGAAACACTGAGGCCTGCTATTGACTGCTCTTTTGATCGCTCAGTGGTCTGGAAGGATGTCTCTAACTTTTATTATGGTACAGGAAAGCATGGCCGAACCACACGGATATGTTTCACCAATTGTCACAGATTAGTTCATTATTTGAAACAACTGGTCTCTATAAATGCCAATGTGATAGTGTTGCCCAACGCACTCTTTTCAATACTGAGCACCCCTCTCATTAAATCCAGCAACCATGACTTTCCAGGGAAATACAACACAACATGAAGACACTTTCGGATTCAATCAAATAAATACAACAATGTTTGCTGTGTGATGTTTATTCATTCAAATGCCAATTCTTACAAGACAGGAAGCTTTTCATAGACATTGGACTTGATTGGATCTGGACGTGAGCCACATACGTGTCAACCATATACAGTACTCACTGGGCACAAACTGGTTGAATCAACATTGTTTCAACATAATTTGTCAATGTATAGTGATGTGGAATCTACGTGGAAAATTCATTGGATTTGTAAAAAGTCAATGTAAACTGTTGTTTCGAGGATAGAATTTCAACCACAGGATTATATCATCATTGTAATGAATTGAACACAGACATACCTTGTATATGTTGATTTTGTACTTTGGAAAAAATCAGATCTTCAACATTGTATCCATTATCAGAAAAAAACAATAGGCTGGGCAGCACCTCCTACTGGAGAGTTGATCTACTGCATCTACAGCTATTAATTTGGTCTTCCATCCAGGGTTTTAACCATGCCCAGCTTTGATATGTCACTGACTACTATCGATGTGCTATTGTGGGAATGACTATTGAGAGATCTCTAAAAAACTAAATATATTCACTGTTTATCTTTCCCAAGCGTTGGTTTAGCAGAGCAAATGAAATGTAACGATACTTTATAAGTCATACTGTATATCATCAATGATACTATTTAGGCCTACACTGCATTTGCAAAGTCATCAAAAGTTACCTTTTCAATTCAACCCATGGTTCAACTAAAAATAGACAATGCATACATTCAAATTTAATCTTCAAGTTAATAACTAACATGTTGGATTCACATGTCTATCTCAACCAAAAATCAAAGTTAAAGAATAGGACTAAATCAAATCAAACTTTATTTAAAGTGCATAAAAGTTTGGATAGATTAGATTGAGTCCTATCCTTCTAACTTAGATTTTTGGTTGAGATTTAAGTGCTTTTGAATAGGGTATGGTAGTTGGTGCCAGGTGCAACGAATTGTGTCAAGAACTGCAATGCTGCTGGGTTTTTCACGCTCAACAGTTTCCCGTGTCCATCAAGAATGGTCCACCACCAGCAAACTTAACACAACTGTGAGAAGTATTACAGTCAACATGGAACGCTTGTGGAACGCTTTTGACTCCTTGTAGTGTTCATACCCCAACAATTTGCGGCTGTTCCGAGGGTAGGGGAAGGTGATCCCAATGTTTAGTATAGTCAGTGTACATTTGTGAAGAAATCCAGGCCATTGCGCACCAAAGATTTTTTAAAAACGTGTAATTGTTCCATGGCCAGTGCACAGAACCATGAAAGATGACAGATACAGTATGTACTTTCTGTTGTCAACATAAGTACATATAAGAACATAAACACATGACCACACTGTACTGTACATTGAGTCATATTGTCACGACTTCCGCCGAAGACGGACCCTCTCCTTGTTCGGGCGCCGTTCTGCAGTTGACGTCACCGGTCTTCTAGCCATCGCCACTCCACCTTTCATTTTTCATTTGTTTTGTCTTGTTTTCCGGCACACCTGGTTCACATTCCCTCATCAGACTAAATGTATATTACCCTCTGTTTCCCCCATGTCTGTGTGTGAAATTGTTCTTTGTGTAGGGTGTTACGCTACAGGCTGGCTTGCGCTAGGTTTGTTTCAAACCTAGGTTTGTTTGTTTAATTCGGTTCATCTTACCATGGTTGTGCTTTGTGCTGCCTCGCCTGTGCCTTTGGGCCAGGGTGTATATTAAAGTTATTCTGTTATCACCCATCTCTGCTCTCCTGTGCCTGACTTCCCGGCAACCAGTCACTCACCCCATTACACATATTCAGTATCATGTTATTGTTACTTAATGGTCGTTACTAGCCAATTATTTAACATACACTGATTTACAATCCTCACACATCCTATTACTTGTGTGCTTGTTTTGAAGTTGCTACTCATAGATAACATAATTGCCATCTATAGAGCTACAATAATGAATGCATGAATTCATTCAGATGCACTGCCATGCTGTTGTTTGCATTGCAAATGTATGTAAATGAACGACTCATCTGATCTTGTCATACAGAGCAAGTCAATATATAGTTTCTTTAAAATATTTGTCTATTGTCAAACAGGGATAGGGGCATTTGAAGGCTGATAGTATTACATGACACGGCATTGTCAACTTCTTATAAAGGTCACATATTCATAAATTTAATTATAAAATGACAGTAGTCTATTCTACTAAGGTCTCAAATAAAACTGTCATGCAGCTCTTAAATAAATGTAAAATATGTGAATCACTTTTGAGTGGTGAGACGACCCATGTTCAGAACATCTATGTGTTATTGTCTCCCCATGGGGAGGAGATGTTCTTCATGATATAATAAGATCAGGACCCTGACAACGTGTGAACACAATTACTGCTAAGTACATTGTAAACTAAACCTAGTAGATTATAACAGCATTCTTATGTATTAGAATACAACTTTATTAATCCCAGAGGGGCAATTCGTTCATTAGTTCAGGGCTGACAGGGTGCTCCAGACAGGACAAACACACACAGACAGGGTTAAGGCATCTGTTAAACGTGCATGGTGCAATTTAAGAAACTTAAAGACCATGGTAACCACAGTTCTTAATTAATGGCAGGGCTAAACTATCTGTAGAATAATCCCCACCTTTTCCTTAATGATCCTGTTAACCAGGCGGATGACATCCGGCATAAACGAGGCCCTGCACCTATTTGTGGGGCACTTGAGACAGCGCAGGTGGTGTCCAAGGGGGAGCAGTTGGAACTGTGGGTTGAGGACATTAGTGCTGTCCCCCAGAATGTCATAGGCCTTCTTTCCTGGCCTGCTGCTCAAAGGATGAGGATAGGATTCTGAGAGGCACCCCGGTGATCTTAGAGCAGGTGTTCACAATGGCTTGGAGGCGGTTCCTGTTCTTAACAGAGAGGGATGTGAACCAGCATACGAAGGAGAAACATAGAACATTCTCGATGAAAGAACTGTAAAAGGTTTGCATTATTTATTTGTGGAAACTGAATGAGCTCAGTTTCCTGAAGAAGTATTGTCTCCGGGGGGATTTCTTGATGATGGCGTCTGTATTTTGCACAAACTTCAGGGTGTTATCAAAGATGGTACCGAGACATTTATACTGGTCCACAATGTCCACCTCCTCACCATTTGGTCCCAGGGCTTTGGTGTGGATCTGAGCAGTTTCCTCACATCAATTGGTTGAGGGGTGAACGTGACACATGGCGGGAAACTCTGCTTGAGCTGTACCGCGTCAGGACTGAAGTCGGGCTTCTATAAGCCAGTGTAGAACTTGATCAGCTCATTGGGCATAGAGGACTCACTGACCCCTCCACACTCACACGCCTCCTTTCTGACTGTGTGTTTACAGTGGCCATGTTTTTAATACCCTGCAAGGCTGCCCTGTAGTTCCCCTGCTCAAACTTCTGCTCAATCTTGTTTTTATACCTATAGGCTCCTGGGGCTGAGCCATAGCATAAGTCCAGAATCCTATTGTGGTGATGGGCACAGGTCACATATTTGGTAGCATTTTAGTGCTTTATCCATGGTACAATCGTTAAAATCCCCAAATACTAACTTGGAAGAATCTGGCAATATGGTATCAAGTTTATACAGGATGTTTGCTAAGAGTTCTGTGGCTTCATCAACATTGGTGCGTGGGTGGATATAAACAACAACATAGAATAGTTGGGGGAATTCACATGGCAGATAAAAGAGGCAGATAAAATCAGCTTCATAGATTTTGTCTGGCACTAATACTGTGTTGCACCAGTACTGTAAATTCAGACCCCACCGCCTCGTTCTTTTCCAGTCCTCAGCTTGTCTCTGTCCAAACGGACTGGTGCGCCAAATCCATCAATGGAAAGGCCGTTGTCACCCACTCCGCTATCCAAACAAGTATCTCTGTGAAAACAAGAGTAGCCGCGTTCCTACATTCAACCAGGCAGTTCACATTTGCTTGCAACACGTCCTACTTGTGACGGTGTGAGCGAACATTTCCCAGGATTGCAGCAGGCAGTGGAGACCTTTTGTTAAGGCTTAAAGGTTCCGCACAGTCATCCTATTTCCCAAGTAAAGATTGCCTTTGAATTACCAAAACATCACCCATAATATGTGTACAATATTAAAATGCTCAGAATTGAAAATATTGTACCTTTTGTCTCATCTCTAACTATCAGGAAGGGCGGGGAGTTTATATTCATGAGATTTCCTAGACTGACAGCTCTTTGAAACATCCTTGTCAGGTAACAAGGTAACCAATGGGCCACATGTCATTCCGAGCCTAAATAGCGTGTCTCAACCCATTTTCTCAGCAAAATGTTCTCATGGTCAACGGAGCTGATCATGGACTGTTGGATATCAGACAAAACCAGCAATACATGTACACTTCTACACAATAATTAGTAGAGCTTGAGTGACCTTAGACATAAGGGAATGTACATGCAAACTGCATACAATAAGTGTACTGCTCTGCATTAGCATTGTAAATGACAATATGTTCAGAATTGTATGTATTGATCAGACATTTATTTTATCATTTACAATAGGCCAGCATAGCCAAAATATTAATCAACATGATCACTCATGGTAATGTCATGTCTTTGGCTATGCCAGATTAAGAAATATGATATGCTATTCTATAAAATCCTTTCTCTGTAACTAATATTACCTGATTGAGGTAATCATGTAAATGTAATTAACTAGAAAGTCGGGGCACCACGAAATAATATTTATAGAGCTGTTATCTTCTGAATAAACTCTTAAAGACCTAGTTATATTTTACATCAATAGCAGTCAATATTAATCGTCACCTTATTTCAGTCTCATCTGAAAGTTGTAAATTCTTGGTTATCTTCACGAACCCTGGCTAACAAGTTAAATCAGCAATATAAAATTGGGTTTAATTATTTATTTACTAAATACCTAACTAATCACACAGAATTACATATACACAGAATGAATCATACCTTGATTACAAATTATGTCATAAAGGAAAACGTCCCTAGCGGACGGAGCAGATGTGACAGTTGGTTACACAAAGGAAAGTGGATTGGGTTTGAGTGAAAGAGCGGGAAGACTGAGGAACAAAGGGAGAAGCTGTGCTATCTTAAATACAATATCCTATGCATTCTAAATTACCGCCCATTTGTAAAAGGAAAATGCAATAAATATTTACTCTGAGCTGCGCTTCAATAGGTTGGTAGTAGATGGAAGGCCATGTCCAACAGAGTCCATTGTCAATTTTGAAGAGTGTCTCTGACGGGATTCGTTGTAGTGTCATCGTTGTGTGGTAGAAGGGATACTCTGTCTGTCCTTTCCTAGCCCACGTTTACAGCTGCTGTTGCTAACTCAATGACTAGGATGTCTCACTTCTTTAGTGAATAAGAGTTCAAAGTTCATACCATTCACAACCAAAGCTCACGCTGAGGTTGGCTTAGTTCTGTAGTTGACATGTTAGTCCTTTTTAACGTATGGACCGTCGTCCTCTTGTCCTCGGAACAGGAGGTTACATTTTCGTCAAGGGCATATATAGTGGAGGGAGAAGAGTGTGTTTTCATAGTTTTATAACCCATGTCTCTTCACAGGGGAGGGCCACTGATTGAGCAGAGCCCTAACCTTATGAAAACCCAAATCTCTCATTTGGAAGCTAAAATAATATTTAATCTTTTCACCAATAATTTTATATTCAAACATTTAAATTGCACAACAATTCCATGTGAATCTGATAACTATAATATGTAGACTTTCCACTGTACCGTTTATGTCATCCTATCATTGATGAGAATGTCTCAGATGACAACCGAACTGACATCATATTCATTAAGTACCAACGCATATGTTCAACTGGTCGGATTACCGAAATATGGTCCGTTTCCCCCCACCTTCTGATGTTCCCAGAATCTCTATGTTAACCAAGGGACTTTCAATAGTCACATCAGTAGGGTAGAGAGAGGAAAAAAAGGGGGAGGAGAGGTATTTATGACTGTCATAAACCTACCCCCAGGCCAGCGTCATGACAATAAATAAAGGTGAGAAATATTTGTGAGACATCATTTGACCTAAAAATTGAAAAAATTGAAATATAAGCCTAATATAGGCACCTGGCCACCCTAAGGTGTGCATGAGCCATTGATTCATACAATTTGTAAAACTCATCTCCCAAAATGTTATATCATATGATGCAAAAGTTAATTAGTTAGGGTTTCAGAAATGCAACCAACTACAGATATTGATGGGTGGGGAGCGGGAGAAGAGGGGCACTCATGTACCCGGCTTCAATTAAGCAGGCTTCATAACCCCCAAGATTGAAGCGGGAGACAAATCCAGCTACGGCCACCTCCTTGTCAGACCTCTCACACTGGACAGACAGGGGTCCTGGGATGGACATCTCGCACAGCTTCCCCAAATACGGTGCTGGATTAAGGGTGACCTCATTGAAGAGGAGATCCAGGAGACTGTCTACGTAGTCTAATGTTTTTGAAATGTTTGTTAAATGGGTAGTGAAATGGGTAATTTTATTTTACTTATTGTTCTCAGTTATGATGCTATCAATTCGTTGATGTTGTGATCTACTCATTCTACAATGTGTTTTCGGTTGTTTTTGAAGTACTCAATTTGAAATATGCAATATTTGGTTTTGCACTTTGTGACTTTTCAATGTTCAAACTTTTCAATGTTTGTATTTGGATATTTTTTGTGCCTGAAATACTTTATTGATGCAGATTTTAAATGAATAACTATGACTTACAATATGTTCGGTCTGTCTTCACAGCATATACCCCCTTCTTTGCCTTGGGAAAGCTGTGTATCAGCAATCATGCTGTGGTGGTTGCTTGGGAAGCTCTGCAGACAGAGTAGATGTTTAATTTTTAAATGTCTATCATTACATCTTGACAATAGTGGAAAGACAAAATTATATGGAAAGTGAAATCATGATTCGGCCCAATGACACAAGCTACATCAACTGTAAGACAACCCTCCACACAATGGAATGGTTAAACATGATTTTCAGGGGTAAATTAAATATTATACACACCACAACTCCTTCTGTGGACAACATTCCTTCATGCCAGCTGTGTGTTGGCAATTCTAAGACTCAATGCAGGGGGGCTCAGGGTTGGATGAACAAAAAACATATAGTGACTATCAGGTGTGTTACAGAAAATATATGGTTCACAACTCAAAGCAACCACAGTTTCATTATCTAACGTCAGCCCCCCTATCCCCCTACAATGTTGGCTACGGTGGCAGACTCATCAACCTCTGATACAGTGCATGCAACATTCCACTGTCAATGATGGTACGGCATCCATCTTCAGGATTAGCTTCCTGGCAAGACCCATTGAATGTTCTCCCAATTGATAAAGCAACTTCACTTGAAATGTGCATTGCATCGTAATTTCTGGTGCAGCTTGTCCACCCGAAATGAAAAGCAGCCCCTGCTATCCATTTGGTTGTCTTCTTTCTTCCAAAAATAGTGTAAGGTTCATTTGTTTTAAATGACATCCAGTCACAACACAGTGTGCTTTTTGCTGGTAAGTAGCTTGTTAGCTAACAGTCACACCACAGATGAAAGTTGACCAGTATCTTTGGTCATACTGTACAAAACACTGTGAAGTATTTGTAGTTAATCACATCAGTAATGTCAGTTAATCAGTTCAGAGCTCTTGCTCTGCCCATCGGTGAAGTGGAGCAGAGCATGCTGGGCGATCTCCAGCTTAGAGAAGAAGAACAGCTCGAGAGCAGTCAAGTGAGAGAAAGTTTCAGCCATCCTTGTGTTTTCCAAACAGTTAGCATTCATTGTGTTAGCCAAGGCCAGTGTGCGTCCTTGTTGATATGTAAGTGCATATGTAATATCTTTCAGGTGTTTATGTCTGAAGATGTACTCTGCAATGATTATGTCATATTTATGGTTATGCTAATTAGTAATTTCTACTACGGCGCTAGCTATTGTGAGCTGGCCAGCTTTGTTTTGGCTGTCATCATTTCGGACATTTAACCCTGCATTTGTAAAGGGTAATGTCCCCCAGTGCATTGTTTATATGCCCTGTAATTGTATATGTGTATGGTACATCATTATATGGGTATTACATTGTATTTCACTGTTTAGAGGTATTCAAGTTCATTGTGCAGTTGTAGACCTGTACTGAATATTGTGCTATGCTTTGTAGCACACATCCTGCGGTACCCCTTTAATCTCAATTAGTGCAGTCAAAGTCACGTAGTATCGTGCTGTATGGTCCTGTATAGCATTAAGTCATCAGTCATGATATAGCCATGCATATTGTTGATAAGAAATGTGAAGTGGAGATTGTATTCTGCCATTCACTTGTGTCTTTATTTCTCTCTTTACTTGCAGACCACACACACACACACACACATTTTGGTTGAAGCAAGTTGTTAGACCACTAAGTGCCTTAGGCCATCCGTACTACATACACTGTTCAGTGCTTTATTATAGCGTTATTAAACCACCTCAACTGGAATCCTACCCATCTCATCTGTGCCCTTATAAGCACACGGTAGCGAACACAAAGTAAAAACCTAACTTAAAGAATACACAGTATACCAAGTTTTCACTTACACATACTGTAACGGTTTTAACTTGAGGTTAGGTCTGTCTAGGGGTTCCAGGTAGGTTGTGCCTACCAGAGAAAATTTTGATTTCTCTTTTTTGTTTTGTGAGGGAATGAGTCCTGTCCGGTCCGTCAAGTCTACACTAATACAAAGGACTCATGTAAAATTCCGTATGGACTTTTAAAATATTGGAAATAACTTTGAAACAGCTGTGTTCTTTCACGTGTGTTGTATTATCACACAATCAATATAAATCACAAAACAATAACAACCTTGGTTCATTGATAAATGTCCTGTACCTCAGGCATAAAATAATTCCAACCAGGTAAATGAGTGCAGTGAATCCAAATGATCTCAGTCACTCAATTGTCCTTCCATAAAGTGCTGTATAAAACCGGTCTCATTCATACAATGATATTGCAATAAACTCCCATATCAGAAATCTTAGTAGTCTTCAACTGAACAACTGAACACATAAACCAACATGGTATAAATCACCCCAAAACAAATTAAATACCATTTGCAAAAAAGTGGTAGTCCATCGGTCAGTTAGACAATCCAATCCGCCATCAGATCTCCAGCAGAGAAAGGCAAAGGAGACCAACGTGGACCAGTAGTCCAACAATAGACATAAGTAGATCCGATAGTGGTAGAACCTGCGACACGACTACAGTACACACTTTTAAATACAACAAAACACACTGGGTATGAAGCTTCCAAACTGAGGTTTGAGCATTTCCTCTCTTGCGTCACTATCACAACCCACTTTTGCACAGCTGATGCCGGCTATTTAATAGGTCATAAAAGGGGACGCGCCCCATCGGCTGGAGAAGCACTGAGACGGTTCAGACAAATTCAGGGCTGTCACCCCTCCCCCACTGGAAAAAACCCGACCATTGCCCTGGAAGGCACATCTTGGTCTGGGAAACCAAGAAAAGTCTCCTCATCATTCTGTTCTGCTTGATCTAGCATACAGTTTGTAAACAAAACCAAAGCAAGACGCAGAAGCACATGTGATGACGGTTTTAAGGCGGTACATACATTTTAATTAGTTAAGATGATATGACACTAACATTAGTGTATTACATTTCCGGCTTTATGCGAGTTGCAATGAAGTCGGAAGTAAATCCTTGGCAATGCCTGCCTCCTGAATCCAAGTTTTTGACATGGCAGAGGACCAGTAACTTTATGATCAAACTTTATCAATGTACCAGCGACAGTAATTTTGCATACCTGGGTCACCCTACTTTGAACTTGTTTTATCCAAATATCATCCAATTTGATGAAAAACATGATTTTCACTGTTTGGTATCTTTAATTTACACCTCAGTCCTCCTCGTTTCCCCTTATTTGTTTCCGTTTCGTCTCGGTAGTATATCCTTTGTGAGGAATTGCAGGGGAGGCTGGGCGCAACAGCTCCACAGGTATATACCATGATGGATTAATGGGGCCTGCGGCAGTGTGTAGATGCAGTAGAAACTGTTGCTGCCGGAAGAGGGGAAGGAGAGACGGTATCCTAGTCAGGTTCAGAATTTCCAGGATATTGATTGCTAATATACAATCTCTGGACAATAAAGCAGATTAGCTCACGGAGAGTGTCACGTCCTGACCTTAGTTCCTTTTTTTTATGTCTCTATTTTAGGTTGGTCAGGGCGTGAGTTGAGGTGGGCATTCTATGTTTTGTTCTATGTTTGTATTTCTATGTGTTTGGCCTAGTATGCTTCCCAATCAGAGGCAGCTGTCAATCGTTGTCTCTGATTGAGAACCATACTTTGGCAGCCTGGTTTCACCCTTGAGTTGTGGGTAGTTGTTATCTGTCTCTGTACCAGACAGGACTGTTTCCCTTGTGTCAGTTAGTTATTTTTTGTTCTAGTGTATTAAAAGATCATGAACACATACCATGCTGCACCTTCGTCATCTCCTTCTTCCACCTACGACAGCCGTTACAGCGAGGATCTCCTTTCAGAGAGACATAAGGGACTGCAACATAATCTGCTTTACGGAAACGTGGCTCTCTTCCTCGATTTTGTCTATCCATTAGAGCTGTGTGATTAGTGCATTTTGAGATCGATTCCGTTTCGATTATTAACAATAATGACGTTTTTTCGATTTTGGTTTTGATTATTTGGGTTGAATGCTGCAACAACACATAATAAAATTCCATGATGGGAGTGATAAGTATATATTTTTTGTCTCTATCTGTCATTGTCTAGTACTGTCTTTTTGCTAGCTAGGGCCATCAATTTCAATTGCTGCCTGTCTTCCCAGTAGCCTACTGACTGCTCATAACTTGCAGATGATTGTTGACACATCAACCAGGATTAAGTGGCAGGGAAATGTTTGACTTGTATTGGTAATTAGTGGCTGTGTTGGAGGGGGAGTGGTTTCTTCTCTATTAGGCAATCAGCAGTTAGTGTTAGTACTTCAGTCTCCCCTAGTTTTTCAGCGGCAGCTGGAAGGGGCAGTCGTGGCGGTTGTGTCAGTGGTGGTGTCGTCACTGAAACAAAAACGGTTCTGCCGAGTTGTTCTGCGATGTTCTTTGAGGAAGGAAAGCGGAATGCTCCACTCCACTCTCTCACTTGAGTGTCTTACCTAGTTGTTTTCTGATGTTCTCATTTCGCTCTTTAATAACTTTGGCAACTATGTGTGTTTTCTATCCTTGTTTGTTCCTCCTCCTGTAGGCTTTATAGACACTCCCCACCCCTTGGCTGCAACCCTTCTAATTTAGTGCAACCTGCGTGCACAAACCATGTGGAATTCCTGGTCTCTGGCAACGTTTGGAACTGCCGATCTGCGGTCAAGAACACCAAGTTCATCTCAGCCTATGTTGCCCTTCAGTCTCTTTTACTTTTTGGCCCTGACGGAGACATGGCACACCCCAGAGTACACTGCTAATCCAGCTGCTCTCTTTTCATGCTTTCTCTCATAGTCCAAAAGCACCTGGTGGTCACGGTGATGGCACAGGGCTACTCATTTCTCTCACCTGTCCATCTCATGTGAATTCCATGCTGTCACTGTCACTTGACCACTCAAGCTTCACATTGTTGTCATATATTCCCCCAACAGCTGCCCTTGGAGAGTTCCTTAATGAGGCTGTTTGCCTACTAATCTCACTGCAACCATCTCTCTAGGTCTCTGATCACTCCTTTGTTTTCTTTTCAGTCCTCTTTCCTCCATGCCTAGCCACTCAGCCCCTCCCCAGATGGTCATATGCCATCTCAATCTTCACTCTCCCTCACTACTCTCTCCTCTTCTATCCTATCATGTCTCCCTACTGCTAAATCCTTCTCCCTCCTGTCTCCTGAGTCTGCCTCTTCGACCCTACTCTCCTCCCTTTCTGCATACAATGGCTCGCACTGTCCTCTTTCCTCCTGGCTGTCTCGCCCCTCCCCTCCTGCTCTGTGGCTGAGGGACTCATTGTGAGCTTACAGAACAGCGCTGTGGGCAGCTGAGAAAAAATAAGGAAAACTATACTTCTGGAGGACTTAATCCTTTCACGCACTTCTCTCTACATTCTCTTTCTCTGTATCTGGTTCTAAAGCCACTTTCTATCAATCTAAATTTCAAGCTTCTGCCTCTAACCCTTGGAAACTTTTCCACCTTCTCCTCCCACCTTAATCCTCTACCCCCTCCATCCTCCCTCTGTGGATGACTTTGTCAACGACTTTGAAAAGAAGGTTGAAGGCGTACACTCCTCACTCACTCAGCTAATTGAGTCCACTTGTCCCACTCACACAGAACTACCCTACGCCTTGACCTCTTTCACCCTTCTCTCTCCAGAAGAAATCCTGCAACTAGTGAGGTCTGGCTGCCTGACAAACTGCCTGCTCAACCCCATCCCCTCCTTTCTCCAGACCATCTCTCGAGACCTTTTCCCATTCCTAACTTCCCTCATCAACTCACCCTGACCACTGGCTGCGTCCCCTCTGACTTCAAAATTGCACAAGTCGCTCCCCTCAAGAAACCAACACTCAACTCTTCTGACATCTAAAACCTTATTTTCTTTCCAAAACACTTGAGCATGCTTTCTCTGATCAATGCTCTCGTTAACTCTCTCAGAACAATCTTCTTGACCCTAACCAGTCAGGCTTCAAGATGGGTCACTCAACCGAGACTGCTCTTCTGTGTGTCACGGAGACTCTCCATACTGCCAAAGCTGACTTTCTCTCCTCTGTTTTCATCCTAGATCTCTCTGCTACCTCGGACACCTTGAACAATCAGATCCTCCTCTCTACCCTATCAGGGCTGGGCGTCTCAGGCTCTGCACTCTTTTTTGGATTGCATCCTACCTGGCAGACCACATCTAGAAGGTGAACTGGAAAGGATCTGTGTCTGCACCACGTACTCTCACTACTGGTGTCCCACAGGGCTCAGTTCTAGGCCATTTCCTATTCTCTCTATACACCAAGTCACTTGGCTCTATCACATATCATGTGGTCTCTCCTATCATTCCTATGTCGATGACACTTAACTACTTTTCTCCTTCCCCCCTTGTGGCACCCAGGTGGCGACACGCATCTCTGCATGCCTGAAAGATATCTCAGCTTGGATGTTGGCCCACCATCTCATGCTAAACCTCGACAAGACGGAGCTGCTCTTCCTCCTGGGGAAGGCCTGCCCACTCAAAGACCTCTCCATCACAGCTGACAACTCCACAATGGCACCCTTCCAGAGTGCAAAGAACCTTGGGGTGACCCTGGGAACACTGTCATTCTCTGCAAACATCAAAGCAGTGACTTGCTCCTGCAGGTTCATGCTCTACATCATCCGTAGAGTACGGCCCTACCTCATACAGGAAGTGGTACAGGTCCTAATCCAGGCACTTGTCATCTGTACTACTGCAACTCACTGTTGGCTGGGCTTCCCGCTTGTGCCATCAAACCCCTGAAACTTATCCAGAACGCTGCAGCACGCCAGGTTTTCAACCTTCCCAAGTTCTTCCATGTCACCCAGCTCCTCCACACACTCCACTGGCTTCCAGTTGAAGCTCGCATCCACAACAAGACCATGGTGCTTGCCTCTGGAGCAGCAAGAGTAACTGCCCCTCCCTACTTGCAGGCTATGCACAAACCCTACATCCCAATCCAAGCACTCCATTCTGCCACGTGTTCTCTTGGCCCTCCCACCCCTACGGGAGGGTAGCTTCTGCTCAGCCCAGTCCAATGGTGGAACCAGCTTGCCTCTGAAGCTAGGACAGCAGAAACCTGAAACCTTACCGCTTCAAAGATTATTTTAAATAATCCCCCTCCTCACCTCGACCCTGAATCAACACTTGCACTTGACTCCTCCCCCTTTTCTAGCTCCGACTTTGCTGATAGCTACTTTATTGAGGAAAAGTGTACTTATTATGCCTGTGACATGTCCCTCCTAGCTATCTTAAGATGATTGCACTAACTGTATGCCGCTCTGGATAACCATTTATTCACATTATTTACATAAAATATTTCAGTTGTGTACATTACGTTTGTTTTATTTGATGAATTTATTAGTTATTCCAAGTCATATCATCTCTATAGAGCTGCTGCCTATGCTGTCTGACAAAATCAGTATTTTGTAGTTATTCTAAGTAAATAAAGCATAGGTTTACTATCAATCACTTTCATGTATTTTCAGGTAGAGATACCTAGCGACGCAATAGCTGCTCTCTAGTTTCCCCTCACAATCATGCATTCTTCTGTAGCAGGCATAAAAGAAACACTGACCGGACAGTCATTGCAGTCAATTTCCACATATTATGCACTAAACTATGTAGAATATTAACCTGTTGGAAACTACAACTCTCTACTACATCACACAGTTCAGGCTGAATATGATTTAGCTCTAGAGAAACTGTGCATTGTGCGCATTGAGCTCCCAGTAAAAAAAAAATTTTTATCCGACTTGGGTCAATTCATTGTTTAAAACAAAAGCCCCAGAAATGTAGGTTAATCGCTCAGCACTAACATCCATCCAACCCGCTGGGTTCTCCGTCCAGTCTGTGTATGCGACCAATAAACATTGATTTGATAATTGGCATTTGTTTATACTAGGAAAACTCACGAGGGGTGTCTTTGTTTGATTTCTCTGTTTTGCCAGAGCTTATAGCACTTAATATTCAGTGTGTGGAAACAGAACCAAACTGCTTAAATAAACCTCCAGAATGAAAAAAGTGGGAGTCAACAATAACTTTCCATCCTGTGAAGACAGCGAGTGGAGTGCACAGATTAATATTCTGACAGGAAAATGTAGAAGTTTTGTCCTGAGCCCACGGCCAGTTTGCCAATCTGTGATCAAATTCAGCCCCCCCCCCACTATTTTCCACATAGGTTCTCTATCAACGGCACATGCTCTCTCTCCATCAGAAATAACTCAATGTGTTACAGTTCCTTTTAAGTTTATGCCATATCTGAGAGACATCGATCCATCTATCTATGCACCCATACAGGCACATATTCTGCTATTGTGCAGCACCAGCTATACCATTCTACCCAAGGCTTTGACCACAAACATTAAAATGTTTTTATTTTGCACTAATGCTAAATAATACTCTTTCCTTTCCCTTTATTAAAAACTGAAATGATATATGCAAATAGATACAGAAAGGAGCGTTATGAATATGTTGTAGTATTTAGATGGTCTTAGGAGTCCATTAGCATGAATTGTTTCCTCCCTTGGCAGGGGGAGTCAGAGGAATTAGTTTCATGCCTTACCGTGAATTGATGAGTTCTGCTTGGGTTTCAGATCTTTTGATTGAACTGCAGGGTCAGGCGAGACAGCGGAAACGGCCTGTGAATTGTTAGGAAGCGGTGAAGGCGGGTTGTCCTCTGATTCTCTGAAATACACTCGTGAAGAAATCCAGACAATTGCACTCCTAAATAATGATGCTTTCAATTCTGGATCAATTTGATCATGTGTACCATAACCAGGCCATTCAACAATGAAACCTGGCAGGTGTACTTTCTGTTGTCTTACTTTAGTACACAAAAGAACCTTAACAAGGACTCTGTTATGCAAAATGTGTGACATATCTAGCACGTACAATGCATTCAGAAAGTATTCAGAACCCTTCACTTTTTCCACGTTTTGTTACGGTACAGACTTCTTCTAAAATATAAATATATATAATAAAAATCCTCATCAATCTACACACAATAACCTGTAATGACAAAGCCAATACAGGTTTTCATTTTTTGTGTGCAAATGTTTTAAAAATAAAAACTGAAAGATCACATTTACATTAGTATTCAGACCCTTTACTCAGTACCTTGTTGAAGCGCCTTTTGCAGCGATTACTGCCTCAAGTCTTCTTGGATACGACGCTACAGGCTTGGTACACCTGTGTTTGGGGAGTTTCTCCCATTTTTCTCTGCAGACACCCCTCAAGCTATGTTAGGTTGGATGGGGAGCGTCTCTGCACACCTATTTTCAGATGACACCCAGGCTAGCGAAATATCTGCACCCCTTCCGAAATTCTAAAGATGCGAACATCTGCGAAATAGTGATTTATTAAATTAATCAGTGACAAAAAATCTGCACACCAGAACAAAGTTCCTCTTTAGACCTCGCATTCCACAGTCTGTTGACAGACGCTACAATTCCCTTTTATGTTACGTGCATCTGTCCAAGGAGATTGATACTTCCACCTGACTGACGCAACATAACTCTAACATGATACCCCGACAAGAAACCCAACAGCTTTTAGAAAGGACCCGTGTGTTGTTCTGCCCACATCTACCACTACAAAGTTGTTACCCAGCACTCCACAGCACATTGAGTGTAGAAACACTTTGACGGAGCAGAACAACCTGTTCTTATTGACACCTGTACATTCCAGTTCACACTGAAAGCTTGATAGTCTTTACCAACACTTTGACCATATAACACAAATGATTCAAGATAGACTGAAAAGCATTTAATCAAATGTTACTTGTGGAAAAACATGGCTATTCCCTGGAGATGTTGATCATGTACCGCATTAACACACTGTTAACAGATTAAATAGAGTTAAATTGCCCTGGCAAAGTTCAGGAGGATCCCTCTGTGTGTAGTTGACAGTTTTCTCCTTTCAATTGCCAACAGAACACACACAGGAAACAACAATGGCTTTGTCCAAATTCCGTCTTGCCTACAAGGCTACTTACGAAAACGGCATAATGTGTAGGCCTACTAATCATATTACATACTATTTAGAACATATTGTAAAATGTATGCAGTAAGCAAAAAATATAAACTTATTAGAATCATACTGGAATTGGTCATCTAATGCGCAATTGCATTGTTCCATTTTGGTACAACATATCCCCTTATTTGATTAAATGCTTTTCAGTCTATCTTGAATAATTTGTGTTATTTGTTTCCCAGATAAGTTGTCCTGATATGACCCATACCAGCTCACTGTCTGTCAACTGATTTAACTTGTAATATATCCTGGCTCCTTGCCTGTTTCAATTTTTTTTTACGGGGAACGTATACATTTCCCAAATTGACCTTCTCCTGTAACGTACAGTATGTATATGGAACATGTAAGTCCTTTACTATTGCCCTTCCAGCTCATTATCAGCTGTTGTCAAACATTTGTGGGTATGAAAAGACAATTATCTTCCTCAATAGCATGCTACTGTTAATCTACTAGATGAAAAGCCAAAAAGATTGACATCCTGGCATTTAAAGTATAAGACTACTCAATTTTAAACATTTCCCATACTATAAAACTTTATATTTTTGCATACCCAAAATTACTACTATTAAGAATGCAAGTAAGGGTATTCAGACACAGCCACTGTGCTATTGCTCCCCTCACCCATAGCCCCTTTATCGTTATGTTTAAAAATATATCCTGTTCCAAAAGCCTCCAGACTGCTCAGAGGGCTGCTCTGCTATGGAGATAAATCTGAATCTGTCAACAGATCAGAGGGAGGCCTTGTCCCATGACTAGTACCTAAAAAATATATTGTACAGTACTTTAGATGAAACAGATAAATCACTGCATCCACTTCTTCTATTAACTTCTGTATTTGATCCCAGGTAGAGACCCAGCGGCATGTGTCTGCCATGGTAACCGCCTGATTTATACCACAGTAGTCTGACATACACCACAGTAGTCTAAATCAGGCTGTTACCATGCCAGACACACACTGCTGGGTCACAGTCCACTCTCAGCTCTCAGGTGTGAGCGAGAGATTTGCTGTCACTGCTGGGAAATGAGGCAGCGCCTCAATTTTACATTTGCTAGGCCGATTCTTTCAGGAACAGAGGACACTGAGCGTGCCTGGCCCTAGGAATTCTTTAATTGCATCATCAAAATCTTTTCAATCTCCTGATGTGCCCTCTTCACAACTGTGTGGGTGTGGACCATGTGTGGACAATTCCTTAGGTATGTGGACACAGAGGAACTTGACCCGCTCCCCATTCCCCGTGGAACGGGGGCGTGCTCGCCCCTCCATGTCCTGTAGTCCCTGATCAGCTTCTTTGTGTTGCATACGTTGATGGAGAGGTTATTGTCCTGGCAACACACTGCCAGATCTCTGACCTTCCCCTTATAGGCTGCTTCATTGTCGTCAGTGATAGGTCCTACCACTGTAATGTCATCAGCAAACTTCATGATGGTGTTGGAGTTGTGCACGGCCATGCAGTCATGGTGAACAGGAAGAACAGAAGGGGACGAAGCACACACCCTGTGGCGTGGGGTGGTCCACTGGGGGTGGTCCGTCAGTAAGTCTAGGATCCAGTTGCAGTGGGAGGTGTTCAGTCCCATGGTCCTGAGGTTGGTTATGAGCTTGGAGGGGATTATGGTGTTGAATGCTGAGCAGTAGTCAATGAACAGCATTCTTACACACTGTAGGTATTAATTTTGTCCAGGTGGTTGCTGGCAGTGAGGAGTACAATAGATATTGCGTCATCTGTGGATCTGTTGGGGCTGTATGCGAATTGGAGTGGTTCCAGGGTGTCTGGGATGATGGTGTTGATGTGAACCATGAGCATCCTTTCAAAGCATTTCATGGCTATCGAGTCCGTTCTACGGGGCGATAGTCATTTAGGCAGGTTCCATTGACATTCTTGGGCACGGGGACTATGTTGGTCTGCTTGAAACAAGTTGGGATTACTGACAGGGTCAGGGAAGGGTTGAAAATATCAGTGAAGACACTTGCCAGCTCGTTGGGAAATGCTGTGAGTACGTGTCTTGGAACTTTATCTGGCCCCATGGCCTTGCGAATTTAGACCTGTTTAAAGGTCTTACTCACATCGGCTACGGAGAGCAAGATCATACAGTTGTCCAGAACAGCTGGTGCTTTCATGCATGGTTTAGTGTTGCTTGCCTCAAAGCGAGCATAGAAGGCATTTAGCTCATCTGGTAGGCTCAAGTCGCTGGGCAGCTCACGGCTGGGTCTCCCTTTGTAATCCATGATAGTTTGCAAGCCCTGCGATATCCATCGAGTGTCAGATACGCTATAGTAGGATTCAATCTTAGTCCTGTATTGACGCTTTGCCTGTTTGATGGCTCGTCGGAGGTCATATCAGGGTTTCTTAGTGTCCCACTCCTTGAAAGCGGCAGCTCTAGCCTTTAGCTAAGTGCGGATGTTGCCCGTAATCCATGGTTTCTGCTTGGGGTATGTACATACGGTCACTGTGGGGATGACGGCGTTGATGCACTTATTAATGAAGCTGGTGACTGATGTAGTAAACTCCTCAATGTTATCGGATGAATCCCAGAACATATTCCAGTCTGTGCTAGGGAAACAGTCCTGTAGCTTAGCAGCCTATTCATCGGACCACAACCGTATTTGGCATGTCACTGGTACTCCCTATTTGAGTTTTTGCTTGTACGCAGAAAGCAGCAGGATATAGTTATGTTCTGATTGAGGGAGGGCTTTATGCATTTCTGTGTGTGGAGTAAAAGTGATCTAGAGTTTGTTGCCTCTAGTTCCACAGGTGACATGCTGGTAAAAATGAGGTTCAACGGATTTCAGTTTCCCTACATGAAAATCGCTGTCCGTGATAAACATTGCCTCTGGATGTGCATTTTCTTGTTTACTTCTGGTCCTATACAGCCCTATTGAGTGTCGTCTTAGTGCCAGCATCGGTTAGTGGTGGTAAATAGGCGAGCAAGACTTGAGACTCCCTTAACATTAGAGATTGCGCACCAGATGTTGTTAACAAAGAGACACACCTCTACTCCCTTTGTCTTACCAGAGTCTGCTGTCCGGTCTTGACGATGCATAGAAAAACTAGCAAGATGTACATCCATGTCCACAATCAGCCACGACTCTGAGAAACATAGGATATTACAGCTTTTCAGGTCCTATTGATAGGATAGTCTCGAACTAAGCTCATCCAGTTTGTTCTCCAGTGACTGCACGTTTGCCAATAGAACAGAGGGCAAATTTGCTCGCTGACAGAATTGGTCAGGAACCGTAAGACGGATGCTATCCAATACCTTATCGTTTTTTATAGAGATGTTGAGATAAAGAGAAAGACCACAGACAGGCACCTACATAGAGAAGGAAACAAAGCTTTTCATAGAGGGCAGAGAAGAGAGGAAGATAATGTCCCACAAAAGCCTCCTGAACAGTTTGAAGCCTGGGTCCTGGGTACCTGACTGTCATCATGGCATCTCTGCTCTGGGTGTACCATGGATGTTGATCCAGAATGGCCAGGCAGCGAGCCCATACAGCCCAGTATGGATCCCTCTGAGTGAGCCTGGAGCAGCTGCTCTGTGCCCAGGGACTGGTCTGGGTCAGCTAGCTGAGTGGCGCTAATGCGTCTTGACTATTATCACAACCCCCACGGCCCCACAGCCAATGAGCCCAGAGATTGCTGTGCCTCTTTCACTCTAACAGTGTAGCATCTCAGGCTTCAGAATGGGAGCAAAGACAAATCTGCAACATTTTATGTTGGTATATAGCTGTTTCTTCAAGCCTGCTATCCCCTGATCTGTATTCAACACCAGCATACCAACACAAAGGATCCCGTCTCCACCTGCTGGAATATTCTATTCTTTCTGCCATCATCCCCTAGGTAAATCTGAAACAGATGTAAAAACCTATGAATTCAGTTTTCTGCATGGGCCATGTGTATTTAAATTTGTCACAGGTACACTCCCCTACGTATTTTACATTTGTCTCAACACTCCAGTATTTTGGATTTCAGATCAAATGTTTCATATGAGGCGACAGTATAGAATGTCAACTTTTATTTGAGGGGCACTTTACATATCCAGTCCCCCAATTTGACGGTGTCATAAGTTTTTGGACAAATTCCCTTATATGTGTATAAAAGTAGTCAAAGGTTAGTATTTGGTCCCATATTCCTAGCACGCAATGACTAAGTCAAGCTTGTGACTCAACAAACTTGTTGAATGCATTTGCAGTTTGTTTTGGTTGTGTTTCAGATTATATTCTGCCCAGTAGAAATTAATTGTAAATAATAAATTGTGTCATTTTGTAGTCACTTTTATTGTAATTAAGAATAGAATATGTTTCTAAACACTTCTACATTAATAACGGATAATCATGAACGGATCATGATTAAATGATGAGTGAGAAAGTTAGAGGCATTAATATCAGCATTAATATCAAACCCTTTTAAATGATAACCTCCCCTGTTATTGGTAATGGTGAGAGGTTATAAAGTCTTGGGGATCTTTGTGCCTCTGCAACTTTCTCACGTATAATTATTCTCTATTCATTCATGATTATCCGTTATTGAGGTAGAAGTGTTCAGAAACATATTCTTATTTACAATAAAAGTGACACAATATACACCGAACAAAACTATAAACGCAACATGTAAAGTGTTGGTCCCATGTTTCATGAGCTGAAATAAAAAATCCCAGACATTTTCTACATGCACAAAAAGCTTATTTCTCTCAAATTTTGTGCACAAATTTCTTTAAATCCCTATTAGTGAGCATTTCTCCTTTGCCAAAATAATCCATTCACCTGACAGGTGTGGCATATCAAGAAGCTGATTAAACAGCATGATCATTATACAGGTGCACCTTGTGCTTGGGACAATAACACAATGCCACAGATGTCTCAAGTTTTGAGGAAGCATGCAATTGGCATACTGACTGCAGGAATGTCCTCCAGAGCAGATGCCAGATAATTAAATGTTTGTTTCTCTACCATAAGCTGACTCCAACGTAATTTTAGAGAATTTGGCAGTACGTCCAACCGGCCTCACAACCATAGACCACGTGTAACCACACCAGCCTAGCAGACACAACCAAAACAAAATGAAAATGCATCCAACAAGTTTGTAGAGTCCCAAGCCTGATACAGTCGTTGCGTGCTAGGACTATGGGACCAAATACTAAAGTTTTGCTACTTTAATACGCATAAGTGAATTTGTCCAAATATTTATGACAAAATCTGACTTTCTTACATGTAACTTGGTGCCACTACCATGGATTCCACATGTAATACCAGAGATAATAAATAGGCCAGGACCTGGTGACAACAATTGTAACAAGGCACACCCTGTCATGAACTACCCGTCATTTTCATTTAGTTTATTTCTATATGATGACCTGACTCGAAGGCTATACCGAAAGAGGAGTAATGTAAGAACAATGTAGTTACTTAGGATGTACTTGTAATGACCATGTGCCTACCGACGAGCAAGCAACTTAATGTAAAGCCAGTAGGTTCAACTTTATAATTACTATATTGTGACAATGTAACAACATTTGCAGAAAATAGGCTGACCAGGAGAAATTAGTAGACAGGATAACATTAGGTATGACCCTTTAAATTACATTGTTCTTACAATGTAACAGTCTTTAACAAAACATTAAGAGACAGAAATAGCATGTGGCTTCCATTTTGGCTGCAGAGGAGCATGTGAGAGGTGAGAGGTCGGTGTGATCTCATTTAATTAATTTGAATGTGCCAACATACAATTTTAGTCATCTAAAGAGTGAACAAAAAAAGATTAAAGTCCAGGTAGCAGATAATGGACCTTCATGTGGTTGGATAATATACATGGGTTTTAACTTGAAAAATGATTTAATATTTTACAATTGTAGAATGTATGCTCCTGTTAGCAGTTTATGTTATTCTTTAATAACACAGACCCCAAAGCAAATCAGGGGGAGGAAAATGGGTTTATTCAAATAGGACAAATCATGCTTGGAAGTAGATGGTCATTCTCCCCTGTCCTCAGGGATGCTCTCTCAGTTCTCTCTCCTGTGTTCTCTCCACAGAACAAAGGGTCATCATGTAGTTTTCTAACCCATCCCTAGCCTGTGGTTGGCCAATTAGAATGCCTTGCAATGAAACTGGGCCAATGGCCAAATAACAAGTATCCAATTTCAGACTCAATATATAGACTAATTCCTACCTTCTCTCTGCATTGATCCCCTAGTACAGAAAAAACACTATTTCCATTGATCGTTATTACTCTATTGACCTCTCGTCCTCTGTCTCTGCGTTGTGTATTTAAAAATATTCTTATATTTTATATATATTTTATATATATACCATTTTAAAAAGAGATATACTTCAAATGTATTTTTAGAAAACAATAGAAAACATGAAAACATAGACAGTATAAGTCATTAGCGGTAAGCATAAAATCATTTACATTAAACACCTTGCATTTCTATAAAACACAAAGCGCATATTGTACTTGCTGTTACAATAAGAAATACATTTCAAACAAAGTTATAGAAAAGTATTAACAGGTATAATGATGATGTCCCTTACGATTCCTACCACATCCTGTATTAGGAGGAAACTCACAAAAAAAAGTATTGTCTACAAGACAATAATATTAAATTGTCTGAATGGCAAGGTAATCATTCACCAAGTCCTTTAAAAGTGACCAGCTCCTCCTCACTGGTATCAGTCCCACATAGATAACTATTAGAAATGATGATCTGACATTCTGCCGGTAGTGAGGTTTTCTTCTTCCGTTCCACTGTTTGCACTTTTCTAACAAACACTTCACCGGTGATCTTCACCGGTATCATTTCAGGTACAGTCCTTGGGTCAAGAAATATTGCTTCAGCTTCAGACTGTAGATTCTCATAACCTGTAAGAAAGGAAACAAAAAAGTGAAAGTAACATTTATCGTAGCAGAATCAGAATTAGTTAGGTAACATTGATAAATACAATGTTTTATTTACATAATAATGCTTATGTGAGATATTTGTCATTAGAATGTCTTCTTTTGGATAATACTGTTGGCAGTTGCATTTTCCTCTCTCTTCTCCAGGGAAAAGTCACCTGGAGCCCAGAGAGGGGAGAGGTCAGGATTGTCTTCATATGTGAGGGTATCTGTTAAACCATGTGAAGGGCTCCACAATGTATGTGTGCCAGTCACTCCCCTCTGTGAGTTTATCCAGGAGGAGGGTATTTGAGATGGGAGTATCTAGAATTGACAATTGATTTATGCCATTGGATGAGGTAATGTTTTGTTACAATGTTGTACCAAGAACGAGATAAGAATCTTGGTTTAGGAGACCAAACTGAACAATAATTTATAGCTAATGCTATCTGGCTATGGGATACTCCTCTTTCAAGTAAAAGGCACTTTTTGAAGTTCCTAAGACCTGTGGTTCGTCATTGTGAGTTGAGAGGGGTGTGTCTTTGCTATAAAAGATCTCAGTTGCCATTATGTTGACTCTCTCAGAATTCATTTATAGACACTGAATTGATCTGAGAGTCACAGGACTATGGTGAAGCTCATTTAATTAAAATATGAAGTTTATGTATAACTCTGACTGGTGTGTGATTTGTAACTCTCCTTATTTAGTAATACAGGAAATTTCCACGACAACATGTCCTGGTTTCAAGAGAAATTGATATTTCACATAGATTTCCCTAAGAAAGCATGTCTAAATTTTCAGGGAAAAGTTGGACATTTCACCTACATATCCCTAATATGATGACTGTGGTGTACAACATAGATGCTTATCAGGTTCTGATCATCTTACTATGCTTCTTCACCTGAAATTGGCCCCCAATTGCTAATCAATCAGTTCTTTATTCTGCAGGATCCGCTTTGTCATCAAAATGGACAACCTTGCATTGCTTGAACCGTCTGTGTATAAGATAAACTCAGGGTTTTCCAACGGATGACTCTTAATAAACCCATCAGAGAGCTGATCCAAAACCAACTCACAACAGTCGTGTTCAAGAAATGTGGAATCTGGAGGAAGCATCAGAGTAGCTGGATTACATGGTGTGCCACGTTGTATGATGATGTTAGGAGCCTTCACTACTTTAGTAGCGGCCATAGCTTTCTTTGCTAATGGGATATTGTTTTGTGCAAGGTGGGGCAACACCTGTCAAGCACACTGGTAACATATCCAAAGTTACACACTAATTATTCTTCATAGTCCAAGTAGGATGGTTCTGAACTGTAGAGCCCTGCAGTTGTCTAATTGTCAGTTGTCACGTCACCTTCCCTTCAGAAATGATCAGTCAAGTAGCATAATAACATCAAGGCTTAAAATAGGTTGTTCAAATGAGCCTATTCTCACCCCTGCATCAATCTTCATTGGACCAATATAAATTGATAATGGTTTGGTTTGTTTCATATCTGTCTTCCCCCCACTCCTGTTGCTCTCATCTTCTTGCCCATGTACTGAGGATATATATGTTTTACATACTGAGGACATATGTGTACTTAGGACATACGTGTACTGAGGACATACAAAACATGTAGTATCTACTAAAAAATTGACTGCAAAGTTATTAACCATCATGTTCACATATTCCATCCAATGTCATTGTACACAAGCTGAGATGGGATGTAAGAAGGGGTCTATTAGTTTTCCTCCGGAGCATCCAGCAAACACTACTGCTTAGTCGTGGAGAACTTCCAAAATGTATGCATCAGCATTGTATCATTGGGGTTGGCGTCCCGTTTCCATTTTCCTTAGACGGTCCGTCTGCTTCTCCCGACAACTTCTCATAAAAACACATTTTCTTCGCCGACATTCTATTTGCCAGTCACCAGAAATCCCGCAATAAAGACATTGACCAGGTTTCTCTTCTACTGAACAAATAATGTTGTTGGTTTCACTCGGGAACCTGCACAACTATGATAACAGCCGGTTTATTATGTTGATTGATGTCTCTGTCCAGTAGCGACAACCTTCTCCCTACTTCTCCCTGCATTAATCCCCGATTACAGAAATACCACTATTTCCATTCATCTTTATTACTCTATTGACTTCTCGTCTTCAGTCTCTTTTAGTACTGTTTTCCTTCCTCATGATGTAATCTATTTTGAGATAGATGATGCTGCCACCCCCGTGCTTCACGGTTGGGATGGTGTTCTTCGGCATTCAAACATCCTCCTTTTACCTCCAAACATAACAATGGTCATTACGGCCAAACAGTTCTATTTTTGTTTCATCAGACAAGAGGATATTTCTCCAAAAAGTACGATCTTTGTCCCCATGTGCAGTTGCAAACCGTAGTCCGGCTTTTTTATGGTGGTTTTGGAACAGTGTCTTCTTCCTTGCTGAGCAGCCTTTCAGGTTATATCAATATAGGAGTTGTTTTCCTGTGGATATAGATACTGTTGTACCTGTTTCCTCCAGCATCTTCATAAGGTCCTTTTTGTTGTTCTGGGATTGATTTGCACATTTTGCAAAGAACATTCATCTCTAGGAGACAGAAGACATCTCCTTCCTAAGCGGTATGACTGCTGCGTGGTTCCATGGTGTTTATACTCGCATACTATTGTTTGTACGTATGAACCTGGTACCTTCTGAGCTTTTGGAAATTGCTCCCAAGGATAAATCAGACTTGTGGAGGTCTAAAAAAAAAACAATTCTGAGGTTTTGGCTGATATCTTTTGATTTTCCCATGATATCCCAGCAAAGAGGCACTGAGTTTGAAGGTAGGCCTTGAAATATATCCACAGGTGCTCCTCCGATTGACTCAAATGATGTCAATTAGCCTATCAGAAGCTTCTAAAGCCATTACATAATTTAATGGAATTTACCAAGCTGTTTAAAGGCACAGTCAACTTAGTGTATGTAAACCTCTGTCCCACTGGAATTGTGATACAGTGAATTATAAGTGAAATAATCTGTCTGTAAGCAATTGTTGGAAAAATTACTTGTGTAGTGCACAAAGTAGATGTCCTGACCAACTAGCTAAAACTATAGTTTGTTGACAAGAAATTTGTGGAGTGGTTGAAAAACAAGTATAAATGACTCCAACCTAAGTGTATGCAAACTTCCGATTAAACTGCACATTAAATTATTTGCAAAATGAATAGGAAAGGCGTTGACAAGGTTATAAATAATGATTTTTAATTGAAATAATAATTGTGTCCTTCAAACTTTGCTTTTGTCAAAGAATCCTCCATTTGCAGCAATCACAACCTTGCAGACCTTTGGCATTCTTGTTGTCATTGTCACGGTCTTCCTCCTCTTCATCGGAAGAAGAGAGGCGAGAAGGATCAGAGGACCAAAATGCGGCGTGGTATGTGTTCATAGTGAATTTTAATAAAGAAAACACTGAACACTGCAACACTATACAAAAACAATAAACCAATGACGACCGTGACGCTACAAATGAGACCTGTGCTGACACAAGCCACTAACATAGACAATCACCCACAAACAAACAGTGCAACCCAGGCTACCTAAGTATGATTCTCAATCAGAGACAACTAATGACACCTGCCCCTGATTGAGAACCATACTAGGCCGAAACATAGAAATCCCCAAATCATAGAAAATCAAACATAGACTGCCCACCCAACTCACGCCCTGACCATACTAAATAAATACAAAACAAAGGAAATAAAGGTCAGAACGTGACAGTCATTTTGTTGAGGTAATCTGAAGAGATGTCACCCCATGCTTCCTGATGTACCTCCCACAAATTGTATTGGCTTGATGGACCAAGCTGCTTCCACAACATCTCAATAGGGTTGAGATCCGGTGATTGTGCTGGCTACTTTATTGTAGACAGAATACCAGCTGACTGCTTCTTCCATAAATAGTTATTGCATAGTTTGGAGCTGTGCTTTGGGTTATTGTCCTGTTGTATGAGGAAATTGGCTCCAATTAAGCACCGTCCACAGGGTATGGCATGGCGTTGCAAAATGGAGTGATAGCCTTCCTTCTTCAAGATCCTTTTTACCATGTACAAATCTCCCACTTTACCACCACCAAAGCACCCCCATACCATCACATTGCCTCAACCATGCTTGACAGGTGGCATCAGGCACTTCTCCAGCATCTTTACATCTTTCTGCATCTCACGAATGTTCTTCTTTGTGAACCTCAAACTTAGATTTGTAAGTCCATAACACTTATTTTCCGACCTTCCTCTGTCCAGTGTCTGTGTTCTTTTGCCCATCTTAATCTTTTCTTTTTATTGTCTTTGCAACTGTGCCGAGAAGGCCAGCATCCCGGAGTCGCCTCTTCACTGTTGATGTTGAGACTGGTGTTTTGTGGGTACTATTTAAAACTTCTTCAGGATCGGTGTCCCGTCCGTGGGACGGTTGAGCTAACGTAGGTTAATGTGATTAAAAACCTCTTAGGGATCCCTTAAGCTCGAATCCCGCTACCGGGATAGATTTGACAACATCCAGTGAAATTGCAGCGCGACAAATTCAAACTACAGAAATATAAATATTTAACATTTAATACAATACAAGTCTAATACATCATAATAAAGCTTAACTTCTTGTTAATCCAGCCGCTGTTTCAGATTTCAAGGCTTTACGGCAAAAGCAGACCATGCGATTATATGAGGACAGCGCCCCGCGTACAAAAACATGAAAACCATTTTGCAACCAGGCAGGTGCGGCACGAAAGTCAGAAATAGCAATATAATAAACGCCTTACCTTTGAAGTTCTTCATCTTTTTGCAATCCCAAATGTGACACAATGAATGTAATTTTGTTCGATAAATTCCTTCTTTATATCCCCAAAATGTCAATTTATTTGGCACGTTTGATTCAGAAATACATTGGTTCCAACTCGCTCAACATGCCTACAAAGTATCTAATAAGTTACCTGTAAACTTGGTCCAAACATTTCAAACAATGTTTCTAATCAAACCTCAGGTACCCTAAAATGTAAATAATCACTCACATTTAAGATGAGATAAACTGTTTCCAAAACCGGAGAGAATTAACGAGGAGCGCGCTCCTGTTCACGCATACCAAAAGACTTGAGTCTATCTGAGTGACACATGGAAAGAATGGGACTACTTCTTATTAATTTCTCAAAAGAAAAACATTGAACAATTTCTAAAGACTGTTGACATCTAGTGGAAGCCATAGGAACTCCCTGGATGGATTGTTGCTCGGGGTTTTGCCTACCAAATCAGTTCTGTTATACTCACAGACATTATTTTAACAGTTTTAGAAACTTTAGAGTGTTTTCTATCCAATACTACCATGCATATGTATATCCTAGCTTCTGGGCTTGAGTAACAGGCAGTTTACTTTGGGCACACTTTTCATCCGGATGTGAAAATACTGCCACCTAGCCCAAAGAGGTTTTAATCTAACTGCACTGTCCAATTTACAGTAGCTATTAGAGTGAAAGAATACCATGATATTGTTTGAGAGTGCACAAATGTGTGTATAAACCAATTAGGCATATTTGGGCAGTCTTGATACAACATTTTGAATAGATACAGTGCCTTGCGAAAGTATTCGGCCCCCTTGAACTTTGCGACCTTTTGCCACATTTCAGTCTTCAAACATAAAGATATAAAACTGTATTTTTTTGTGAAGAATCAACAACAAGTGGGACACAATCATGAAGTGGAACGACATTTTTTGGATATTTCAAACTTTTTTAACAAATCAAAAACTGAAAAATTGGGCGTGCAAAAATATTCAGCCCCCTTAAGTTAATACTTTGTAGCGCCACCTTTTGCTGCGATTACAGCTGTAAGTCGCTTGGGGTATGTCTCTATCAGTTTTGCACATCGAGAGACTGACATTTTTTCCCATTCCTCCTTGCAAAACAGCTCGAGCTCAGTGAGGTTGGATGGAGAGTATTTGTGAACAGCAGTTTTCAGTTCTTTCCACAGATTCTCGATTGGATTCAGGTCTGGACTTTGACTTGGCCATTCTAACACCTGGATATGTTTATTTTTGAACCAATCCATTGTAGATTTTGCTTTATGTTTTGGATCATTGTCTTGTTGGAAGACAAATCTCCGTCCCAGTCTCAGGTCTTTTGCAGACTCCATCAGGTTTTCTTCCAGAATGGTCCTGTATTTGGCTCCATCCATCTTCCCATCAATTTTAACCATCTTCCCTGTCCCTGCTGAAGAAAAGCAGGCCCAAACCATGATGCTACCACCACCATGTTTGACAGTGGGGATGGTGTGTTCAGCTGTGTTGCTTTTACACCAAACATAACGTTTTGAAATGGCTTTCTTCTTGCCACTCTTCCATAAAGGCCAGATTTGTGCAATATATGACTGACTCAGGGTCTCGAGCTTGATGACGAGTTTGCAGGGTACTATGGTGTTAAATGCTGAGCTGTAGGCGTGGAACAGCATTCTTACATAGGTATTCCTCTTGTCCAGATGGGTTAGGGCAGTGTGCAGTGTGATTACAATTGCGTCGTTTGTGGGCCTATTGGGTCGGTAAGCAAATTGGAGTGGGCTTTGGGTTTCAGGTAGGGTAGAGGGTGATATGATCCTTGACTAGTCTCTCAAAGCACTTCATGACGACGGAAGTGAGTGCTACGGGGTGGTAGTCATTTATCTCAGTTACTTTAGCTTTCTTGGGAACAGGCACAATGGTGGCCCTTTTGAAGCATGTGGGAACAGCAGACTGGGATAAGGAGTGATTGAATATGTCCGTAAACACACCAGGCAGCTGGTCTGCGCATGCTCTGAGGACGCGGCTGGGGATGCCGTCTGGGCCGGCAGCCTTGCTATGGTTAACACGTTTAAATGTTTTCCTCACGTTGGCTACGGTGAAGGAGAGCCCGCAGGTTTTGGTAACAGGCCCTGTCAGTGGCACTGTATTGTCCTCAAAGCAAGCAAATAAGTTGTTTAGTTTGTTTGGGAGCAAGACGTTTTGTAATCCGTGATTGACTGTAGACCCTGCCACATATGTCTCGTGTCTGAGCTGTTGAATTGCGACTCTACTTTGTCTCTCTACTTTCTACTGACGCTTAGCTGATTAAAAGCAGTGGTTCGTGCTTTCAGTTTTGAGCGAATGCTGCCATCAATCCACAGTTTCTGGTTGGGGAAGGTTTTAACAGTCACCGTGGGTACAACATCACCGATGCACTTGCTAATAAACTCACTCACTGAATCAGCATATACATCAATGTTGTTGTCTGAGGCTATCCGGAACATTTCCCAGTCCACGTGAATGAAGCAATCTTGAAGCGTGGAATCAGATTGGTCGGACCAGCGTTGAACAGACCTGAGCACGGGCATTTCCTGTTTTAGTTCCTGTCTATAGGCTGGGAGCAACAAAATATAGTCGTGGTAAGATATGCCGGGCGGGTGAGTGCTTTTTATGCGTCGCGGAAGTTAGAGTAGCAATAATCCAGAATTTTGCCCGCTCTGGTCGCGCATTCGATATGCTGATAAAATTAAGGGAGTTTTGTTTTCAGATTAGCCTTGTTAAAATCCCCAGCTACAATAAATGCAGCCTCAGGATATATGTTTTCCATTTGCTGTCGAGGTGTCTGCTTGGGGGTGGGGGGATATACACAGCTGTGATTATAATCGAAGAGAATTCTCTTGGTAGATAATGCGGTCGGTATTTCATTGTAAGGAATTCTAGGTCAGGTGAACAAAAGGACTTGAGTTCCTGTATGTTGTTATGATCACACCACGACTCGTTAATCACAATCTCTGATGTCTCTCTGGAAGGCAACCCTTGCTCGAATTTCGTCTACCTTGTTGTCAAGAGACTGGACATTGGCGAATAGTTTTGGGTCGCCTACTCGGATCCGATCCATTGTCCTGGGTGGTGGTCCAAACAGAGGATCCGCTTCGGGAAAGTCGTATTCCTGGTCATAATCCTGGTCTTCCCTGCTGTATGTAAGAAGACTTAAGATTTCCTGGGGTAACAGTGTAAGAAATAATACATAAAATAACAAAATACTGCATAGTTTCCTAAGAACGCGAAGCGACCATCTCTGTCGGTGCCATCCCATTCACATTTAGCCTTTTAAAATGATATACTTGTATCAGCTAACACAACGCACCATTGGAACACAGGAGTGATGGTTGCTGATATTGGGCCTCTGTACGCCTATGTAGATATTACATAAAAAATCTGCCGTTTCCAGCTACAATAGCCATTTACAACATTAACAATGTCTACACTGTATTTCTGATAAATGTTATGTTATTTTAGTGGATTTTTTGGGGTGCTTTTCTTTCAACAACAAGGACATTTCTAAGCAACACCAAACTTTTGAATTGTAGTGTATCCTCCCTCTGCCATTTGTCTTTGTCGGTCATTGTAAATGTTACTTGTTTTTCTGAGAGGAATCTCTGCTACTATTTCCTGAGTACTTTATATTTTGCACTTTGGGTTCGCCCTGTGCCTTTTTGTTTATGAAGATATTTTTTGAGCACAACAGCATTTGGGTTTCTTCCCACTTTGATCTATGGTGCTTAAATAAATTCCGTAGTTCGAAACCTGCGACTGCCTCCTGCCTACTCCTCTCTACACCAGTGACAGGTCTAGATAAAACACAAGTAAAGACGCAAGCTGAAAGCACTGTAACTGGTAGCTTAGCAACATGAATCACATGTTTTCGGTTGCAGAGTTCCAACTGTCATTTTTTACCTTGCGGGTGTGCAACTTTTATTTTCTGTTAAATAAATTAAATAACATTTTCGCAAAGATTAGCCTACGTTTGCATCTTTCCAGCAAACTTGTGTTGTAATTGGAGCTCAGGATTTGCCTTGCAGCATTTTTAAACAAAAATAGCAGAGATGCAACTTGGATTAAATATGACGATGTTTGCCTTTCCGTGCCTTGTATTGCCTACTACTCAATAGGTGGAAAATGTATGCTCTGATATGTCCCTTCATGTAAAGAAGCACAATGATTTTCGCCACCAGAACAAATCTTTTCTGCTGAACATTTCACGAGTCGGATTTAGCCCAATTTAAATTGGACAGGGTGAAACATTAACATATCTATGACTCGCATATCATGTAAAGATATCTATTGCGCTGGTAATTTGTTTAAAAATACGGATACATAATTGATCAGGTAATGACTACAGATAAGATACACTTCTGAATATAAAGGCTTAGATATGTCAGCATGTTGACACGTATCTCACCCCAGATACGTCCATGGAGACAGGGAGATTTTGGAGGTCCGGATTGGTTGCATGTAGAAACTGTTCCATTACGGAGAGTATCTTAGCTCCTTCTATGAAATGAAGCACGTGCATAACTGGAGCATGTATGGTTTTTATATCTAATAAAATGTCAGATATCTGGAAAAAAATATATAGATCAAGATATCCCCTGATAATGACCATTTTCGCCTAGTGTAATAAGAAATGTCACTTTGCTTTACATTACAGTCGCTTGCTCCTGGGGAAGTACATTGTAAAAACATGTGTATCCCTTGTAGCAACATTGTAATTACAGAGTTGGTTGTTACTTTGGAAGTACAATGTAACTAAAAGGGTTATACCTAGTACTGTTTTCCTGTCTCCTAATTTCTCTTGGTAAGCCAATTGTCTGCAAAGGTTGTTACATTGTAACCACATAGTCATTATAAAAGTTATACCCTACTGGGTTTCACTTGACATTAAGTTCCTTGCTCGTCACTAGGTACATGGTAACTACATTGTTCTAACATTACACTTGGTTCTGTATAGCCTTTGAGCCAGGTCATAACATAGAAATAAACTTATTGAAAATGACCAGTAGTTAACGACAGGGTGTGCCTTGTTACAGTTGTTGTCACCAGGTCCTGACCTAATTATCAACTCTGGTATTACATGTGGATTCAATGGTAGTGGCACCAAGTTACATCTAAGAAAGTCAGATTTTGGTATGAGTTATTAACATTGTAATTCACAGGTGACTTTTCAACATGTATTTAGAAAAGATGACTTACAAAGTGGAACAAGAGAAAATGTATAATAACATCAAGTGGATTTGTAATTACACATTTCTTGTTCCAATTGTGTAATAACTGATAGCGCTACAACCTTATTACCATGTAATTACATAGTAACACCAAAATAACTACTATGTTGTTAATACAGTTACTACTGTGTAGTTACATAGTAACACCTAAATAACTACTATGTTGTTAATACAGTTACTACTGTGTAGCTACATAGTAATAGACGCAACTTCATGTAAAGCGTTATCGTGACATCAAATGAATATCTACTACATACAGTGATGCCAGGAAGCACATACATCAAAGTGGTCTGGCTCTGGCAGGGTCAAGAGCTTGCAAGTCAATTTCACAACCCGTCATTGGAGACAGAGATTTTGATTGAACACCCTTCACAGGGCCAAACCTTCCTGATCATTCCACCACCCCTAAACCTGACTCTATCCCCTACACCATTTACATTGACATTTTAGTAATTTAGCAGATACCCTTATACAGAACGACTTACCGAAGCAATTAGGGTTAAGTACCTTGTTCAAGGGCACATGTTGGGTCAGTGACCATTCGGTTACTGGCTCAACGAGCTTAGCTGCTAGGCTACCTACTCCCCCTATAGTACATGAGGATTGGTTGCGATCCTTGATTTCTGTATGTTTACTTTGCAAGACTAGCAAACTTGCTTCCAGTGGTTTTATGGTACAGATGTGTGTCATGGCCAATCCTTCATACTTCACATTCCAAAGTACGGACAACTACTATGCCCCCCAAAAATCATAGCTGTAAACAGTAGCTTTACTTAGGGAAAACCAAAGGCATCCCACCGAACAAGAGGAGGCCCTAACTGATCCAGCCAAAATGACACATTCACCATAGAAGTGCAACAAACACACAGAAGTGACTGATCCTTCTACATCACAATGTTAACCAAGCAGCCTTGGAATTGGCGTCTAAAACCAACACACACAGACACAAACACAACACACAGAGCAAATCAGAGTGGATTTTCACTCAAACCCCAGTTTACTGGAGACTGGACATTTTGGATTTTGTAAGCACAATTCTGGATTTTGTAAGCACAATGCATATTTCAAAGGGTCTGCCTGGTGGAGGGCATATTTTGGTTATTGTCTGGAAAGGCTTCAGAAACGGTCAGCACACCCACAATGGGAGCGCTATGATAGATAGAGAGATGGGGACGGAGAGAGATGGAGAGTGAGAGAGAGAGAAAGAGGGTGTCACACCCTGACCATAGTTTGCTTTGTATGTTTCTATGTTTTGTTTGGTCAGGGTGTGATCTGAGTGGGCATTCTATGTTGGATGTCTTGTTTGTCTGTTTCTGTGTTTGGGTCTGATATGGTTCTCAATCAGAGGCAGGTGTTAGTCATTGTCTCTGATTGGGAACCATATTTAGGTAGCCTGTTTGGTGTTGGGTTTTGTGGGTGATTGTCTCCTGTGTCAGTGTTTGTTCCACACGGGACTGTTTCGGGTTTACACGTTTGTTGTTTTTGTAGTTTATTCATGTATGATTTTCTTATTAAAAACAAACATGAATTTCAACCACGCTGCATTTTGGTCCTCCTCTCCTTCGACGGAAGAATCCCGTTACAGAGAGAGAGAGAGATGGAGAAAAAGATGAGAGAGAGGAGGAAAGGGAGAGAGAGGCAGATATACAGATGTAGGATCTTAATTTGATCACCCTGTCGCAGGAGAAATGTAAAAAGGTTTAAAAAGTCTTCTAAAGTTTGTAATTTCCACTTAGAAATGTCAGACTTGATTTTCCCTTATGAGAGAGAGAGAGAGATAGATGAAGGCATACATAATGTACATAGTACAGAGCAACCAGCTTACATCACACAGGGTTTTACATTTCAATCTGCGATTCGACACCGCCATGGAAACAGAGAGAGGAGGCTTTCAATCATACAGCTCTTTGGTCTTCTTCACTGGCTCCATTCAATGATACCTCATTTGGTTAACAGCAGGCCACTATTTTACAGAAACTCATAATTAGATGCTTTATATTGCTCTCCTACAATCAGGGGTGAAAGTAAAGAGGTCATGATCTGGTGTTTTAAATAGTTGACTACTTTAACAATGTCATAGTATTTCCAGGCACTATAAAAATGTGCCTGGGTGACTGGGCTTATCACCACATTAGGGCACCACTATGGCGCCGCCAACAGACTTGAGAACGGCAGCTTGAGAACATTCATAACAATGGCATGACGCGACCGAGTGACAGAGTTGCAACCTATGACTAGGCTATTACACCACTATTACTGCATGTCAGCCGCATGAAAAATGTAAAAATTTACTGGAAATCTGGTGCTATACGCTTCAAATTGAGTTGTGGTTCGACGAGAACACGTACACAACAGTGGATTCAATTCAGTCTTTAAGTGTACCGTAGGCCTAATGACAATCGCAGAATGTCATTATAATTCACGTAGGTGTTTTCTAACAGATGTCTCTTTCCGTGCATCAAATTGCAGGTGCACAGTACACTGTTGGGGTTTGGGTGCTGAAATTATTTGTGGACGTGGGGTGCCTTTGTGAAGTGATTGTTTGACAACCAGATGAAAACATCATGACTGGTTGTGTTCATGCCACATTAAAAGGCACAGGTGGCATGTCCATAAGGCTAGAGGAAGCTTTCCCTTTAAGTAAATTGAATTTAATAGCCCAAATGATATGCCCTAATTAGATTATTCCTATCTATACATAAATATATCAAATCATTCAAATAGACTTCTACACCAGAAAACATCATTTGGCTACAGAGGATCATTAGGCTTCTTTTATTTGTTAAAATGTGGATTGTTCTAAATCTCACTTACTATAGTCAGAAAGGCCCTCAATTTGGGTAGCCAAATAGATGATTGTTGAGTTGCAACTGTCAGAGAAAATCAGAGACCCAGCCACGCATATTGCAATATTTTAAAATACAATTGCGAAAAAAATGATTGGAAAGCAAATGGCTATTGCTGTAAACAGATGACACTGAAAAGACTAGCTAACAGATGACACTGAAAAGACTAACTAGCAGTCCTTTAGGTGCCTTTTGGCAAACTCCAAGTGGGCTGTCATGTGCCTTTTACTGAGGGGTGGCTACCGTCTGGCCACTCTACCATAAAGACCTTATTGGACAGACAGATTACATTTTTTGTTGAGCAAGAGTAGTGGCAACCAGGGAAAATTGTGACATGAAATAGAGGAAAAGGGTGTGTTACCCCATTTGGCTGTTTACCCCAAGTTATCCTACAATTGACCCAAGCTATGTTATATTCACTGGGTTTTTGGGACATATAATTCATCAATAGGATGTTAACTAGTTAAAAGATCACATTTGGGTTCTAGCTAATGATTAGACAATTATGTAAAATGCAGATAGGCCACCCCATACTTCAGCCTATAATTTTTCTAGAGCCATTATGCTGCTTCAGTTAGGCTACAGGTCATAATGTTTATTGCCAATAGCATACTTGATAATATGAACCATGCATAGGCTACATGCATAATTTAAACAAATAATTTTACCAATATGTTACTGGCTCATATCAGGACGTGGAAATTCTATTTGAAATGGTGTCAGCAACATTTTTTAAATGAATTTTGGACTGTCCTCTTATTAAAAAGTCACCAGAACTACGCTTCTCAGTCCTTCTACAGAACGTAAGGAATAAATTACTACACTAACTGATCACTAGCTCAATGGAGAAGTCAAGTCGTCTTTGCCAAGTAGAGGAAAAAGCGCCCCTCAGAATCCTGGGCTGAGGGGGTTTGACAGTGAACGCTGGAAACCTGTCATCCCATGAAATGGGGGAGCGGAATGGTTAAGGTCCCCTTACCTTGTACAGAGTAGCAATGCCCTCTGGCGAGAGAACTGGAGCAGCACATACCCTAACTGGCTTTACTGTGATAGCTCTCGCCATATCAGTCAGAGGCAAAAGGCCATAGGCAAAACAGGGCCACAGTGCATGGTGAAAGGCAGATTGCCATCCTGCTCCGTGTGTTGCTGAGACCAAAGGGAGGGCTGACATGTTGACTTCTGCCCCGGCCATAAACTTGAGAAGGTGCGAGGGGAGAGGCTGAGGGAGGGAGGCACTCCCGGGGAACAAAAAGTATGTTTCCTTCATTTTCTCATGTGAGCACGGTCACGAATGTGAGCTGTTTTGTCTTAAAAAAGGGTTTTGTCTTAACACAGCCCTGCCTTCTTACTGCTGCGAAAACTCGGAGAGGGGAAGGAGAAGCAACAATTAAACCCAAAGAGAGAGTTTCTTACCTCCCCTTGGAGGGACAGCAGGGTGGATCCTTGCTGCGTGTATGACTGCTTCCCTACAGGTTCGGCCTGGATCAGGGGCCTAGCCTGAGTCTTCGGTCCACCAAGGCCAGCTTGTTGCCCCCTACCAGCTGTGAGGCTGGGGAGAAATTCAGGAACCGACGGGCTGCCAAGGAGCCCGGGTCTGCGAGGCAAGCAGAAGTTGAAGGCTTCGCCTTGCTTTTTGGAGGCGACAGAACAACTCATTGGGTGTCACTGGGGCATCCAGGAGGAACACTTTGTCTGTTAAGCTGGATAAGCTCAGCCAAAGTGTCCTTTTTGGATGACACAACAGGAGGCCCGGAGGCTCAGGTCTGTAATCATACAGATCTCCTCCCAAGTATCTGGGTCTTGGGTTTCCGAGTACAGTTGCTTCCCCACCTTCTCTTGTAACTCAGTCTAATATGCCAACAAGAAAGAGGTCACGTTGAGAGCTCTAATTTCTTGGGCTGTTGCCTTGTGCGTCTTCTGAAAAACGAAGGCAGTAAAGCGCTCCACCTTCCCAAGGAGTGAGGTGCTGGTAATCCAGTGACGGCTCCACCATGGGGGGGTTTCCAAACCAGGATTATGCATGTCCAGGCTTGGGGTACCGTTAGCAAGAATCCTTCTAGTTAGTTTTTCACACAAGCTCTTAGCTTCCCTGAGGCAAGCTAGTACTGCAGGGAGCAGTTCTTTTAGCGGAATGGGACTGCAGTCTCTTCCCATCGTATAGGTCCCTTGAAGGGCGCTGAGCCCCTACAGAAGACGGCCACTCAATGTAAAATATTAGCTTGTGTAAATGGCTTACCAAAATATATAGTTAGGAGCCTTGTGGCTAACATCTACTGTAACAGTATTGAGCACTATATAACCCGATAGCAGTGAGGCTAGTGGGGCATTAGCTCGCTAGCTAGAAGCTACCTCTTGGTGAAAGTATGCCATGGCTAGCTCAGTGCTGGCTTAAAGAAACCGAATGACTGAGTTAGCTTTCAGAAAGAGTGCTCCCATGACCAACAGTGCTGTGAAGGAAGAGATGGTCTGTCTAGTTAACACAATAGGTGAAAATACATGACATGGCCAAAAGTATGTGGACACCCCTTCAAATGAGTGAATTTAGCTATTTTGCCACACCCGTGGCTAACAGGTGTATAATATTGAGCACACAGACATGAAATCTCCATAGACAAACATTGACAGTAGAATGGCCCATACTGAAGAGCTCAGTGACATTCAACGCGGCACCATCATGGGATGCCACCTTTCCAACAAGTAAGTTCATCAAATTTCTGCCCTGTTAGAGCTGCCCTGATCAACTGTAAGTGCTGTTATTGTGAAGTGGAATGCAGACTGCGAGCCAGGTCTAATCGCCCAACATCAGTGCCCAACCTCACTAATGCTCTTGTGGCTGAATGGAAGCAAGTCCCCGCAGCAATGTTCCAACATCTAGTGGAAAGCCTTCCTAGAAGAGTGAAAGCTGTTGTAGCAGCAAAGGGGGGACCAACTCCATATTAATGCACATGATTTTGGAATGAGATGTTTGACAAGCAGGTGTCCACATACTTTTGTGTAGGTTAACTAGACTAGAGAAGGGAGCTAACAATTCTACCATATTGCAGATAGGGTATGGTAGTGAGTTACTTCATTCTGTAGCTAGGAGACTCCTGATATCTCCAGGAGTGATAAGTATAATTTTTGTCTTTATCTGTTGTCTAGTATTGCATTTTTGCTAGCTGGGGCCCATCTTCTTTAAGTGCTGCCTGTCTTCCCAGTACATGGTGTGTGAACTGCTGACTGCTCATAACTTGCAGATGATTGCTGACACATCATACAAGGTTAAGGGGCAGGGAAATCTGCGACTTGTTTTGGTAATCAGTGGCTTAATTGGAGGGGGAGTGGTTTCTTCTCTCCTAGGAAATCAGCAATTAGTACAGTTAGTGCAGGCAATATGCCTAGCAGAGGTTTCTCAGCGACAGCCGTATAAGCGGCAGTCAAGTTCTTCGAGCAAGGATTGAAAGGAAAGCTCCACATCACTCTCGCACTTGAGTATCTTACCTAGTTATTTTCTGATGATCTAATTAGCTATTTAGTAGCTTTGGCAACTATGTGTTTTCTATACCTGTTCACTCCTCTCCCTGTAGGCTTTTCCACCCCTTGGCTGCAACCCTTCTAATTTAGTGTACCCTGCGTGCACAAACCATGTAGAATTCTGGGTCTTTGGCAGTGTTTGGAACTGCTAATCTGCGGTCAAAATGCAGAGTTCATCTCAGCCGATGTTGCCCTTCCGTGCCTTGACTTTTTGGTCCTGACGTAGACATGGATCACCCCAGAGAACACTGCTACTACAGCTGCTCTCTTTTCATCTGACTACATTTTCTCTGAGTCCAAGAGCATCTGGTAACGGGGGAGGCACAGGGTTGCTCATTTCTCCTAACTGGAGATTTTCTCTTTTTGCCCTCTCTCACCTGTCCATCTCCTAATTTGAATTCCATGCTTCCACTGTCACTTGTCCACTCAAGCTTAACACTGTTGTCATCTTCCGCCAACCAGGTGCCCTTGGAGAGTTCCTCAATGAGCTTGACACCTTGATAAGCTCATTTCCTGACGATGGCTCACTGCTCTTCGTGCTTGGTAACCTCAACTGACGTCTGCTTTCAATTAATTTCTTTCCCAATCCCCTCCAACTCACAAGGCAGACAATACGCTTGACCTCATATTTGCTTGTTCAATGAGAGTTACTTTCTGCTTGGACAGTTGCTTTCATTTGTTGTGAATTTGTTGTTTTTCATTGACTGGACAATGAAGGAGTGGAACTGCTGTCTCCTCTTCTATGATATCTCCCCCTTATGTTAAATCCTTCTCTCTCCTGATTCTGCATTTTTGACCCTACTCTCCTCCCTTTCCGCATCCTATGACTTGCACTGTCCCCTTTCATCCTGGCCGGCTCGGCCCTCCGTTCTTGCTCTGTGGCTGTGTGACTTGTAATCTTACAGAACAGGGCTGTGGGCAGCTGAGCAAAAATGGAGGAAAACTGAACTTCCGGAGGACCTATCATCCTTTCACTCCTTCCTCTCTACCTTCACTTCCTCTGTATCTGCTGATTTTAAAGCAACTTTTATCACTCTAAATGTCAAGCTTCTGCCTCTAACCAGAGGAAACTGTTTTACACCTTCCTCTCCCTTCTTAATCCTCCACCCTCTCCCTCCCCCACTTTGAAAACAAGGTTGACGACATCTGCTCCTCATTCACTCAGCCTATTGAGTCCACTTGTCCCACTCACAAAGAACTACCCTGCGCCTTGACCTCTTTCTCCCCTCTCTCAAGATGAAATCTTGCGACTAGTGAGATCTGGCCGACTGTCAACCTACCCGCTCAACCCCATCCCCTCCTCCCTTCTCCAGACCATCTCTGGAGACATTTTCCCATTCCTCACTTCCATCATTAACTCCTCTCTGACCACTCGCTGTGTCCCCTCTGACTTCAACATGGCCGGAGTCACTTTCCTCTTCAAGAAACCAACACTTGACTCATCTGACGGCAAAAACTATAGACCTGTATCCTTTTCTTTCCAAAACACTTGTGTGTGCTGTCTCTGATCAACTCTCTCGTTATCTCTCTCAGAACGATCTTCTTGACCCTAACCAGTCAGACTTCAAGACGGGTCACGCAGGCAAGACTGCTCTCTTCTCTGTGTCACAGAGGCTCTCCGCACTGCCAAAGCTGACTCTCTCTCCTCTGTTCTCATCCTCCTACATCTATCCACTGCCTTCAACACCGTGAACCATCACATCCTCCTCTCCGCCCTCTCAGGGCTGGGCGTCTCAGGCTGTGAACACTTTTGGATTGCATCCTACCTGGCAGGTCTTTCCTACCAGGTGACGTGTAGAGGATCTGTGTCTGCACCATGTACTCTCACTATTGGTGTCCCCCAGGGCTTGGATCTTGGCTCTCTCCTCTTCTCTCTATATACCAAGTCACTCGGCTCCATCATATCCTCACATGGTCTCTCCTATCATTACTATCCGAATGACACTCGACTACTTTTCTCCCCCCCCCCCATGCATCTCTGTGTGCCTGGCAGATATCTCAGCTTGGATTTTCTCCCACCACCTCAAGCTCAACAAGATGGCATTGCTCTTCTTCCCGGGGAAGGCCTGCCCGCTCAGAGCTCTCCATCCTGATTGACAACTCCAATGTCACCCTCCCAGAATTCAAAGAACCTTGGCGTGACCCTGGACAACATCATGTCATTCTCTGCAAACATCAAAGCAGTAACTCGCTCCTGAAGGTTCATGCTCTACAACCTCCGTAGTGTACAACCCTACCTCACACAGGAAGCGTCAGAGGTCCTAATCTGGTCTACTGCAACTCGCTGTTGGCAGAGCTAGGTTGTACTACCTAGCGATCTTAAGATGAATGCACTAACTAAGTTGCTCTGGATAAGAGCATCTGCTCAATGACTCAAATGTAAAAAAAGTATTGCAGGCCAACTAGTTCTCAATAGCTAGCAGTGACGCTAGCTACCAATGGAGACTGAGAAGTAGGAAAGGAATTTATACTCAAAAACAAAAGCCTTTCGGTTAGTACTCAACCTCTTGACAAGCTCTGAAGACCTACGCTCGACAGCGATATCCTTCACTATTAGATTAAGCAGACAAACAGGTATCTAGTCGATATGAGGAGAGCTAGAGTAGTGACTCTTTGTGAGGAAAAGAAGCGAGAATAACCAGAGGGTGGGAGAGTGGTTCCTGTCTCCAACAGACGCTTTCGATAGGTACTTCCGAGAGAGTAGGCAGTCCTAGCGAACCCCCACGTGAGATGTTGAGAAAAAAAATAATTGAAATAGAACCCTGCTCTGTATATTTCCATCTTGGATCAAAGCAGGTGTTACAATAAAATGTATCTCTGAAGGGTTATGACTAAACCCACAGTGTTTACTCGAGTCTGAATCAGCTCAAGTCGGAGGTCCACACCGCTCTCATCCTGCTGAAGCAGAACAGGGCTCACATCCCCATCCATTGGCCAATGAAATCGTCACAAAAACAGCCCAGGACGACTAGCGCACAGTCACTGTTGTGATGCCCTCACAGCGCAGCAGGCCTAAAAGTAGACGCCACATCCACCCAGGAGGGCTGTAGAGTCCCAGGACCATGTGGTCCAGGCTGGGCCGGCGCTACAATGATGAAGGTAAGTAAACGTAGAGAGAGAGAGCTTCATTAATAGGAATAAAATCTGAATCTGAATGCCCAGTGTTAAGCACACTCTGTCATCCCCAGCTGACTACACACTCAGGGGACCAGGCAGCTGTACACAAACACAACCACGCACACAAGGCCAAATGAGTTGTTCTGCATGAACACACACATGCGAACACAAACAATGTAATTGTTTGCATCACACCTTGAGTAACGTTCTCCACGACATTCCAATGAATAAAACAGATCAATAAGCAATTCTTTGTTCCCATTTCTATTTGCCCATCTACATTCTGTATGGGTCCGAGATGGAGAGAATGAGAGGAATTGAACATGTGAGCAGGGGTGAAGGGGGAATAGATAGACATGACAGGAGAGAAGCAGAGATATCTGCTCTGCTTGATGGTTAATTTGTTCCATGTAAGATACTTATTTGTGGTTCAGGTGTAGTTGTACCTGAAGAGGTTGTTAAATTGGACTAGACAGAATGAAGAACATCTAAGTGAACTTTCCATACTCTACCGAGCATTCTTAATAAAACCAAGAGCTTAGCAAAAAACGGAGAGGCACGCATTTTGGATTTCCGAGCAAAGTTTTGATCTCATATGACTCCAGGAGCACAATAGTTTATTGTTGACCTGTGCTACAAGATCCCTTTAATGCCAAATAAATTCACATCATATTCTTTAAGGTTAATGTACGCTGTCAAATATCAGTATATTCACTTCCATCTATACTTTAATGCATTAAGGGCAGGGAGTATAGCTCCACAATGGGCAACATTAAGGATCTCACTCTGATTAATGTCTCCGTCCCATTACATGACCTCCATACCAAATACAGTACTAGCTACCACCCAGAGGGTGGCTGACCCTGCACTGGAAAGCGTCTGGGTATGAAGGCTTTTGCTCCAGCACCGCACAAAATAAGGTGTGTTAGAGCAGGGTTGGAGGAAGATCCTGCACGCCAGTAGCTCTCCAGGAGGAAGGTTGGAGGAAAGTTGTCCACCCCCTGCTAGTTAAGATGGAAAGAAACTTCCATTGGCCTTCCCATGTGTGGTTGTCTCCTCTCCCCCAGGCAGCGCAGCTTCACAGGGCACCAGGCAGAGGGGAGGATTAGTATGAATTTCCTTTTGAATTACTCAGATTCAATTATGCAAGATAATGCAAATACAAGGCCTTTCAGGTCTGTTTTTCTTCTCAGAAATACACCTCTTTAAATAGCATCCCCTGGATAACTGACACAGCTGCTCATCCTTTAGTCCCACACTTTTCTCTTTGTACTTCGTGTGACATGGGAACGAATGGGCTTCTCTGTGAAGTGTCTCACTAAAGGGGGGCTAGCATCTTAGGGGTATTACCGGTGCTAATGCTACATAATACAACGAATATCTGGCACTGGCTTCTAACAGAACTCAATATCAAACATTCTGCTGCCATCAAGGCTCGTCCCACTGAATGTCCTGTTCAGATGAGTCCACTTCCCTGTGTATTACTTCTGAGACTCAAGAGTGCCCCGAGATATGTTTCTGACTGTCAGCCCCTCTGAAGTCAGTAGAACCTCAGCTATTTCATACAGTCAAGCTAGTAGCTGGGCCTTCAGATGTGGTGTACTGGCAGTCAATCAGAAACATCTCCAAAACATGCAGGGTAAATTAAACAGACAGTGGAAAATGGAGGAGAGAGGACCGAGTTGAGAAGGGATCAAGAGACAAAGCTTACAGAGAGACAGACATTGATTGAGAAATGGAGAAAGAGTGAAACAAATAGCATAAGCAAAGAGTAAAATAATACTGAGTAGAGAGAGAGAGAAAGATCTAGACGACAGTCTGCACTCTCTGGTCCCTGTATGGTATTGTTCAGTACATGAGGCTTTATGTCTAAGATTATTCCATGTTCCCACACATACTGTCATAAGAATTATAAAGTCTCTCACCTCCCTTAAGACCCTATCCACACGCTTAACCTCTGTCCAGGGAGACAATTGTCAGGGTCAACTAGGATTATATCAGAGAGGAACGGAAAGTCTGTGTATTTAACATGTACAGTGCAATCGGAAAGTATTCAGACCCCTTGACTTTTTCCACATTGTTACCTTACAGCCTTATTCATATATATTTTTTTATTAATCGTATCAATATTCACACAATAACCCATAATGACAAAGCAAAAACAGGTTTTTAGAAATGTTTGCTAATTTATTTGTAAAAAATATTTTAAAAATAATAACATTTACATAAGTACTCAGACCATTTACTCAGCACTTTGTTGAAGCACCTTGCGCAGCGATTACAGGCTCAAGTTTTCTTGGGTATGATGCTACATGGCACACCTGCATTTGGGGAGTTTCTCCCATTTCTTATCTGCAGATCCTCTCAAGCTCTGTCAGGATGGATAGGGAGTGTTGCTGCACAGCTATCTTGGCTGTGTCTTTGTCCTGTTGGAAGGTGAACCTTCACCCCAGTCTGAGGTGCTGATCACTCTGGAGCAGATTTTTATCAATGATCTCTCTGTACTTTGCTCCGTTCATCTTTTCCTCGATCCTGACTAGTCTCCCAGTCCCGGACTCTGAAAAACATCCCCACAGCATGATGCTGACACCACCATGCTTCACCGTAGGGATGGTGCCAGGTTTCTTCCAGATGTGACGGTTGGCATTCAGGCCAAAGAGTTCAATCTTGGTTTCATCAGACCAGAGAATCTTGTTTCTCGTGTTCTGAGAGTCTTTAGGTACCTTTTGGCAAACTACAAGCGGGCTGTTATGTGCCTTTTACTGAGGAGTGTCTTCTGTCTGCCCACTCTACCATAAAGGCCTGATTGGTGGAGTGCTACAGAGATTGTTGTCCTTCTGGAAGGTTCTCCAATCTCCACAAAGGATCTCTAGAGTGCTGTCAGAGTGACCATCAGGTTCTTGATGACCTCCCTGACCAAGGCCCTTCTTCCCCGATTGTTCAGTTTGGCCAGGTAGGCCAGCTATAGGAAGAGTCTTGGTGGTTTCAAACTTGTTCCATTTAAGAATTATGGAGGCGACTGTGTTCTTGGGGACCTTCTATGCTGCTGACATTTTTTTAGTACCCTTCTCCAGATCTGTGCCTCGACACAATCCTGTCTCGGAGCTCTCTGGACAATTCCCTTCAAACTTATGGTTTGGTTTTTGCTCTGACATGCACTGTCAACTGTGGGACCTAATATAGACATGTGTGTGCCTTTCCAAATCATGTCCAATCAATTGAATTTACCTCCGGTGAACTCCAATCAAGTTGTAGAAACATCTCAAGAAATATCAATGGAAACAAGATACACCTGAGCTCAATTTCGAGTCTCATAGCAAACGGTCTGAATACTTATGTAAATAAGGCATTTATTTTAAATGTTTAATACATTTACTAAAGAGATTATAAAAAAATAATAATAATTTTTAGAATAAGGCTGTAATGTAACAAATTGTGGTCTGAATACTTTCTGAAGGCTAAAGTGTTCCTTTTTACAATGCATTGAAACTACGTGTGTTCAATCCCACAGATAATCTGCTGAGGCTGAACCAAGACACTCCATTGGGTTGACCATCTCACATCAACACTCTTATACTGTACATGAACGCAAACACACATGCACGCACATCCCTCTTCTTCTCCTCCTCACTCAAGACTGACTCACCTCTGGCGTGAGAAATGTGTTAACTAACCTCCAGACGAGCTTCAATTCCATACAACACTCCTTCCGTGGCCTCCAACTGCTCTTAAATGCAAGTAAAACTAAATGCATGCTCTTCAAACGATCGCTGCCAGCACCTGCCCGCCCGTCCAGCATCACTACTCTGGACGGTTCTGACTTAGAATATGTGGACAATTACAAATACCTAGGTGTCTGGTTAGACTGTAAACTCTCCTTCCAGACTCACATCTCCAATCCAAAATTAAATCTAGAATTGGCTTCCTATTTCGCAACAAAGCATCCTTCACTCATGCTGCCAAACACCCTTGTAAAAATGACTATCCTACCGATCCTTGACTTTGGCGATGTCATTTACAAAATAGCCTCCAACACTCTACTCAGCAAATTGTACTGCCCTCCAGGACACCAACAGCACCCGATGTCACAGGAAGGTAATAAAGATCATCAAGGACTACCACCCGAGCCACTGCCTGTTCACAGTCTATCACAGTGCCATCCATTTTGTCACTGAAGCCCTATATACTACCCACCACTGTGACCTGTATGCTCTCGTTGCCTGGCCCTCGCTTCATATTCATCACCAAACCCACTGGCTCCAGGTCATCTACAAGACCCTGCTAGGTAAAGCCCCGCCTTCTCTCAGCTCACTGGTCACCATAGCAGCACTCTCCCGTAGCACGCACTCCAGCAGGTATATTTCACTGGTCACCCCCAAAGCCAATTCCGCCTTTGGCCGCCTTTCCTTCCAGTTCTCTGCTGCAGATGACTGGAACGAATTGCATAAATCACTGAAGCTAGAGACTCATATCTCCCTAACTAACTTTTAAGCATCAGCTGTCAGAGCAGCTTACAGATCATTGCACCTGTACATAGCCCATCTGTAAATAGCCCATCCAACTACCTCATCCCCGTATTATTATTATTTTTTGCTCCTTTGCACGCCAGTATCTCTACTTGCACATTCATCTTCTGCACATCTATCACTCCAGTGTTTAATTGTAATTATTTCGCCACTACGGCCTATTTACTGCCGTACCTCCCTAATCTTACCTAATTTGCTCACACTGTACAGACTTTTCTATTGTGTTATTGACTGTATGTTTGGTTGTGTAACTCTGTGTTGCACTGCTTTGCTTTATCTTGTAAATGAGAACTTGTTCTCAACTAGCCTACCTGGTGAAATAAAAAATAGAAAAGTAGAAACAACTCTAGCATGGCTCATACAGTGCCTTGCGAAAGTATTCGGCCCCCTTGAACTTTGCGACCTTTTGCCACATTTCAGGCTTCAAACATAAAGATATAAAACTGTATTTTTTTGTGAAGAATCAACAACAAGTGGGACACAATCATGAAGTGGAACGACATTTATTGGATATTTCAAACTTTTTTTACAAATCAAAAACTGAAAAATTGGGCGTGCAAAATTATTCAGCCCCCTTAAGTTAATACTTTGTAGCGGCACCTTTTGCTGCGATTACAGCTGTAAGTCGCTTGGGGTATGTCTCTATCAGTTTTGCACATCGAGAGGCAAAACAGCTCGAGCTCAGTGAGGTTGGATGGAGAGCATTTGTGAACAGCAGTTTTCAGTTCTTTCCACAGATTCTTGATTGGATTCAGGTCTGGACTTTGACTTGGCCATTCTAACACCTGGATATGTTTATTTTTGAACCATTCCATTGTAGATTTTGCTTTATGTTTTGGATCATTGTCTTGTTGGAAGACAAATCTCCGTCCCAGTCTCAGGTCTTTTGCAGACTCCATCAGGTTTTCTTCCAGAATGGTCCTGTATTTGGCTCCATCCATCTTCCCATCAATTTTAACCATCTTCCCTGTCCCTGCTGAAGAAAAGCAGGCCCAAACCATGATGCTGCCACCACCATGTTTGACAGTGGGGATGGTGTGTTGCTTTTACGCCAAACATAACATTTTGAATTGTTGCCAAAAAGTTCAATTTTGGTTTCATCTGACCAGAGCACCTTCTTCCACATGTTTGGTGTGTCTCCCAGGTGGCTTGTGGCAAACTTTAAACGACACTTTTTATGGATATCTTTAAGAAATGGCTTTCTTCTTGCCACTCTTCCATAAAGGCCAGATTTGTGCAATATACGACTGATTGTTGTCCTATGGACAGAGTCTCCCACCTCAGCTGTAGATCACTGCAGTTCATCCAGAGTGATCATGGGCCTCTTGGCTGCATCTCTGATCAGTCTTCTCCTTGTATGAGCTGAAAGTTTAGAGGGACGGCCAGGTCTTGGTAGATTTGCAGTGGTCTGATACTCCTTCCATTTCAATATTATCGCTTGCACAGTGCTCCATGGGATGTTTAAAGCTTGGGAAATCTTTTTGTATCCAAATCCGGCTTTAAACTTCTTCACAACAGTATCTCGGACCTGCCTGGTGTGTTCCTTGTTCTTCATGATGCTCTCTGCGCTTTTAACGGACCTCTGAGACTATCACAGTGCAGGTGCATTTATACGGAGACTTGATTACACACAGGTGGATTGTATTTATCATCATTAGTCATTTAGGTCAACATTGGATCATTCAGAGATCCTCACTGAACTTCTGGAGAGAGTTTGCTGCACTGAAAGTAAAGGGGCTGAATAATTTTGCACGCCCAATTTTTCAGTTTTTGATTTGTTAAAAACGTTTGAAATATCCAATAAATGTCGTTCCACTTCATGATTGTGTCCCACTTGTTGTTGATTCTTCACAAAAAAATACAGTTTTATATCTTTATGTTTGAAGCCTGAAATGTGGCAAAAGTTCGCAAAGTTCAAGGGGGCCGAATACTTTCGCAAGGCACTGTATCTACCTTGCCTTCAAATAAGTCATCTGGGCTGGTCTGAAGACATGAAAGCCATCCATTACAGTGCAGGTCATACACACTCAGGAATACAGATGTGCTATTGACTCTGCTGTGCCAGTCAATAATTTAAGGTGCAAGATTAAAGAGCCCCCAAGTGTGTGTGTTTGTGCATTGATGACGGTCATGGGAAAGTGTACATTTTCCCCTGGTTCCTAGAGTGTGTGTGTACTTCTGCGTCTGTGTTTTGTCTTCTTCATTTGGTGTTTTCGGCCTGTGAGAGAAAAGGCAGGTAGCACCACTGATGAGGAGGCTGCTGCGTGTTTTTTTGAAGGCACAAATGAGAAACTCAAGTCTTCCAGTGTAAGATCAAATCTAGAGCGTGTCTCTCTCTACCTGTTCACCGGTATATTGAGGCACATATGGTCAGTGCTTTAGTGCTCTCGCCACCTGGTGGCCATTCTGCCCAATTGAAAACCCCTCAGAGAGATGAACGGAGAATAATGGGCTGATTGGGAGAGACAGGAGAGATGATGATTTTCCTTTCTCCCCCCCTCCCCATCCTCCCAGCAGGATCTCGATGCTCATTGAGGGAATTAACATCAATCCAATTAGCCTCTGGGTAAAACCAGAGACAGAAGAGGAAGCGAGACATTTCACTCGCTCCTTTTTTTCTGGTTCATATACGGTCACTGAACTAACCAGACCAGACCCCGCTGCAATCACATTGGTGTCTATGGTAAACAGCCTGAGTAAGACATCTTAATTTATCTGCCATCTTTGGTAATACTACCTCTCCATTCATATTCATCCACGTTTTCTACACTTAAGTATCCAGCACTTCTGACATTGATTACATTTGAATTGAGAATAGATCTCTCTCTTGCCTGCCTGGAATTCAAACACAATAATGAGCTATGAAAAAAAAAGAGAACACATGGAACTCCTGTCTATCCCTTCCATTGACATACTGTCGCCATCGAGACGTTGCACTCCATGATCTCACATTGGCCTCGTACATTAAGTCAAGGTAGTTGTGCTGCATGGCTACATTTTCACAGCTTATGTTGCCATGTCTTGTCAGGTTCAGACATAATCATGTGTATTTGTCTGTCAGGTTACCAGATATTAAAATAATTCCCAGAAGGCTTCCTTTAGCATTTTGTTGGTTTAAGAGAATGGGGTATTAACATATACCAGCATATGTCTCGATTAAACAGCTGCCAGTCAAGCAGAAAGCCAACTGTCAATATGTGGTGCTTTGCTAAGTATAAAACGCTTGTTTCTATTGTGTAACTCACTCGGTCTGTGTACAGTCGAAGTCAGCTCTGTGAGTCTGTCAGGGTGAATGAACACACACAGAGAAACAGAGAGAGAGGGCGAGTGAGAAGAGAAGCATCACACACGCACACTGCCAAAAAAACAGAGGCATGGCCTCATAGGGGTGAGAAAATAAGGATAAACAAGATAGAATACAGTCATGCATACGGTCTCTTCTTCACACAAATACCAATATCAAGTTCTATTACATTTTTTTTTTTTAAAGTGTCTGCCACCTGAGGCTAAGCACATCAGTATGGTAATGGCAGAATGCATACACAAGTATTTCTCAAAAAATACATGAGAAAGATAGTAGTATACTGAAAGTAGCAACTTTTTATTTGAGTTACAATTCTGTAGCCAAAGAATGTCCTCAAAACCAGTACAAACATTTTTTGCCTTGCAGTTGTCTTTTTTTATACATTTTTTGTTTTTACTTCAAATGACAACTGAGAAATGTTGTATAAAATAAAAATATCAGCTTCAGAAAAGTAGTCTAGCATTCTAACATCCATTAACCACTATTTACAGATGTTTTTATTTACATTCTGAAATTCCATCCACGACCAGATTTTCAAATCAACTCGCAAGAAACATGTCTGTTCAACTGCAGCTCTACAAATCAGAGGGAAATTACATGAAACGGCTCTCAGTATAGCTGTCAGTCAAACACTATCTTCTTGGAGGACAAGGACTAGTTATAGTATAGCTGGAAGGATGTTAAGGGGATTCACCGCTCAGAGTAGGAAGGTCAGGTCCAACTAGACATAAGACACAAAGCCAACCACTGCCACCACTTGTGTAGAGCCGAAAGGATATGCATAAAAAGATGTGGTAGCAACTTCACTTTTCCCTCTGTTAGGCTAGGTAGAATTTTACCATCCAGTCCTCTCAGACCTCCACAAGTACCTAGGGGGTTGGGGCTAGGACAGGGGTCACCAACACAGGGTACTAGGTCAAATCCAATTTTATTTGTCACATACACATGGTTAGCAGATGTTAATGCGAGTGTAGCGAAATGCTTGTGTATATAGGCTTGCAATCCAGCCTTGCAGTAACAATTGATTAGATTTGATCTTTATTATATATATATTAATCAGGTGTGTTATTGCAGGACTGGATGGACCCTGCAGCTCTCCAGGACCAGAGGTGAACCCTGGGCTAGGTGTTCGTTCCGGATAGGCACTACTTGAAGTGGTTAGATACAATGCCCACAGAACAAATGTTACAATATAATAGGCAAAGAACAATCCTTTTCAGTGAGGATTATGCCAGTTTGCTGAGGTTTGGTTATTATTAATGTCAGGCCGGTTTACCAAGGACTCTCCGAGTCTAATAAAACCGTATATACAGCAGTTATTATACCCAGCCACTTCAAGTGACATGTTCGGTGGAACATGTAAAAGGTAAAGAGACTTGAAACATATTAAGCAGCATCAGATCTGGATCATTAATGGTAAAATAAATACATGAAAACCACAATCATTAAAATCATCTGAACTGCTATTTTAAAAACAAACAAAACTCAATTTCTTTACTGTAAAGTCAAATTGGGAAAGGCAGGAAGGAAAACAATGCCAAGTGCCATTATTTAAAAACAAAAGATTTAAATAACATTAACAGTCATCCAGAGCTGCTGAGCTCTTTTAAATCTATTTAGATTGTTAAATGACATGCCATTCTAAAAACTTAAACAAGCATGATGCACTGAAGAAAAACATATTTCAACAGAGGTGAATTTCGACATGACAGTAAGCTTATACAGATACTGGACATATTCAGAGCTGAAGCTTAGCTTAGAGAGAACTACAGGGGTCTTCCACAATGACCTTCCCTTTTCTACAACCGTCAGAGGCAAACATGTAAATGGCTACACTGATCTTTTGCATTCAACCATTCCACACAACTTAACAGACATTGTTGACACGTGTCCATGAGTGCTATTTTCAAGCTAATCAATGATTACATCCTTGATTCAATATATATATATATATATATAAAAAATACAAAAACTCACTCTACATGCCAGAAGTCTCAAGCTGTCCTCTGCAACTAGGAATCTTACCAGTAGTTGGATGGTGTGAAGATTTAAAACAGCATTGATTCAAATCAATGGTACATGTTTACGTGGCTTTGGTTCAGAAAGTGCTGAGTTTGTGTGTCTTGCTCTTCAGAATGAGGACGCAGGTTGAAGCGTTGCCGGGGAACACTGTTGACCTCTGGTGGATTCTCTGTACAGCCCCTCCTGCTGGGGTTGCCAGATCTAGCAGGACCGTTATGTGCAGTCGAGAGTGCAAAGAAGGATTAGCTAACAGTGCTCCAGGTAGTCTATGACACGAGAGATGGATTTATGCCCTGTGGTTCCAAATGCACACTGTTGAAAAAGAGAGGGTGGAAAGCAAGTTAGCTTGTATTGTGTTTGTGTGTCTGGTATATATTGTTTTACGTCATGTGAGACGCTAGGCCATTATCAAAAAAGACATTCCCCACTTACAGTGAGGTTCATGAAATTCAAGAACTTCTTCAGCATTTCCGTCATGATGGAGAAATCTCCCTTGGGTAGGTTTCCCCGCACATGAATCACATTAACCTGAGGAGAGATGAGCAAATACACATCAAGGGTCAATCTGCAACATTTTCCTCTCGCCTAAAATATATGTGCAGCCAGCTACAAAACCTGAGCAATAACAAGTTTGGTTTTTGAGTCCGGAGAGCTCTTGGTCAACTCTGCACCGATGTAGGTGGACCAGAATATCAGTGTCACAATGAGATGTTTAGGGGAGTAGGATACTAGCTTTTCCCACAGATTTCAATTTAGCAATAGGCTTCAACGAGACACTTAAGCTTCAAACTAGGTTTTTTTCTTAAATTCCAAAAACAGGTTGTTTTAATGTGAATGTATTGTTTCATTGTGTTCTGTTTAATAGCTAACTATTAACACAAGTGAATTCTGATACAGCATTATGCATCAGTGATCAGGTTCACTTTTATTTTGTAATGTTTCCTTCTAAAGTCCCACTCCTCTTGTACTTGTTCATTGGACAGGACAGAGGTAAAGAGGAAAGAGAGAGTTGCTGAAATAAGTGGTCCGGATCCGAACATATGCTGCAGCGGTATATGGAAGCAGCGTCTTAGACCACGATCATGTCCTCTTTAATTCACCATGAACAAAGTACCGCACTGCAGCTGCCTTACCTTTTCACTTATTTGTTAATATGTATACTTTATTTATTTTGTAACTAATATTGTAATAGCCTTTCGCTACACCCGCAATAACATCTGCTAAACACGTGGACGTATGTGACCAATACATTTGATTTGACAAGCTTCAACTTCACGCACAAGTGTGAAGCACACTAAGAGATCTGTGATCAAGACAGAAGAATGGCACTGGTTTGCAGAAGCCTATACTTCAATCCTGCATGCTCAGAAATCAAGCCCTTAATTGATTCATTGAATCAGGTGTGTGGGTGCTGAGATGGAACAAAAGCCTGCACCCCCAATGGCAGGATCGAGGAACAGGGTTATAGCTAATTTGCCAGAAGCTTACCTGACTGCCCTGACACAGACAGCCCAGGAGCAGAGCTGTGTAGGAGGCCACGATGCTGTCCTCCATGTGCTTCCCAGCATGCTGTAGAGCTACAACACCACAGAGCGAGAACAACACTCAACATGGAGCAATGATAGCATTGAAAATTGCTGTTGCAAAAATAGGATTTTACACACAGAGACACACATCTTTACCTTTGTTGAGGTCCAGCTCTTCCTCTTCCTCCTCTTTCTTTGTGTCCTTCTCCTTGTCATTTTCACTGTCGTTCGTTTCCGTGGCGACCCACTGGATCTCGCCTGACGTCTCCTGCCACTCCCCGCTCTGGTCCTGGGGTTTTGGCGCCTCACTGATGAGGTCATCAGTCTGCGCCTCGGCCAATATGGCCGCTCGCTCCCGCTCCAGGAAGAACTGTGGACGGAGGAAAAGACAGACACAAAATCACAAGAGTAACTCAATTTCCTGTGTTATTTGGCCTCATTTCTCTGTAAGTTATTCTGAAGTCGTGATGTAGTTATAACAAAACTCTTACCTGCACCAGAGCAGCCAGGGCACCCGAGGAAGAGTCCTTGGTCTTCTCCTCAGCACCCTCTGAAGGGGCTGCTGTAGGTGGCTCTGCCCCGTTCTCGATCTCTGTAGAGGCTGGGACTGGTTCAGGGGTCTGGGTCTCATCTCCTCCTGCCTCTCCCTGGCTGCATTCAGGGCTGGTTGTGTTGAACTCCATGTCCACCAGACTGTGGCGGTTCTTTGCACTGTACTCCACCAGGTTAATCAGCAGCCCCAAGCCCTGTACCAGCACACACACCGGACGAGAGATGCTGTTAAAAAAAAGCACTCAAGGACATACACTTCAATAAGATCCATAACAAAACATTGTGAGTACAAACAACCCTGAAATTACTACATTGAAGCTTCGGTTTTACTAACTACTTAGTCATTCATTAAGATTAGAGGACTGACAAAATATTTCGGCATTCAAGCTATTGTCAGCGTTCAAGGTCTCCTCAACCTGTGGGCACTTCAAATAAAGTGGGTACAAAGGACCCACATTTTTCAGAGATCGTACAGGTAATTGGATTTGTGTAATCATTTACATAAAGGCCTCTCACACACACACGCTCACCAGGACTCGGATGTCAAAGCGTTGTTCCTGAGGTATGTAGCGTGGGACCCGTAGGACGCAGTTGAGTGCTGTGATGATGAGCTGGTCCTGCTCTCCAGTCTTAGTGCTTCCCCACTCTAAAAACCACAGTACAGTCCATAGTTACCACACTCCCTCCACCCTGCAGTAGTCAGCTGTGGCCTGAGACCAGTCAGGCTTAAGTACTACAGCCCGAACACACCAAGAAGGTGTGTGTTATGGGGACTCTAAGCACAGCTGTGATGAGGTTCGTGGGACAACGGAGAGCAGAGAGCACAAGGCACTAGCTAGGGACCGCAATGCGCTAGCTACAGTGTTGCCGAATGTAGAAGTCGTGCTGATGCAGTGATATTACCATTGTCGTGGGTGAGGTTGAGCTGAACCCCTATGACAGCCCTCATGCAGTCCTCCACGGCCTTGCCCACGTTGCTAAAGCTGGAGTGGGGCAGCGCCGTGCCTGACGAACACAAAGAGCTGTTCACCTCCCGGCTGTAGCGCTGGATCATGTCCACACAGTACCGCAAACCTCTGAGTGAGAGAGAGAAATGAGATTAGATCATACAAATTAAATGGGACTTCCTTGGCCACCTAAGGGTGTCAAAGCCTTAGGGTCCCAGAAAAACTGAGGGCACAGAGATTTAACACAGGGTCCTTTACAGGGACTGGTCTCTATACTAGTATACTAGAGGTGGGGACTGGGCAGAGCGAGAAGAGGTGGAGTGAAAGATCAGGGCTCAGTCACCAAAAGATGAGCATGTGTTCCAGTCGCTCTCACCTGGCAGAGGACATTATGAGCTGAGAGTCCTTGTAGGCGATCAGGTAGCCCTGGTTCTCTGGGTTCTGGACAGTCACCTGCAATGGAAGGACAGGAAGACATAGAAATGCCTTTTAAAATGGTCAAATAAAAAGTGGTTAGATGAGGCTGAGAGTGCAGTTCATTTACTTTCCCATTTTGTACTCAATGAATGGATTTAAAACATCTGAGCCTACTAACACTCCTTGATGTTGTACTTACACTCTCTAGTACTCTTAGACACCTCTCTGCCCCCCATAGCGACGACACCAGCTTCTCCTTGTCATCCTCTTGGCTCAGGTTCTGGACACATTCTTTTACTGCAGGAGACACACACAATGAATGAATGACTGAATGAATGAACATACATACAGTTGAAGTCGGAAGTTTACATACACTTAGGTTTGAGTCATTATTAATGGAGTCAGATTATTTCACTTATAATTCACTGCATCACAATTCCGGTGGGTCAGAAGTTGACTGTGCCTTTAAACAGCTTGGAAAATTCCAGAAAATAATGTCATGGCTTCAGAAGCTTCTGATAGGCTAATTGACCTAATTTGAGTCAATTGGAAGTGTACCTGTGGATGTATTTCTAGGCCTACCTTCAAACTCAGTGCCTATGCTTGACATCATCGGAAAATCAAATGAAATCAGCCAAGACCTCAGAAAATAAATGTAGACCTTCACAAGTCTGGTTCATCCTTGGGAGAAATTTCCAAACGCCCGAAGATACCACGTTCATCTGTACAAACAATAGTACGCAAGTATAAACACCATGGCACCACACAGCCGTCATACCGCTCAGGAAGGAGACGCGGTCTGTCTCCTGGAGATGAACGTAATTTGGTGCGAAAAGTGCAAATCAATCCCAGAACAACAGCAAAGGACCTTGTGAAGATGTTGGAGGAAATGGGTACAAAAGTACCTATATCCTCAGTAAAACAAGTCCTACATTGACATAACCTGAAAGGCTGCTCAGCAAGGAAGAAGCCACTGTTCCAAAACGGCCATAAAAATGCCAGACTACGGTTTGCAATTGCACATTTGGAGAAATGTCCTCTGGTCTGATGAAACAAAAATAGAACTGCTTGGCCAAATGACCATCGTTGTGTTTGGGGGAAAAAGGGAGAGTCTTGCAAGCCGAAGAACACCATCCAATCATGAAGCATGATGTAAAATTCTGACCCACTGGGAATGTGATGAAAGTAATAAAAGCCTAAATAAAATCACTCATTACTATTATTCTGATATTTCACATTAAAATAAAGTGGTTTTTACTAGGATTAAATGTCAGAAATTGTGAAACTGAGTTGATATGTATTTGGCTAAGGTGTATGTAAACTTCCGACTTCAAATCAAATCAAATTTTACTTGTCACATACACATGGTTAGCAGATGTTAATGCGAGTGTAGCAAAATGCTTGTGCTTCTAGTTCCGACAATGCAGTAATAACCAACAAGTAATCTAGCTAACAATTCCAAAACTACTACCTTATAGACACAAGTGTAAGGGGATAAAGAATATGTACATAAAGATATATGAATGAGTGATGGTACAGAGCGGCATAGGCAAGATACAGTAGATGGTATTGAGTGCAGTATATATATATATATATATATATATATATATATATATATATATATATATAGATGAGTATGTAAACAAAGTGGCATAATTAAAGTGGCTAGTGATACATGTATTACATAAAGATGCAGTAGATGATATAGAGTACAGTATATACGTATACATATGAGATGAATAATGTAGGGTATGTACACATTATATTAGGTAGCATTGTTTAAAGTGGCTAGTGATATATTTTATATCATTTCCCATCAATTCCCATTATTAAAGTGGCTGGAGTTGAGTCAGTGTGTTGGCAGCAGCCACTCAATGTTAGTGGCTGTTTAACAGTCTGATGGCCTTGAGATAGAAGCTGTTTTTCAGTCTCTCGGTCCCAGCTTTGATGCACCTGTACTGACCTCGCCTTCTGGATGAAAGCGGGGTGAACAGGCAGTGGCTCGGGTGGTTGTTGTCCTTGATGATCTTTATGGCCTTCCTGTGACATCGGGTGGTGTAGGTGTCCTGGAGGGCCGGTAGTTTGCCCCCGGTGATGCGTTGTGCAGACCTCACTACCCTCTGGAGAGCCTTACGGTTGTGGGCGGAGCAGTTGCCGTACCAGGCGGTGATACAGCCCGACAGGATGCTCTCGATTGTGCATCTGTAGAAGTTTGTGAGTGCTTTTGGTGACAAGCCGAATTTCTTCAGCCTCCTGAGGTTGAAGAGGCGCTGCTGCGCCTTCTTCACGATGCTG